>NW_023998493.1:2071794-2095929 GCF_014805625.2 Glossina fuscipes | reverse complement strand
ACAATAAGTATTTTAAATTCCTATGAATTTCGATTTCGAGAGCATTTTCCAATGATAGTCGTTCGAGATTCATTTAATTTACTGCCACATAGGATTGCAATATTTGTGCCACCATCTAATAGTATGAAATTATTGTAATAATTTTTAAACACATCTAGACACATTGCAAACTCTCCTTCACTGTGCTATACTAGCGATCAGTACACCTTTTATTGTATATATTTTTTAATAGCTAAAGTAACAGCAATAGTAATATGAACGTTTCGATAGATTCCTTAGCAAGCAGATTTTAATCGGATATAACCATTGGATTGAACTTTGTTTATAATTGCTAAGAGTAAATGCAAATGTATACACACACACTTACGCCTTAATCTGTGATTATTTTCGTTATATTCCATGTTTATTTATTCAAAGGTTTAAACTACGAAAATATAAAAAAAGATTTACTATATAAAGAATTTTATACTAAACAGATTTTTATATAAACAAGTGAACCCGTTAAAGCCGACTATCAAATGCACTGGGCAACTTTACCTAATATAATTCGTCATATATTCTTATGATGATATACTAGAAATCATTACTTATTTCCATAGAGGATATATTTTTCACAGCAGCACTTGTATGGGATGAAGCCCACATCGATAGCTATCGTGATCAAAATTTAGCAAAGTTAGTTTTCTTTTTAAAAACATTATTCCATTCTTCTCGTCAACTATTTCGTTATCAATTACTAAAAATTAGACTTTACTGTTATGTAAAGGCTTAATTCTCACGAGAAATTTTATCAATATAGATCCAGGTTAGTGTGCTAAATTTATATGCTAGCTCATCATTTTGGATCGAGACTTTTTGCAACATAAAGGTAAACTTTTCATAAAAATTCCTATGCATATTATGGGATCATTCACATGGCCATTCGTAGTCTACTTTTGGTCGACTTCATTTTCCTATCACCTTTCTTTTTTTTCAGCCTGGCCTTTCTTTTTAAACCTGGCTTCTCGCTATACGGACAGGGATAAAGAAAGTGCCTTGCCAACGCAAGCAAGTCTTTGATCAAATTTGTGCGTCGAAATATTATTACTCAGCGACCGACTTCGAGAAATTTTGAAATAAGGTGTCGCTGTTTTAATCAAGATGATGATGATGACGTCCTAATGGTAAGAAAAATTCTAGAAATATGGAATACACAAAAACTCAACACCGCTAGTCACGAATGTATATATTTATCCTTTTTTTCATTGAATATATCCCCATCTTTCGGCATTGACTATACAAATTTTTATTAAAGGTAGCAGATAAAGGCAAAGTTCATATTGAGGGGTATTTATGCATACATATGTATGTAGATGAATAATAAATGAAATCGCTTCAAAGAATTTGTGAAAAGTTAAGATTTTACAAAAGTAGCAGAAACATATATCAACTATAAAGTAATACGGTTATTACGATAGGTGGTACTACACATATACATATCATGACGTGCAAAAATAGAAACATCCCTTTGCACTTCAAAATTACGAGGAGAAAACTCTTCTTAAAACGTAACAAATTTAACGTAACAAACCTAACAAAACAAGTCTAATGTACCAACTAAGGCGGTATAAAATTTGAGTAAAATACATTTGTTTGCCAATAAAAAGAAGTCTTTGAATCTCGTTGCAACAAGAGTTTTTAAGGATTTTTAAAGATGTGAGTAAATAAACCGGAGAAGAAAAATCGTTTCGTACTTCATTTACCCGAGTTTCACTTCACACAAATCATTTTTCATTTCTCTTTATGAAACTCATAGAGAAATTGAACAAATGTGTGTGTTTTCCCAGCGAGTATCCACAAATCATTTCATATAACAAATCAATCACCCAGAAGGCTCTCCTATAGCTGCACTCAGTCAGTAAAGTTTCTGTCACAAGTTGTCACAAGTTTTCAATACAATTCTAGTTAATGCGACTGTGGACAATGATGGGTAATATAGCAACAGCAAAAAACGTGCATTTCGACGAAACCGTAAATATCAAATGAAAATATAAATAACATTGGTATACTTATTGCAATACATACATTACATTTTGTTTGATGTCATCAAAACTTTTATAAAGTATATATACCTCGCTCAATGTACCAAGGGCAAGATTTTCCTTCAGAACGCATGAAAATATCATGTTGTTAAGGACAAGAATCGGTTGAATGCATAATATCCAAAAACAGTTCAATATTCAGCATGATTGAGTGGGAAGCAGGCTATTTTTCGGGACGATGCAACCCCGTAAGTGCGTTCGTAAGTCAAAATTCTTACATTTGGATTTGAACGACGTATCCAAGTTTCGATGAACGTATGGGAACAAATGGTAAATAATTAACCTACACTGACCGCTTGCGGAAGATGCTTTTAACTGCGTCAGAATGTCGGAATACAAAATTTTTATACGCCAACTCATCTTATTCAAAAAAGAAGTTTACGACCATAACGTTAATGCTGTTCATAAAACTAATAAACTAATGCAATCATAATTAAAGTTAATTTAAAAATTCCTTTAATTTCGATCGCTATAAGTCGACAATGGTTTCCACTAATTGAAATGGGGTGAAAATGACTTTTCGTACCAGTTAGAAACCAAGGATAATTCACGTGAAAAACTTTTATAGACTTGACGCGAAATTCGCTTTAAGACAAACATTCATCTCAAAGCGAACAGTTTTGTATACCTTATCTGTTCATATTACTTTTGTGTGTATTTTTTTCGTTTTTACTTGATTTTCCCTCTTTTATCCAACGCAAAAGAAAATCTCTTTAATAAATATTTAAAAAAGAAAAAAATGACAAAAAGGTGAAAGAAATATGAGAAAGTCCCCGCTTCTGCTCCGACCATAAACTTCGAAGTGTTCTGCTTGTGCACCTTTTTGGCAAATGTCTGCATCATTTATTTGCTTTTTTAATGCTTTTGCATCTTTTCAACAAAAGGTATTTTTGCAATAAGATAGTAGCCGTTATATGTATGTCTGAGGAAGAAAAGTAAATAACAGAAAAATTAAATAGTTTGACTGAACTAGCAAGTGTGAGGAAACAACGCATTTTTCTTTTTCTCTTTTTTCACAAAATTTAACCGAAAGAAATTTTTAATATTCGTCGTGAAAATTCCATCAGTGAGTTGATTGAAAGATTAGTTAAAAATGCTCAGAAACTCTTTGCTTGCAAAATCTTATTAAAAATTGGTACGAAAATTATGCACGCTTGTGCTCGAATCTTTTATACCCATTGCCTTTATTTAAAAAAAGCAAAACGAAAAAGACTGCATTACGATAACCTATAAGATCAGCTGAGATGTAGATAATTTTCTCAGTTTTTGAACAGGTATCTAGAGAATGGATGTGGATATTTTAACGGTTACGCCCGTTTCTATGTTTAGCCAGCATGCAATAATTTCTAATTTGCGTAAAATCAAATGATACGCAACACTGACGTAATTTGCGTATAAATAATTTTATTGTTCGACACCAAAACATGCGGACTTAAATGGCGATAGCTCTTACAATACTACATCGTATGGATTTCGACAGGGTCAAGAATCTTGACTCTTTTTGCTATTCTTTTTTAGTGAACTTTTGACGATGGGATCAACCCAATCAACAAATGTTCCCGATCACATTTTCTCCAGCTCGCTCTTTATTCTCTCTCAAAATTTGTGCTGACCAATTTATTTTTCCGTCTTTCATTCAATCTCTCTCTCTCTCTCTCTCTCAATATATATACGTTCACTCGCGTATTTCCTAGATCATCTTTTGCTTTGTAAATATACATTTGCTTTTTTTATGAATGCACGTTTGTTCAATAGAAAGGCTTTTTTAACGATGAACAGACTGATTGTATAGAGTTGCTGCTGACGTTGTTTTTGTTGCTGTTATAATGAATTAAATGGAGGGATTTATTATTGCAACGATTTAGAAATAAAATGTTTTCCGATGAATTTTTACTTTAACTTTTGTAAAATGAAATGTTTTCGCATCTTCTTCTGCGCTATTTGCTAAGCTTCCAATTTCTTGTACGAGTTGCTTCTCCTGTCTTTATTGAAGTTGATGGCACATCGCACTAAGAATTAATTTGAGTTTCTTTTTTTTTTTTAATATTGAAATTCTTGCGCTTTAGCACCAAAAAATAAAACAAAAACAATTGAAAAAAATGCTTTAGTTGAGAAAGAGAAAACGCGAAATTTTTGTGTTGGTATTCTCCTCTGTCATTTCTTTCTTTGTTTTTTTTTTTGTTATCACATTAGTAGTGAATAATGATATATTCAATAGTGTTACGTATCAACCTTTCCAACTAAAAGAGAGACTAAAATATAGGACCACAGCACAGGGGTATTTTGAAAAAGTCTTGCTTAGAATGCGTTATACTTGAATGGAGTGCAGAATTTCTTCCCAGACCTAGCTTTGCTGTTGTACCTCTCTTTGGTATTTTAGATCTACGAAAATGTAAAAAACTTTCTTGTGGCTACTAACGCATCTCTAAGCAAGAGGTCTCATTGCACCATGCACGTCTCTTCTTTTTGGATCACATGCAAAGGCTGTCATGAACAGCAAGCTTTCCTGGTGCGACAAGGTCTCATGTTCAGCAATTTGTTAAAACAACTGCAGAATAAGAAAAGCCATCACAAGTATTAGGGTGACCGGAATATAGTGTCGATTACATTAAATTCAAATAGAAAAATTTTTACAAAAGTTTTATTTTTAATCAATAATGTAGTCACCCTCGTTATCAACCCCTCTTTCCCATATAGTGCACAAATTTTCAATTCTCAGCAAACATTGGTTTTTGAGGAAAATATCTAAAGATGGCATTTTGGAGACTATTCTAACATTTTGCCACTTAGAAAATGTTGTGGCTAACGGAATAAATGAAAACTTAATGGCGTAATATCAGGCGAGTGTGGTAACTGACGTTATTCCTTGCATCACAATTCGTAAATTTTTTCCTAGATTTGCACAATAACAAAGTTTCTGCTGGCAATCGCAAGGCATCTTTCAATTAAAGATTGGTTTTTCGAGTGTAAACCTGTTTCTTTCGAAGAGTGCCACTGCCTTTTGCATTTTGGATAATCATAGAGAACCTACTTTTAATCTCCAATGATCAAGTTATCAACAAACGTCTCTGCATTGTTCCGCTGAAGCGATAAGCTAAATGTCAATCGGTTAGCTTCTTTGGACAGATTGAGCAGGTCCCGAACACCTGCTGTGTTCACTTGAGGGCACCGGTTGTTTAACAATTTCTCAATTATCTGACAAGGATTTGTTTCTATTTCCACCGTTAACATGGCATTTTCTAGAGCTATTAGCCTCCTCGATCGGTAAGGAAACAAGTCAAGAAAAAATGTAAATTTCAAAGACTTTGTCTACTCAATTTTTTTTACTTATTTTTATCATCGAAGAACGCTTATCAGATGCCACGTAAAATATCAGAGTAAAATTGTCTGCGTCTGTCGCCCATTGTATGAGCGCTTAATGTGTGCAAAAATGAGATGGAGAATTAGAAAGGGTATGGATGCAGAGTACTCCTAAATATGCCGCCTGTGGCTTAGATATTTGCGACATAATTCAAAAATCATCGCAAGTGTGAAATTAAAAAAAAGTGTAACTTAATGGCATAAAATTAATCCAAACTTTTACTTACAGATTACACAGAACCATCCAAAAGCCAAATAGAACCAAGTTCGCTTTATTGGCACACCAAAGTTGCGAAATTATTTTCCAATTTTTATGTATTAACTGCATTTACCGGGTCTTAGATGTTCAAGTGCAAATATAATTTTTTTTACTTTTGCATTCCGTTTTATTTATATGTTAAATAAATCCTTATCAAGATTTACACAAAAAATTTTTTTATTTGAGAGAGTTTTTTAGATTAAAAATAACAGATAAAAACTCAATTTACTTACATTCATTTAAAAGGCGAAACGAGATTAATAAAAAATGAAAATAAATATTTCATTCAACTGATTTTTTATATTGACAGTTTATATCATTTTATAGTCACCGACAAAGTGGGTGATTTGCTTTTGTGTTTGTCGGTATTACCGATATAAAAATTACTTTGCCTGTTAATACTGGTTGGAATCTTTTGTACACAGACGGCTCAAAATCTCCTGGTCTGCCTCCTGCTTGTGCGGTGGTAGATGCTACAGGACGGGTTCTTCTCAACCACATATTTCACGAAAGCACTTCAACTTTCATAACCGAAGCCAGAGCTATCCTTCACGCTGCCAACCTTGCCCATAAAAACAAACTCAAAACCGTCATTGTTACTGACAGTTTGTCTGTATTACTAGCTACCCGGAACCCTTCGACTTCGAGATGGAGCACCATCAACAAATTAAGGAATATAATTACTACATCCGACGGAAAAATTAAAATGTTATGGGTACCAAGTCACATCGGTTTACTGGGAAATGAGCAGGCTGATCGAGCGGCAAAGTATGCTGCTTCTGCTCCTCTAATTATGGATGATGTCATGGAAAAGTTGGATCTTCAAAGATACATTGGAAGAAAAGTTAAAGAGAAAATTGCCCTCAATTAACTCCACCTCTATATCCAACAAACGTTGAGAAAACCAAGATCCAAACATTTTCGAGAATTCGCCTTGGTCATACAATTGCAACTCACCAATGGATCCTGAAGAAGTCTTCTCCCCCAATCTGCTGTTGTGGACAAACTCTTACTATAAAGCACATTCTCTGCGACTGCCTCAACTTTTCCTTGGCTAGAAGTATTGCATTTGGAACGATTAACCCGTTGAACATTCTACAATCAGCTTCAGAACAGAATATCAATTCAATATTTTACTTTATTAATACTACTAAGCTTATTCTCTAATATCCACTTATTTAAATTAGAGCCGATAGCCTGTGTTGCTAGTGCTCAATGTCTTTTTTTTAGTCTAAGAATTCAATTCATTAGTCTAAAATTAAAATACTAATAATACTAATAATAATACTTTGTCTGTCCTACTGTTCCTTCTTTCAGTCATTGGTGTCATTGGAAATGATACTGAGAAATTTTAATTGAATAAACTAATTCGTACCTAGATCACCCGGAACTTAGCATTTTACGTACATGTATATATAGTCCAGGGAACGATAACCACATATTCACTTTGCTAAAATTAATTCAACAGGCAGAAGGAAATTTCAGAGATACCACTTATATACTTTTTATCAGCACAAAATATTGAAACCACTTAAACATGTCTGTCCGTCTGACAATATAAAAGTAACAAGCTCCTGGTCGGCTTCGAATTTGGCAGAAACGTTGGAATGAAAACAGTAGGTAACACTAACTATTACGAAGTTATGTTTATATTCGCTTAATTCTAGTTCTAAACGACGAGTATAAAAAATTCATTTTTAGTCAATTGTAGTTTTTTAAAGAGTACTCAAGACCCTGTTATAATAAATTGGCTTATTGGTGAAATAAACCAAGTGAAATTAAATAACTGCATTTTTTATTTGATGTATCCTTTTTTTTTATACCCGCCACTGGAGGAAGTAGGTGTGTTCATTTTATCGAAATGTTTGCAACTCCCAGAAGGGACATCAGAGGCTCCATAGGGCGCAGTTAATAATGCGGAGCATCAAATGCTGAATAGACATAAGCAAGTCAGTCTACCCTTGTGTCGATCTATGCGATATCTGTAGTAAATATTCACCCATACCCAATATGAAAACCCAGCCTATAGTTGTTTGGTTTCTTTTTAAGGTTTTTTTTTAGAACAAAGCAGTTGAATGTAATAAATTCGGTCAGAGTCGAATATAATGTTCTTGTTGTTTTTTTTTTCAATATTGTCAGAGCAACAATACACCAGTAGAAAAGTTATATTCGTCTAGAGCCGAATTTCGGATACTCACCATCATTGAAATTTTTGGTTACCCATGCTTATATTTATTGCCATAGAAAGTGAATGGGTTAAAATTTATCTCACACCTCTTACTTCGCTAAAAGGTATTGGTAAGAAAAATTAATCCACCCCTTCGTGACGTCCACCATACTTAATTTAGAATTGACACACTTAGCTTGTCGCATTCTACTTTCCAAGAATTTTTATTCGATGTTCATACCGCTGATATTTTTAAGAAAAAAATGAATCTAACACGTCATAGTGCTTACGGTTTTTATTTTAGAATTAATGCATGCTTCACTGCAGAAATTTTCTCTCTGTGGATACGAAAGTCTCAATATCGTTTTCTTCGCAAACTTTGATTCTCATTCTTCTTCTGCTGGGTCATCATCTTACATTCCATTAATAATAATTAATAATTCACGTTATATCATCTTATATTATATTAGTGTATCATTACATATATATCATATTGTCTTACTTTGATTTATCTTGCACTAGCATGTATAAAGTCGTTGTGAATTACCAGACTATAGGACTTTATACGATTAGACCGGGAACCGAAGCGGTTCTCACATTCGAAATCCTCTCAGCTGATTGACATGACGGATTATGAGATGATGGGCGACACCGATCGTCACAAAGAGGGATAAGAAAAATAGCGACGAGATTTTCCGGTCTGTCGTTTGATAGCCGTGCTGCTGGTTGGTTGTAAGTAAATAAATTTGGAAAACATCATTGTAGAGGAATAAAGGGCTAGAAAGAGTAGACAGTTAGAGTAAATAGGAAGATTGCACTGCGTGATGTTAACGTTAGACAGTAAGACGAACGGTCTGGCCGGGGGCACGGGCATATAGATGATTAATATAAAGATATAAAATAGCTTTCTTACCTGTTTGTTTGATTATAATTACGAATCCCCTAATTAAGTGTAAATTAAACGGTTACCACAACGAAACATACGCGTGTCGTGCAGTTATCGTAGAGGAAGAGGGTCAGGACCGTAACAAATATCCCATTTATAGCAAATAGTTGAATCCCTGGCTAGCCCGGTGAGTTAACTCCACCATGGATTGTTGACGAAGAGGCAAATTCCAACTCAAAAGGAATTTTCACTCTTTATATCATAACAATATGACTTATTTACAATACCACGAAGGCAAACACGCGGACAGACATGGCTTAATCAATTCAGAATTTGATGCTGACCAAGAATATATATATATATATATATTATCAGCTCTGTGAAGCTTCCTTCTGGGTGTTGCAAATGTTATGAGAAAATCAGTAGACCACTTATCGTTCAGTAAAAAAAATCGTTTTGAAATTACAATTAAATTTGGATAATACAATTTGTTATCATTTAAAGCCATAAATGGCTTATATCACAACATTTATTCTATTTTCTAACTTACAGCGGTCTATCTATATTACTTTCTTCTTCGAAATACTTAAAAATCAGATTAGGTAGTAATTGGAAATTTCTAGGAATGTCTAATTAGAAAAAACAAATATGTTTGTCTTCAATGTGTCAATGTTACATAATAGTTTGCATGCAACATTGCATGAAATAAAAGGCCCTGACACAATGTTCGTTCGCAGGATGGATATCAAATTTTTCAACTTTTTACGAGGCCTTGTGTGAATCGTATGGCTTTGTATGCGTACCACCAACAAAACAAAACGGAAAAAAAGGAGAGGGAAAAAGGAAGACGTTTATTGTAAATTTAAAACTTCTTTATCTAATTGATTTTTTTTTTTTTAAATTATGTAATTTAAACTTTGGGTTTATACTCTATGAGATAGGATAGGGCATTTATTTTTTGTTTAAACCTTGTTTGTCTTAATTTTCCATTCCAATCAAGCAAAGAACTTATTTTCTTTTGTATTAATTTCCTGTATTTGTTTTTTATATATATACATATGTCGATTCCTTTACTTTTGATTCTCGAACCATATGTTTTTGTTTACACTTACATCTATTTGTTTACTTGTCCTTATAAAAGAATACTGCAACAGGGTTTCTTAATATAATTACGACATGGACCTTATTTGCTCATACCCCAGACCTGGCGGATTGTAGGATTAATAGATTAAATTCCACGAATTTTATAGCATATTTATTTTTATTTTGTAACGAGTCTTCTTGGTCAGGGTATACTTAGTCAATCCAGACTCTTTCCAAGAAAATTTATAGTGTAAAAATAACTTGGACCTTCGGTCTTGTTCTTATGTTTCCATTTATTTATTTAAGAGAAGATTGCAATAATCAGCGATTTCAAGAGGGATAGGAGAAAACCAGCGTGGTTACCGTTTTAATATTTCTTATTCGTTCCGAACGATTATTATTATATTTACTTTTCCACGTTTTCGTATCGCGGGTTTCTGTCGCGGGTGTCGTAGCAGCCAACCTCGGCCTATAGGGCCACTCGTCCGTCCCTAAACGTTTCACGTCGCAAGAGAGAGTGTCCATCAGTCGTTCAGGGATGGCGGGTAAGCTAAACCCGCCCTCCCCTATCCGTAGAGTCGCAAAAAAAATCTTTCAGTAAAAGTCAACTAGTTATATCCGTGAACACTTACCTTTTGGCTGCTATCACACAACTGAAAGGCTGAGCGTGGTGCGACACGCGCTTTTATAGTCGCGATCACTATCGCTATCCCGTGACAAAGTTGCTTTGACTTGTCTATACGTTACAATGCTTTTCTTACGTATCCATCCTTACGTGTGCTCACTTAGGTCCGATCGAACGTGTTTGCCTGCATAATACAATACCACTGTTATATTTATTTTTTTGTTAAGTAAGTACCAACTCGTATGATCTTACTACCAGTACTGGCTTAGGTAACAAATCGTATGATTTTATAAGCCGCAGAACCGATACGTATGATATGTACCATGCGTAATTTTATAAACCCTTTTTTTCTATTGCCTACTGCTTCTATGCGTCATTTTATGTCTGTTTTACTGCCATTGCTACTCGCTATGATTCTGTGAAACGCTAACCCAGGTACCGAATCGTATGATTTGGTAACCGTCTTGTGTGAATGCTAGTCTCGCTATGACTATACAATCTGTCTGTGCAATACTTCCTTAGAGAAAAATTCATGCATATTGTTTGTAGGATCCACTATATCTACGTTTACACGTTTTATACAGTTTATACTTGTATACGTTTCATACATTTGTGTACATTTTATAGAGTTTATACATATGTATACTTTTCATACATTTATATACCTTTCCTAGCTGGGTACATTTTCTTTTTTCTCTCTCTTTTTTTCCTTACCGATCATCAAAAAGACATGTAAGGGACAAACCAAACTGACTACTTGGGGTCTACGGGTAGACATTTGTGCGGACGGACTTGCTTTCAGTAAAGAAGCAAAACGCTTCCTTACAATTTATAAAGATATGTAAATAATAAGTAAATGGATTGTACTGTATTGTTACGAAAATCCCGAATCCCGAATCCCGAATTAACTTTTCCACAAAATAAATTCCCTAGACAGCTGCCCAGCTGCCGGCCGACGAAGAAGATTAACCGAAAAACAGATTAACGGATTAAAAACGAAGCCATGAAGTTAGGTAATAGTAATATGCTTGTAAAAATGTATGTAAATGAAATATTTGCGGACGGCAGAGTCAGTCGAAAAAGAATATTTAAATTGAGAAGTCGAGAGTAGTGCCAAAATAAATTGTCAATAATTCTACTTTTAAGGAAATTGATTGTAAATAAAAGAATCTTGCAATAAGAACGTGGAAGTATGTTTCCCCTTAGAAAAAGAAAAACCAAGATATCCAGAGAAGCGTTTCGTAACAATATATTAAATACTATTGTAAAACATAAAATGAACGTTACTGGTATTCATTGAATTTTTCCGTCTCTGTGGAAAACTATTGACCAATTTAAATAAATCTCGTTTTTGTCCGCACGAAGTGATTGTAGAAACCAACGTCATGATTCCTACAACGTAATAACCACAAAGAACGGCATCAGCCACCATTCGTATAAATCTAGCATATTTTAGAGTCATTTTTAGCCAGGCGTTATAAGATTTATGATTAATATATTGGTGTTGAACAGAAACTAATTTATTATGCTCGTAAAGCGACAAATATAGCACTTGTGGATGTCGCTCTAGATAGATGCGTTGGATATCCCTGTTTATCAAAAGCGGCAGCAAGTTGCTCGTTTTCATTCTGTAAATTTCGATGTTTAAAATGTTCTGCGCTTTCATCGATTTATTCGTGAACAAAATCGTTAAAATTCTGGAAAACATTGAGAAAGATCGGCACAATTTTCCTGCCGCACCCAAATTGGTAACTTAAAAAGTTGAAAGTCGGTAGCCTAAGCAGGGAAAAAAGAAATAGCATTGGCTGCCACATGAAATAACACTGGAAAATTTTAAGGGCACCAAGTTTTTCTCTCTGAATTGCTGCTGACACGAAAACAAATGAAACCATTTTTGAAAGAATCAAGAAGGGGACACAAAAAGTGGGCCACATACGACGCAAATGTACGAAAAAGGCATGCCCAAAGATGGCCGGATCTATACGAGGAATGCCTCGGTCAAAACTAAGCGAGCTTGGCTCGGAAATTTTAATGTAAGACCCGAACTACGACTTGTCCGACTTCTATTTGCTTAGTTCTACGCACAATTCTCTTAATGTTTTTGCTTTGTGTGCACTTGCGACATAGCGAAAATTCTACTCCACCAAAATTACGGCAAAAGATGTGCTACAGTATGGCATTCCTTATACATTGACCCATAAGTATTCACTACACTTGGTTGCTATGTTCACCCCAACTCGATAATTTGAAATTCAGGCAGACGAACGCTATCAATTAAAATGGAAAACTTAAGTTGACGTTAATAAAGAACAGCCGTAATGTGAAAGGATTTTCGATGTAATGACATTAGTAATCATTTACGAATGCAGCATATTGTAATGAAAAATGTACCATACTTGGAAAAATTAAGCACCTCCGGTAAGATTCATCGACCTTTTAATACAATTCATATGAAGTTCGGTCTTTTGATAGTTTTTATAAACCAGTAAATTTTGAAGCATCATTAGATGATTGTTATCTTTCCATATTGTCCGCATAAGCAGCCAAGCAGGTAGGAATCGCGACTACCAAGTCTTTGTCCGCCGATTCAGACCTCTGTGCGGCAGAGCGTATTTAATTGCAGATGTAGATGTACTGGCTGCTTAGTGAACAAGAAGGTGTCACTTACCAACTGAGCACGAACCCATTAGGCTGCGAGTCCTATCTATTTCTTTTTTACTTTTTTCTAACCGTCACTTTTTTACACGCATAGGAAACATTCCCTGAGTGATTGGTTATATTAAGAAAAGAAGAAAGAATTTGCAGATAGCGTATCAGCCGTCGGGAAAATTTTCGCGGACACTTGCGATGGAGAAAGTAACACTGAATGTCGGAATAACAAACTTGTTGCGAAAGACAACAAGTTAAAAAGTTAGAGTTGCTCAATATTCAATTTTTCTTTTTGTTATATCAAGATCTACTTTTCACGGCAACCCTATGGGAATCGGGAAATTTTATAAACCCACACGTTGTATTACTATTCGCTATCAATATTGATCGCAAGATACTAAAAGTTGGACTTTGTTGGCGTATAAAGGCTTATTATTTGTAAGAAATTTTTATGGATATTTGTCCCGATATAAATTTTTCACACTCACGATTAAACGATGTATTATTTCTGGTAAAATATATTAAAAACCTAAAATTCTTGTGCAACGAGTCATTAGTTCTAAACCTATAATGATACAAGCCGGCTGGACTCAGGCCAGAAAATGCCGACATATCGTATTATATTAAAAGCTTTCGACAATTACGAACGGCAGATTGAACTCAACTTTCCTTGGGCGGAAATTAAACGAACACATCGATTCAAAATGGCGTAGGAGACACATTTTAATAAGATGGCGAAATAAAAGGTGGAGATATGTTAACTGGTTTTCTATGTTAGATATATCCACAGCGCAATAAATAGCACAATAGCATGAAATTAAAGAGTACTCATTACGAGGCAGAATATATTCAGGAATGCATTTCTTTTCTCAATTGCATTTTATAATATTTTGACTGACCTATTATTAGCCTGTTTTGAAGAATTTTATATTTACACTGCATTTAAAATATTCTTTCTCTGAAACGATACAAAAACTTGACATATTATTCATATGCTAGAGATTCCATGTTTATGCTTTAGTTTTTCTCTTCTGTCAATCGCCCCAGCAAGACTGTAAGCACGAAACCGTAAAGCAATAATACCATAAAAATTATGTTCTTCTTAATAAGACAGAAAATAAAACATAGAAAGGCCATTTGATGCTTGTTACTTTGAAAATTTACGAAAACCAAAAATTGCATGTCAAGGTTAAAAGAATTGCATTAGCAATAAAACAAACTTCCAAAGCAACTTTTAATGGCGAATGTTTGTGGTAAACAATACGTGACAGACGTGCATATACGACTTTGAAAGTTTTTCAAAAACTATTTTTCTTTGTTTTAAATTAATAATTTATCATTTCATTAAGAATGGAACGTATGTGCCCTGAGCGACATCTTCCGCTTCACACATGAAAGCCATGAAATTTCAATAAAGCACGGAAAACAAATATTATTATCACACATGTTTTCAACGCAGTTGAGAATTAAAAATCGAAATAACCCAATCACCTAATTTTCAATGAGAAATTTCTTTGCGAGACAGACCCCTTCCGAAGGATTACTGCCAATGAAGATAGGCTATGTTTCATTTGATTTGCTTTGCATTGCAATTTGTTCCTGTCGACAATCTGTAGTGATTTCATATTATTTTCTGCAATTTTCTTGTTACTGACACGTATGCAGTAAGCTATCTTGCGCTTGCAGTTCTTTTGCCATATTTTTCCTATTTTCTTATTGTAGCCAACGTGGACATTTTCAATCAATTATTAAATTTATTAAATACTGAAATATTTAAAGCATGGTCCACAAAATAAATCAAAGTAGTTCCTTTTTAGCATCAATTAAGAAAACTGTCTCGCAGGTAATTGAATAAGGACAAAATCTCACTGGCTCCATGTATCAGAAATTGCAATCCGTGCCACAATATCAGGGCGCGGATCACACATATCTTGAAATAGGTTAGTTTTCTCCAAAGCACTTTTTAAGATAACCAAAATTAATTACTATTGTGGGAAGCCGCATATTTTAAAAAGTCTCAAAAAATTGAGCGTCCGACGACGGCCGAAATCCCTGACGAAGTTGTATTGGAAGAAGCCATTGAAGTGTTTATTCGGCAAAATAAAATTTTCATTCATTGCCAGACGAATTGCTGAACAACAAATTTTACATCGACAGCAATTTCTCGACCACGTTCTAAGCAATCTTCTTACGAAGATTTTGAATCGCACTCTCAGAAAATTGTTGTTTTTTTCTTCTTCTGGTCCATCTAACAACAGTTCAAAAAAATTAGTCTAAAATTTACAATTTTCTATGTTGTTATGATAATTTACTAAGCTTTCGCATATTTGCTCGGTTGGTGGTAGACTTTGAATTCGGACACTGGCAGGCCACGGATGTGCCTTTAAACTACTCGTGTACACACTTTTTCGACAGTGGTTATCTATTTATATATAGATTCTTGTAATTTTAAAATTTCTTTCACTTTCTTTAGTATTTAAGTGTTATCTCATATGTGAAGCCTTTAACTTTAGTCGTTGCTTAATTCAACCGAATCTACATTATAAAATCTACATTATAGGTGCATAGATGTACATTCACCTAAATTCACTATTCGAATTAATAAACGAATAAATACATGCTTTTAATATTTTTTTGATATTCAATAACAAAATCTGGTCAAAACGGTTGCAACTTTCCATTTCGTTGAGTGAGATGAATGCAAAAAAAAATAAATATTTCGAAAAACAGTTCACTAATTCATGAATAACTTATGAACTATAACAAAGAAATATGTTTGTCATTTCACTTACCCGACCATAATATATAAAATACGGAGTTTACCTTGGATTATGTTTGCATAATCGAAAAACCAGAGAACTATTCATACTGAAAGCTGCAATATGCAAATATTCTTAACACTCTTTTAAGGCTTTTAAGTCCAACAACAAAGAAGTCTGAGAAAAAAAAGAAAAATACTTGTCTACATATGCTAAATATATAAGATATTTATGAGGTCATCCCGTATGGAAAAGTGCGCTTTGTACTCTTTGCTTCTAAATCAGAACGTATAAGTTGTGCGTTGTATTCGAGTTCTTCTCCAATGTAGATTCTCGCATCAAATTTTAATCAGATAAGCCGACACCTGAGAGCTATAGCCCTTCGTTAAGATCCATGCTAGCGTGATTATGTTGCTTTCTGGGAGGTTAGCCGTAGCCTTTAAGAGAGGAGATGTTTCATATAAAAAAATATAATTGACGCGCGCCACGCAAACTGTTTATAGCAGTGTATATCTTGAGTTTCACTTTTATTTACCCTGTAAAGAAACACGTTTTTATATTTGGTAAGGGGACTCATCCCTTTTCTACAATTTTTAATATTAAATATTATGTTTGGCCAAGGGTTCGTTATGAAATACCAAGAGCTATGGTTTGCTTCCGTAAAAAGGCTGATTGTTAATGCGAATTCTTACATGGAGAGGAGTACCACGTTGGCGCACTTAGTTTTTATGTCGCATTACTATAATGGGCTGGGAACAATTTTGAAAATTGCAATTTCTATCATATGACCACTATCTTAGAACAAAACTTAAAGTACGTAACGGTCGTACAAATAGTGCGATCTAACCCATCATCAATACGTTTTGTCCCGGAGACAATACAAGACAGTGTGCCGTGTTTCGATAAAACACATCAAAAATTGCGGCGTAAACGTTGGCTGTAAAATTCTATGGACAGACTTTAGAGGAACCAACATATAAATAGACAAACAAGTTTCTAACAAAAGGTGCATCTATCTTTAGTCCTTTTGGACGGAACATGCATCACCGCATAAGTTTTGCACACCTCGTAAAGATCGTGATGCATGGTATAAATTTTTCTAAATAGTTAGAAGTCATCTAAACATATATTTAAAGGTGATACTTAACTCTATTAAATTAAAGTCGAGAAGAAAGTTGTCTAACTTCTTCATTAAGCACGCAACAACATCCCAACATAGGTCATGAACGTAGCTCATTATATTGTAAGTACGCGTTCATTCTTTATCCTACCTACAGAATCCGAGATAGTTCCACAGTTTAAAGTCTACTTATTCAACTACGTAAACGTCCAGGCAACGAAACCGCACTATTTATAAGACGACCTAATCTATCCGTAAGGGAAAGCAAATAAAAATTAAGACTTTTTAAAACAAAAAATTTTGTTATTGTTTCTATAAAATGTAAATACAATACATTGTCTCCCAGTCTCTCTGTGCACTGTATTTACGACTTATGTAAATAACATTTTTAGATTATTTGTGACACATGTTACTAAATCCATAAAATTTACTTTACTTTTACTCGTTCGATATGCTTCATAAATTTTTGCTTTCGTACCCTACAAGATAAATAAAGGACAGGAAGCAAAGGAAAACAAACATGGCATGTTTCCACAACAAAGAGACAACAGAAAAAGAAACGAAACGAAAAAATAAAAATAAAATAAATAAAATTATTCAAAAAAGTGTGTGAAAATTGCATAGAATTGCCTTTTCAGTGCCAAAAGTTACACGCAACAAAAATTTCACAATAAAACAATAAAAAAAAAAAACAAGAAACAAGAAAGTCTGGTATAGTAAGATAAATATTCGTGCACTCTTCCCTGTATTTAACACTAGAGCTACCGCGTGGATCAATACGGCCTTTTTAAACTTTTGAGGTAAAAAGAAAAAATGGTTATAGAACATGACTTTTGTACATATGAAAACACCTTTAAACAATCATAATCAGTTTTTTTCTACGTGGTCTAGTTTTCGAATTACTGATAACATATAGGTAGTTCTGCCGTTACCCTCTACTGCACATTGACCCATAATTTTTTGGAATCGCTAAGATCACAGTAACTAAGATAGGAACATTATCATGTGAGGTTAAAAAATTCCCATTTACGTGCCAAGACAGATCGCGGCTATTTTTTGAACTCATATGCCTAGCCAATCAAAGAATGGTTTTGTCTAATTTCAACTCCTTATCTTTATATTTATAATCGTAGTGATTCCACAAAATCAGGGTTGAAAATGACCCGTAACGGTAAAGTTGGTAGATGCAAAATGACGTTAGTTCCATTCTTGAAGCCATTTAAACCGCACAAAATTGCTTTAAAGTTAATTGTTTTATTTCCCCTTTAATTTTTGGTTCTGTCGTTCTAGATGGTTGCACACAACAATTCTACAGCTATATTGAGATATACAGTCAAACCTGTTTTTGTGCGGTATTTTTTTATATGCGCTTTTTTTGTGCGATTCTTTTTGTGCGAATCTTTTTTTTGTGCGATTCTTTTTGTGCGATTTTTTTTGTGCGGTATATAAATATCGACACATTGAATTTCGCCGAGAGGTTAGGCAATCTGAACTATGTTGGCATCACTTTTTGTGCTATCAGTGTGTATGTACACATTGCAACAGCCATTTTCATACCTATTGCATCAGCCTATTTCAATACATACTGCGCCATCTAATAACTTTAGTTAATTGCTGACCTTTTAACCATTAAGACAGGATTAATTTTATAGTGAGATTAAAGGCAAATTATTTTTTTTTCCTATTTAGATATAGTTTTTTATGATTTTTATTTTATTTTTAGTCATAAGTACTCCCTTAAAATGAATAATCGTAACCAAAAAAAAGTGAAAAGAAAGACAATTACATTAGAAACTAAAATTGCAATATTAAATAGACTAGCAGATGGTGAAGGATCCACAGCTCTTGGTAAAGAATATAAATTAGGTGAATCCACTATAAGAGCAATACAAAAACGTGCAAGTAGAATTATATACATTTTGAAAATTTCTCCTTAGAAATTAAAATTTTTTTAAATGTTTCAATGTGTAATTTAATTATTTATTTTGTTTGGGAAGCACTGCCTTGCTATTTCGTAAAGCTTTGATATATTTTCTAAGTGAGAGTTTTTTATGCGGTCCCTCTCTACCGCATAAAAAAAATTTTCTTTAATATGCTGTGAAAAATTATTTTTTATAGCTATTTATGAAGTTTTTGAATATATTTTTTTTGTGCGGTTTTTTTTCTGCGGTCCCTATCTACCGCACAAAAACAGGTTTGCCTGTACTTTTTTTATTTTTTTACATGTCACCAGGAATGCATTAAGTTTTTCAAACTCTTGTAAAAGAACATAAGAAAAAGAGCGTCTGCGATTTCACATTACATATGCCGCACAAAAAGTGAAAGTTATTTAAATATATTTGTCTGTGCATTGCCAAAAGTAAATTCCGAACCTCCTTTCTTCTGCATTTTCATTTCTTTATTAATTAATTCAGTTTAGCGATAATTTTGGGCTTAGCAAAAACGAAAGCTTGGGCCTTAAAAAGTAATTTAAAATAAATTTCAATTTTTCCATGTACATGTTTCAATGTAACATTATAAAGACAAGTGCACAAATCCTCCAAAGAATATAGGTATTTTTCTGAAACGATCTGGCCACGTCTGTCCGTCTGTTCGTCCCATATTCTCCCTTGGTCGCAAATATTAAGGTACCGACCACACATTTCATAGAAACATTAGAAGTTTTTGCACGCACGCATTGAAAATGAGTCAAGCCGTCAAAGGTCATACTTATAGTGCCCACAAACTGAAAGCAACACAATTTGTGCGGTTTTTTGATTATTATTCATCAGCCGCAATGGATACGAGACAAAAACTGTAAATTAAACACAAGCAAACAAGACAAGCTTAGATCGATCCAGAATGACTTTTTCGCAACAATAAAAGATGGGTTTATCTAAACTTCTTCTGGATGTTTTTTTTTTATACATCCACACAAACATAGTGTGCCCTTGTATCGCAAACGGTGTAGGATATAAAAATAGAGTTGTAACTCATGGTTTCTACATCGTTGCATATTTGAGACATAATTTCGGCTAGAGGAGATTAATTTCTACTTTGGTGCATTCATCTTCTATCATTTTATTATTTCTTAGTTTCCGTCATAAACAACGATAAATTGGACTTTCTCTTCATAAAAGGACCTGCTTTTCTTGATAACCCCCAAATATCTTAGGATCAATCAATTTTTTGGCTAAATTGCCAACACAACCCAATTTTTGTCGTAATATATTAAAAATTAAATCTTTTTCGGAAAGCTTACCATCTGTGAAAATACTTGCAGAGAGTAATCACCGGTGCTGTCACCGAATGCACAAATTTCAAAGTTGAAGCTTGCCTAAAAGGTTTCGAAGAGGTAACACAACATTTTTAAATTTGATTTTGACTTGAACTTGCTGAATTAATTAACTTACTGGCAACAAATAAGAACATTATAGTGGGGAAAGGCGGCCAATTATATACTCTACACCATATCGCCCAGTACAATTATTCACCTGTTTTAGTAACAATAATACAAAAACTACAGACTATGTAAAACCATTCTTTTCATGGACGCCTAGGATATACAGTCTTAGGTAAAATAAAACTGTTCAGCGATTTAGGTGTCAGTCCGACCATTAATATAGTACAATTTAAGGTAGACAATGTTCAAACTTGACAAATGATTTAGTGCGGATCTATCTGCCTGCAATTTGGATACAAACACATATTGAAAATGTTTGCCATTAGCTAATTGCTGGTATTATATTGTAACAGTTGCAACAGTACACGTCGAACATGATAGGCGAACCGAGCCTCACTTTCTTCCCTGTTTTTTCTTATTTACCAATCGCTTATGCAAATTTATTGTTTCGTCATTTTTAAATATTTATTTTCTCATGATTCTCTATCATTCTTGGTGTGTTTCTTCATTCTATTCCATATTTCAAGTTTATTGTATTACGAAATTCTTCTCTCTTCTGCCATCTTCATGTGTTTGGTTGCCACTGTCACTGCATCATAATCATTTAACTGCCTTTGACAATTGACAAATGAATTCTTAATGTATCTCATAGAGTAAACGAGCTTATGGTATTCTATATTCACATTTTAATGCCAAGAACGTTTGATCTAAGATGAAAGGAAAATTGCATTCATTCTGAGGTTTTCCTGCAAATATATTTGTTCATAAAATTCTTAAAGCTTTTCTCCTCCGACAAACATTTAACCACTTTGCTATCTGTAAAGCATATCAAGCGTAGATGAAGAAAATATCTTAAAGCGTGTTAGCCTTAACTACATGCAGCGACCATATCCTAAACTTTTTACTGGCTCCAAGTAATATGGAAAATACGCATCACATTATTTACAGCAGTTAAAATGTTGTTGTTAAAATATACTTAAATTTCCATCCTTTGAACGATAAATCTCGAAAAATTATTTATTTAATATTTCCTTCATTCAGGAGTTATTCCGCTCCGACTCCGATAACCATTGGTTAATATTTCGTTTAAACCATGCTTTTGATTTAATATTTAGCTTAGAGTTTGTGCAATTTTAGTTTAACATGCGCTAAGTTTTGTTTTACGCAATTGAGTTCATTTCAATTACATATAATTTTCTTATACTAAGCTCAGTTAAGGCTCACTCGAATTTTTTTTTTTTTTTATTTTGTCTGATTAGGGGAAATAAAAGTTAAATTTTATTTGAGGTTCATTTATGGTTACGTAAAGTCTAGAGGAGACGTGTTCTTACTTCATTTTAGTTTCCTTGTAAAATGATTCAAGTTTAATTCTTGATCAATTTCTAATTTTCAGGACAATATTTATTTAACTTTACTGAAATCGCTGAGATCCAAAGGGCTTAAGCGACTCAATCACCTTTCTTGTTGCGATCATAGTTTTACGAAAAAAAAATGCAGGCCTCTGGGAGATGACTTCTATTCGTTGAGGGTCTTCCGCTAAGCAATGTTATGAAAACAATGAATAAATTATTGCAATCTATTCGCTGCCAAGTTAGTTTCTTTAGACATAGGCATAGATAAAGTAAACACAATCCACATATATATTTAACTGTAAATATTTTCTCTTCAAACTTTCTTACGAAAATTATATTTAAATTTCCAAATCTCTTCAAAAATGATGATGAAAAAGTCCCCAAGCGCCTACTATTTTGAAAATATACTTGAGCGCTCTTAGTTCTTAGTTCTCTCTTGTTCGACGACTATCAGTTTACGCACTCAACGTCCATATTACGTATTGTATTATTGACAATTTTCACAAGCACGTACCCCTGGTAGGTGATATACGCATACGTTCATTTTCCACGTGTGGTGCAAAATAGAACATATTCCATGTGTAGTAGCATTATGTGCATATCCTATATCATTTTTACCATAGCAACTATATGCAATCATTTTCTGCATTTATTGTCTAAAGGAGCACAACAGGAAAAACAGTTTAAACCACCGTAAACGTTACTCATTCTCCTTTTGCGTTGCGGTAGGCAGCGATTTAATTACTAAATAAAGCAGAGAATTTAAAGTTAGACAAACGAATAAAATTAAATATGCTTATGTCACATGGAAAAATCAGGATGGCAGACGCTACTTAGTTCTACTCAAAGCATTTGTAGAAAATACGCAAACCTCATCGGCAATCACGTCAAACAATGGTTGCTGGATGCCAAGTAATTATGTTTTGTTAAAGGAAACAAAAAATTGTACAAAATTGTTCGCAGAAGACATGTCTAAGTCAGCAAAACATATATAATACACCGTCAGATCACAGTGGTGATCGTTCTGTTTATTCAAAAATCGACCACATTTTCTTTGTTATCCAAAACATCAGCACATTATTTTTATTACTACCCGAAATACTACACCATCTTTTCTTGAATACGAAGTAGGCGTAAGGTAACAAAATAACGATAAAAGGAAGAAGAATATCAGGATTTAGGTTGAAAGCGCCGAATTTCTTTTCCTTATATAAATATTTTTGCAGCGATCTGTGGATACAGCGCTAAGCTTTGTAAAGACAATAGTTGTAGGACTTGTTTTAGCTCTACACGGTATTGTAAGTTACTCCTGCGTATATAGCGTAGAAGTGTAGAGTATTTTACTTTCCATTCGTTTCCTTCTATAGTTAACAGTTTGTTGTTTTCTTGTGATTGTCGCAGTGATTCTGTACACTATCACTAAGGATGGAATGGAATGGGTATATCGTATTCGGCATAAATCAGCTAACATACTCCGAATATCATTAGTTAGCCGGTAGGGACCATTAGTATAAGCTTAATTATGTAGAAAATTTAATAGACGATAACTCTCTGTACGTACTTTTTTTCGATATTCTTAGTAGGTCAAAATCAATAAAGTAAAAACAAGTTATAACTTTTATTAGGTATTAGGATCTATTTAATCACACGGAAGGTAAGGGACACTAGCTGGGGAACAATCTGGCAATAAATAATATAGGAATAGAAAAAATATCAGTCTTCACAGCTTTTACCATAACTCTGAATCAAATATTTCAAGGTCTTAGCCAGAAATAAGCACACCGGTCATCAGTATAAAAAATCTACTTTTACATAGACATGCCTCTTAAGGTCGACCAAGCATAGCGTGAGCAAAAAAGTAATGAATTCATTTTCGCCCTACATTTAGTTTGTAATTATTGCCTCTATATTGTACAAGGGATTGGCAAGGAAGCTGTAAGAATTAATACACAAGGGAATAGGTTGTTGACGCAATGAAGTTTAGTTTTGTTGTCAGTTTTGGGAATACAAGTAGAACCTATGAAAAGCAATGTAAACGAACAAAATGAAGCTTCGTATACAGAATTATTTTTCAAGTTTTTACTAGGCTAGATGGGATTTGCCAAATTATATGGTTTTGTCTGCAAATTGCCTAATAAAAGGAAAAGAGAAAGGTAGAGCACGAAATGAAAACGACTTATTTCAAATTTAAAAAGTATTTATCTAATTTCATATCTGATATTATTTTTGTTAACTCTCTGTATCTTACATCACTTGTGGTACAAGCATGTTTTAAGTTTGTGCGGATGTATATAACACCCAGAAGAACTTGAAATGTTTTATTATGCCGATTGGTTCAACGCATCGTTGTAAGCTTGTCTTTTTCGCTCTCATGTCTTGTATTCATGTGCTCAAACTACACTTCGAAATTTT
>NW_023998493.1:1710733-2071694 GCF_014805625.2 Glossina fuscipes | reverse complement strand
TTTTGATAAAATTCTGTACATTGAAGGATTTTGGCCCGAGGACAAAGGACATTCTGTATGGACCACGTTTTCCACAATTTCCCAGATGACGCCCTATTTTGAAAAAAGGACTTATGAAAAATAATTAAGCGAATTAATGTGACCTATTTAATGATAGTCCGTGGCACACTATACTGTTCTAATACCTATTCATATCAGATATTACTTTCTCAAAAATTAAATATAGAAACAAAAAGGACAACAAATACTAAATAATAGTTAAACCGATTCGATGAGAAAAATTCTACATATTAACATCTTAGAAAAAAAATATTTTTGAAATTCAAATTAATTTGAATATTGATGTTATTTTTTGGTTACAATATTACTTTTAAAAACTGTAAATACTTTTTTCTATAGACATTTGTTAGGCGGTACTATGCACGCAGCTACTAAATTGTCCTAAATAATTTCGCATGCCTTGTAGAGCATTTAAATTTATATATGTTTTCCTGATACAAAAACAGTTACATGGATGTGAGAAATAGCTTACTGAAAATGAACGAGCACGTTGCAGATTTACCAATTTGCTCTTTGTAAGTTCATATTAGAAAGCAAAACTGTACGGATTCATCCTTACAGCTTTTTGTAATTTTTCATGAACTTGTACATACATCCGTTCGAATGTTACGGCAAACAATTCTTCAGCATCACGATGTTGAAAGACTGGATTTATCTATCTATCTTCATTTGATATTCTTACGTTTAAGCAATTCTTTACATTGCTCTGCCAGGAAAGCCAACTGCCGCTTAAACTCGTTCTTTTTAATTCTTGTCTTCTCAACGATTTTGTTATTGTAATTTCTTATGTTGTTTTCTTACTTTTTCCGACCTAAATCATATCGTCAGACTACCCTTTATGAGTTTATGTTTCTGTTGAACTCTTTTCGAGATTAAGCTCACGTCACTGAAATGTGATTTTTAGGATAGCACAAGTTTTATTGACAATTCTTAGGAGATTTTGTTACAAATTATTTACAGCAACTTATGTCGACGATGTTTCTTCTAGTCGTGTCCGTTGGAATATTACAATTCAATTCTTTTGAGCCTCTTGACTCAAACTTTGACTTTGCTTTCCACAAGCATTCTGCTTTTATCCCCGTTCATAAGTAAGCTACCAGTGGCTAACTCCATTGCGACATTTTAGTATCAATTTACCGCGAAAAGTTCTGCGAATTGTCGTTAATCTTTTGCACATAAGCTAGATGCTGGCGGCTGCGTCATGAATGCATATTTGTTTTTAACATCTTTTGGAATATGGTTTCTTAAGAAATCGTCTAGTTTTCATCCAATCTTAAATTATCAAATGTGGCATTTTCATAACAATTTGTTATATATATACAGTTTTTCTTTTTTTTTTTTTTTTTTTTGTTATAAAACAATATGGTGAGAGAGGTAAATGCATCTTTAGTTTGCCCGCCAGACATGGATATTTGCGCGAGATTTCATTATGTTTTAAATCATAGATTAAATGATTCGGCTGGCAATGCGAATTTAATATTTATCGAAAGTAGAAAATGAAGTGATAAGTGCTATTGGTTATGTTAAAGCTAGTACGGATCGTACGAGGAATATCCATAATTAACAAAAGTATATGAAAGGGAGTGAACTTATACAGAAACGTCTCAAATTACATCCGTGCTGAAAGGCAATACCCGTCTTTCTATCAAAATATATCTAAAAGTCATGTAGAGGCTTCGTACGATCGAATAGGATATAGTTATAAGAAAAATGTGGCGCAATTATCGACAAATTCAATATCTTAAAGAAAAATCGATAAATTTTTAATTAATCTTGTGAATTTGTGTATACTATGAATATTCCCATTATTTAAATGACCAAGCACCTAGCTGTAGAGAAATTTATAATAACGAATTAAAGTCGTGTAAATTAGAAAACTATTTGATAAATTGAAACAATGAATAACCTGCAAAGTTAAAGATCTATAACATTATCATATACATCTCGAGTCCGAGTCGGCGAGTCCCACACTTACAATAGTTTTGCGGCGATACAGACATTTGAAGGTTGCTTGCCAATTTTTCCTTGCAATAGAAATGCAAATATGTCGAAGGGCATCGGTAAATATTTTATATATCATTTCTTGCATTTCTTTTGGTCAAATTTCTTTGCAATCAAGGTCAAAATATGCCTGGAGATAAGTATCATCAGCAGAATAAGTATGAAATAGTAAAAATCGGCCACCTATGCCTTATATTATATTTCGAATGTAAACATGATGAGGTGATGGAAGCTAAATATTCCGGCCAAAGCAAATTTGAAAACGAAATCAAAGGCTTCATTTTTAGTTGACGCACATTCACCAGGCCTCTTTTCACAAATTCTGAAATGATCATAATATATTTTTGTTGTTATTGTAGACATGACGAAAATTCATGGTTAAACTTTACATGTAATAATTCTTCTTTGCACTTGTTTTGCATACAACATGTGCATACAAAAAAGACAATAAATAAAAAAAATGATTTTTCAGAGATTAAAAGTGGAAAAAAACGAAGGCCATTATTCAAAAATAAAGGCGAGTATGAAAAAAAAGCTTGTCTGTACGATAATCCTGATACATTTAGTAGAGCAGCAATTTTTTTATTACATTCTTTCTTTCAGATTAATTTTTATAAAAATTTATATATTACAAATATATTGCAAATGTACATAATATACATAGCGCATGAGCATATATGATATGATTAGAACGGACATATTCTCAATTTCGTATGCAAGCCATGCTTTTGCACGCAATGTGTTGTTAAGTGTATTGTTTACTGTTAAGAGATATTATATAAGATATAAAATGACTTAATTTAAAGCCAAAGCTATTCGGTAAATATGTGCATAAATTTCTTAGGCTCATGCAAACGCAGGCTCTTCCACACAAACAACGCATTCAGACATCGTTTTTGAATGCTCATCTATGCAACTGGAAATACTAAGTTATACTAAGTGATATATTATGCATATTTATATATATTTATTTACGGATCGAATACCACACGCATACGCATTCATCTAGATACGTATATATATGGTATATAGAATTATGCAGAAATCATAAATTTATTGTTAGATGATTATGTTCTTTTATTATGCAATACGTTACTATTTCACAGATATATATACATATATATATATATACATATATGTGGAACTCTAGCAATGTTAAGAGGCGATTTCAATTATCATTACATCTGGTTACTTGTTCTAGAGAATATAAAAAAATGAGTTAATAATATAAAAAACATGGCCAAGTAATAAATGTTAAAGACTTCCTTATGTATTCTATAAATAATATAAATGTTTTTAGTGGGCATGGATTTAACCGAGTCCGCTTTTTCGTTTATTCGATTTAAACTTTGGTTTTTGGATTTTTCTTTTAAAAGCAAGCGCTTCGAGATAATTTGACTTAAGACTTCCTTTGCAGGTAATAGGTTAGAAAACCATATTCGGTCGTGAGCGAATCTTTTATACCCACCACCGTTACTTTAAAAAGGCAAAAAATTAAAGGAGTTACATTTTTATGCCCCACAATATATAGCAGGCGCGGCCGATTTTTTCTATTTTCAAAATAAAACTTTGTGTCTTATAGTCATATTGGCGTTGTAGAGGTGTGCTTGGAAATGTTTAAGTCACTTCCAAATACTTTTGCTAATTTGTAGGCGATATCTCCATTTTCGGGGCAAAATTTACCACAAATATTACACAGTTGCGCAGACACACAGAAGGTCATGTTTATATGCATTCCAAATTGGCCAAGACTTTGCAAACTTTATGGAAACTTTTGGAGCCAGTCGCCAGCTGCATGACTTAGGTAACACGCCATGAATGTATACTGGGTTTTCTTCTTCTTTAGAATTTAATTTCTTATTTCCAAGAAAACTCAAATCATCAAAAATGGAATTTCCGTAACAGTATATTTAAAGAAAGTGAGCCCAGCTGACGTTTTACATTTTTGTATAGGTAATGTAGGATCATTCACAAAATGTACGTGGAAGGTTTTATCGTTGCATCCACTATAGTTTATTACGCACGCGTGTCCTCTAATCGATTTGGCAGCATCGGAATTCCGGGTAAGAACTTTCAACCTGTCTGAAAAATTTTAAATATTTGTGATCATGAGATTATTGGCTACAGGTGTCACAGTGAGGTATAGACGGTGAAATGGTTATGCTTTAAACGATTTAGAATTTGATAAATTGATGAAGAACACATACACACATTATAGATCCTCTGAGGCGCCCTCCGTGTTTAGCGAGCGTTTTGCCAAAAGGAATATACTAACGTGCTTCGGCAGTGGGTATAAATAGGGTCAGTATACGACAGATGTGGACCTCATTATTCGAAAATTTATTTTAATTTCATAGTCTTCGCTTTACAGATTAGTCTTCAGTGGTTATTAATCGAATGAAAAGTGCAAAAGGAAAACCTTTCCGATCAATCTACTGAAAAACCCACTACTTGGAAAGCTAGGTATGAAACTTCAATTTAGGGTTGCTTCGAAAAAAGGGGCTAATTAAGAAGAGGGCAAAGTCGCATGGGAAGTGGATGAGCAGGCCAGATTAGCTACGAGAAACAAAATGTGACAAGAAGTAGCATATATATAGAGGATATAGTGTTATGAAATTCGCTTTTCTAAGATGCAGTGCGTACCACTGGATCGTGGATGTTTTGTTCAAGAGAAACACACTTAAAAGTCTTTTATTTACGATTATATTCCTAAAATGTAGTATTATTCACAATTTGTTTTTGGCAATACTTTCGACTGCTCAACTCGAAATTGTTTTCCTACTAACTTTCCCTTCCACGAATATTCTATTTATATACATTTTTACCAGCATTTTTAATCCATTAACCTCCTTTTCTGATAATCGTTTCTCTCGGCCGGCACATGACGCGCTGCGAATGTGCATTTGGTTTTTCCCTCTGTAGGGATTTTATTACTTGGCAGGAATGAACTGGATTTGGGATTTCCAGTAGGAACAATTCAGGGAAGATGAGGAAGCCGAGAGGCTCCTTGACTTATGTAATCTGTAGAGGGCAAGGAGTGACGTGACTACTGAATGACTGTCTCAGAATTCTGTGTATCAACTAAAAAGACATAAATTGAAGGTTAGGAAAAAACTCGGCAGAGAGGATCTGGCACTAATGCATTAATATATATATATTACGAATTCTAGATATCAATGACAATGTCAATAGCAACTTTTTACAAACCCAACTTCAAAGCCCACATGTCGATCCTGTCATCTCCCACACATCCGACCTGCCTGATTGTATTAACGAAATGGATCTTCCCTAAGATTCTTAATGTTTATAAATCCATTGCTCTAGTGGTCGATGAAATTTCTAATAAATTAATTAAAATTATATTAACATTTTCTTCCTATCAATTACTACATTGGGCAAATACAATACAGTTGCCTTGGGATTGGCCAAACAATTCATACAATTTCAACCCTTACCCACCAATCAACCTCAAACTTAAACTCTGCTGCGTTGCAGTGATCACTGAATGTCCTCCATATAATTTTTCTAAACTAAAGTCGGCTATACGCAAACTCTTGCTCTCTACCTATAATATCCGCGTTAGAGATCATGAATCCTCTCATGTTCGAACCATTCCGAAATTCTCTTTTAAAGATTATCTTAAACTTAAATTTCTGTCGTTCAGCCATTTAAAGTTATCACGTGCTAATCACACGACCTCCTATATAGACGATTTCAATTTATTATTGTTGCTTTAATAATGGCTTGATCCCTTGAAAATTTATTCGCTATTCGCTACTGGAACAATTTCCCGACAAATCTTTAAGCTGCTATCGCTGACGTTACTCTCCTTAAAGAAAGGTTAATTACTTTGAAAAACCTATAAGAACACATTGGCATCGTCTCTTATTCATGGTTAGCCAATTTATGAGCTCAATTACTGGATTATAATTGAACTCTGAAAGCGATCACACATTGAAAAAGAATTTGAACTGCGTAATCATGCGTGGATTTGGCTTTTATAAGCTTTGTAGTTACAAATAAATAAAAGTTGAAATTGAAATTGAAACCGAAAACAGAAAGAATTATGGATCAAGGTGTTAAATATAAGAAGAAATATATAAATGCAGCAACATTTTGCAATAAGAGAATAATTCTGATGCTAAAAGCCAGATTACAGATTAATGCCTTTCCGCGCATCGCTAAAAGAGAAATATACGGAGAGTTGCCGCAGCTTGGCGTATGCCCTATTGGCACGTGTTACACCTTCATCGAACGGACACCGACCTGATAGTCTTGACTATGCGGCAGGATATGTTTAAAATTTCGCAATAATGTATGAAACATTCAAACGAAATAATGCTGAGCGAGAATGGAGATATTAAAGTATAAATGTGTGCAATTTCAAATTTCCCAAAATTCTAAGATTGGAGATTAGAAAATATAAGTTATTATTTCGGTTTCCTTTTTCGTGGCATCAAATGCATTAGAAACACATGTAGAATTGTGCCTACACATACAAATATATTTTCTTAACCAACCAAGAGTACGTCAAACGAGAAGAGAAAAGAAAATCGAACAATTAGCGTGCGAAATAATGTGGTGTGACTCTTGTACGAATTCTTAAATGAATGAAAATAAAAGTCAACCAGCAAAGATTAGCTTACATTAATGTTTGAATCTACTACAAAGCTCTGATTTTTGGTTTTTATGACTTAAGTTCTGTTTACGATGGTCGCATTATCATAAAATTTCTATACAAAGCAGAGAGGAATTTGTAATTTGCGTTTTGCTTATCTATTCTAAGAAAGATTCTAGTACTTACTTATTTACAAAGTTCTTGTTTCCCCATCTTTGTCATTTCTCAAATATTTTAATGCAGAAAATCGAGCAAAAAGAACAAAAGGGGCGAAAGTGGAAGCAAACTGGAAAACTAATAAAATACAACAGTTGTTGGCTGGATGCACTAACATATTTGATTAAAAAGCCATTGTGAGAATAAGATCTATTAATAAATACGAAGAGAGAAGGAACAAAACAAATTTATGGCAGCACTGTCGGCGTAACTTGCCAATAGGACCTTTCCATGTTGAAGGCGTTCTTGTCTCATGTCGAAAAGTTGTTCTAACATTATTTTTGATGCCTCTGCAACAAACTCCGAAATATCGTATACTTAAACAGTTTTTATAACTACATTGCAGCAAACTTCATTTGTTTTATTAGTAATTTAGGTGTTCTTTCTGTACAATTTCCGAAAGCTATATCTGCTAACTAAACTTACAAGTTTACTGAATACCATACCTTGAGAGTAATCATGGAGAAGGGATTGCCGTTTCCTCTACAGTAATTTCATGCCCATCAGGTATCAAACAGTCAAACACCTCGGGCGGTTAACCTAAACTAACTTTTTCATATCGGCATATTACCTGGTCCGTATGACGAGCTTTCGTATACAGATTGCAACGGATCTAATTCTACTGATTACTGGGGGTGATGAACTATGCTTTGATGGGAAGCATAGATGTGCCGAAACTCTCACCTTCCAGCGGTGATCCCCGGGCAACGGCTTCGGCCGGCTAAGAAGAGTTTAAGGTTTTGGGCTGCTAACTCGGCGACGAGTTTCTGAGAGATGGTGGAGGGGTTGGCTGGAAGAAGAGCTCTTACTCAATAAGCTAGTTACTACCGAGGAAATATATTGAATGGTATTTAAGTACAATGAAGGTAGTAATCTAGCGAGTGCATGGTAGAGTGCATTAGACTAGTCTACCATGTTCAGTGCAATACCCGAGACCTATATATCTTGAAGAAAAGTAGTTCACTTGGGGCTGGCAACCAGGAAAGTATGGAGAATCCGAAGCAAGTACGGTTGTTTTTAACAACCGCCCAAAGTATGCCATAAGGCTTTGCAAAACAAACTGGGAGCCACGGGGGTCAGGAAGCTCGCCTCACAAAGCCACGTATGCCTGCGGGTATATGATGGACTTTGTCCTTAAGTCGTAATAAATAAATTAATTATACTATTAATGCAAAAAGGAATTGACGGACGGTCTTCCCTTTGGCCGATTGATAGAAAATGTCTGGTAAATTAATTAATACATGCAAAAATGGAAAAGGGATATGACGAATAAGTTTTCCCCTTTTACCTATTTTTACTTTTGAACACATGTCACGGATGCCTGCGGGTAATGGTGGTAATTGATCAACAGCACAGTGGAAGCTTTATGGCGGAAGCAGTCAGTTGATCAATTTGTGAGTCCTGACTGCTTGGGTGCGGCCCTTCGGGGAGTACTCGTGGTGGTTGTGGTTGGCGAGTTCCTAGCTAAAATGGAACAATTGAGTGCAGCTAGGCCTCGCTATTCACCAGAGTGGGGTTTATTGTTCCATACACAATAAACTGTTCTGGACTCTGGTGCTGTTTAGGCCCCTACTCTGTGGGGATTGTCTAACTCGCCAGGGGGCGTAGTACGCTTAAAAGTGGCTTGGGCCACCGTGGGGTTAAGCCTTTAAGGCAGGAACCCACGTTAAACCCTTGCCACAAATTCTACTGATTACTGGGGTAATAAACTATGCTCCGTAGAGAGCATAGAAATGCCGAAACTCTCACATCCAAGTGGTGATCCCCGGAAACGGTTCGACCGGCGAAGAAGAGTTTAAGGCAAAGATTATTATAACTCGGCGATGAGTTTTCTGATAGATGGTTTTAGGGGTTAACTGAGATATAGTTTTATATATCTTCTCAAGAGTTTTTACTATAAAGGAAAGCCTAACCAATGGTAGCTGATTTTGCATAAGTACTACGAATATAGTAATTACTGAGAGTATGGAAATTTGGAAAGGTCAGATGATACGCCCGATAACTATATATCTTGATGAAAGATAGTCCGGAATTGGCTAACCGTGACTGTATGGTTAAGTCTGAAGGCAAGAGTGTCGTATTGCATTTGTGATACAAAGCGCAAAGTAAGGCTAAAGGCTTTGTAGACAAATTTTAAGTACCACGGAGGTCAGGAGAAGCTCTGACTGCTTGGGTACGGCCCTTCGGGGAGTACCGTGGTGGCTGTGGTTTTCACCATTCCACATCCATTGGAATAAACCCGGGGTGATGATAGACCTCACCACGTACCAGAGTGGCGGTTCATATGGGGTTGTCTCTCCCCCTGGGGGGTGATCACTCAACTTAATTGAGTGCCTATGGTTGTAGGCAACCCGTCTGATTAAGGCATCAAGCCAGGTGCAGATGTAAAACCCACAGAGCGATCTACTGATTACTCGTACGGTGGCACGATTTAGAAGAAAGAGTAGGTGTGATATTCTCTGCCTCTATATTTCTATTCGAGCTTAATTGGCATTGCAAATCTCTTAATGAGAAACTTCCAATTTTGCCGTCAACACTGGGTCTAAACTGTGCACCCAATTGTGTGTGAAGAGAATTTAACAAACACGGATTCATATAAATAACGTAGGTTTGGTACCGAAAGCTACTTTGGACTATAGTCTTCACCAACCTTATTTAATAAAATTTTTACGCCATTAAAAAAAAAATCAGTTTGTTCTCAGTAAAAAATTTCGCATAAAAGTATTAAAATAAAAAATTTTATTTGAAGTTCTTTGCTTCGCCAACTTAATTCAAATTACAAGAGAAAATGATTTATCTGTGGCGATAGGGAGCTATAAACAGTCCAGTTGGTTTTCCAAACGCAGAGTGTAAATGTATATTTTTGACTACCTTACACACCACCAACTCCATCAGAATCTTTTTTGTATAGTATCTTTCCAAGCTAACCGCCCATCACCCTTCAACACGATCAGCTTTAAACATAGCTTAGAACCTGTTACGATTATGCGAGACCAAGTTGCACGTGAAATTGAAAATGGGTTTTCTTATTTGGGCTTCAAATGATTCATCGCCGTTTGGCGGTGGGAGCTACTAAGCTACTAAGGAACGGACTACCGTTAGCTATATCAATGTGGCCCATAAGCTCTGTGTTTACATGAAATGACATGAAATCTCTCTCATGAGTGTGGATTATTTCAAATTGCTTTTTGCTGCTTTCCCTTAATCGCTTACTTGCATGTTTACAATCAATGAGTTAACTTACATAAAAATATGATTTCCAAGAGCTTATACGTGAATACTTCTTATTTTGCTTATCTGAGAAGATATCATCCGAAATTAAGCTAAACGCAACTAAACTTATATGAATTTATTGCTGAATTCGAAGGTAATGTTTTCAATGTACCCATCACCCAAGGATTAGGTGTATATTCATTTTGTCAAAACATTTGCAATTTTCTTACTTGTTACAATTAATTTCTCTCCTTCAAAATGACGTAATGTTTGAAAAGGGATCATTCCGCCTGATGTGTATATATTTTTCAACATTACTTTTTTATTTAATAACACTTTATTGTTTTGTTTTATTTCGCGCAATGGATTGGACCGATGGGCGATAAGACCTATGCATCCAGATTATATGTGTTTATTATTTGTTGTTACTTTGCCCTTTATCATAGATATAGCAGTTGGAGTAAAAAGTAAAAATAATTAATTTTCTTACCTTTCACAAGTTTAAAATTTTAGTTTTAATTTGCAAACGAAATGTCTTCAATATATAATGCTTTATTTCGCCCGCATTACTTCGTGAGATTTGCTTTAATGTCCCTAACCGCTTCTCTAGGTACTTTATGTTGATAAAGCTTAGTCAATGCAAATATAACTTTGAACTGTTTAACCCGCTCAGAGTTGTTTGCAAGAACCTAAATGATGTCTATCATCTATTCTCATTAACGGACTCTTTAAAGTCTATTAAAGCAATATTGCTCAACAAGCGCGATTTACCTATGTCGTACTTAAACTGATTTAACCTTAGATTTTGTCATTATGAGTCGAAAATTAATTTGTTGTTAACAATTATCGGTTGCCAAGCTTATGCATGTTTGCGATGGCTTAGGGGTTCACTTGCAATTTGGTCCTGTATCGGTTGTGGGCGTGGCTCTATGCTAATTGTGTACATGCTTTTTTTTTTTTTTCTTTCTTTCTTTTTTCCTCCTTATTTGTTTTATTGTACTTATACTAAGTTTTATTATTAAATAATTTTAAGATTCACTTAAGAGTCAATTGAACTCGACTGCCATTTTGTTTTAGTTTGAGTTTCTTGTATAAGTGGAATAAATAAATAAATAAATAAATAAATAAATAAATTTCATGTAAACCCAACATAGCATAAATTAGTTTGGGGAAAAAGAAATCCATTATTTTTCGGTAGATGGCTGTAGTGATCGATAACCCGTAAAGTATCGATCAAACAATTTCGGCTTTATGCTCGTTGGAAAGGTGATTTTTCGCAATAAAAAAAGTTCTTCCTGGTTGCCGTTTGATCCGTTCACTTATGAATTGCAGTGTCTTAAAAATGAAAGTCAGTCATGAAGAAAATTTTAATCTTTACACTCTTCTGCTCTACATCATTTATTTATATATAAGTAACAAAAGCTATAACACAAATTTTGTGTAACTGTAGCTATAACCTAAGCCCTATTAAATATAGTTAAACCTAGTTTAAGGCAACTTTAGAAATGATCTATTTTATAGTGGCACACGCTATAAGATATTAGGCATAAGCATTAGCATTATGTAATAAGAAACTTTAATAATTCTAAAACAATCGCTAATAACAATTACCAACAATTTATTATTTATTATTATGAAGGGAGCTTGTAAATTCAATATCACCAAATTATAAAAAATCTGTTAAAGATTAATAACAATAAAAGTTAGTGAACCAAAATAAAGTTCACGAAACGTAAAGGAAATAAGCCTGTATAGTGTAAAATAAATGGTTAGCAGTGATATCTACGCAAACAAATGTGTTTAACGCGCCATACAAGCGGTATATTATAATTTGCGTTGCTTCTTGATTATGATTAAATCACAAAATTTAAACAAAAACTTTCCAAAAACATCGATTGGGAATATATTGCTTATGCCTACATACCCTGTTATCCACCGACTCGAACGAATCAAGTAGAAGTGACTTGAAAAATATTCTTATTCCTATAGATTGCGTTTTAAGTTTTTAGTGAAAATGTTTATCAACAGCAACAGTGTTTAATGATCAAACTTTAAATTTGCTTCAATTTTCTTTTCATATTCAAGGTTACAAATATTGCATTGAAAGCTGCCTACAAATTTTCTAAAGAAATGGTTCAGAAGCGAAAACTTTCATGTCTAAAATAAACTGTCAAATATAAAGAAAGAAATTGCGAAAAACTGCATGAAAAAGAAATTTTCCAATATTAATCTCTACTGACAAAGTAACGATTTAAACTCAAATTCGAAGGCATAGAAAAGAAAAGGAACATGTCGACGAAGAGCAAAGATTGCTTTCAACAAAAAATGGTTGTTCCATAGAATGGTGAAGGGCTAAAAGAGATTAAAACAATAAATTTGAATGAAGCAAAAAAAAGAACAAAGAAAATTGCGCTTGACTACGTTTTATATCCACGACCTTCATCGTACAAAAACTTAAAGAAACGAAAAAAAATCTAAATTTTGATTTCCTCCTCGAACTGAACAAATAATTAATATTGAATAAGCGTAGTCGATTTTTTCATTTTTATACAGATACAGCAGAGCCGACCGCAAAATATATTTGAGTTTTTTTAACCTTATATCTGTCAGCGCTCTTGTTGAAGTCAGCTCAATAAATTACAATTCTTAATTATTACTGTGCAATATGTTGGTATAATTGTCACTGAATAAGTGCTTGCATGTATTGCGATCAACGACTTCTATTGGCGAAAATGTAAAAGTAATGCAAACTATTAATATAAGTAACGGTTGAATTCAATGATTTTGATCTTTCACTACATAAAATAACAGCCTTCCATTGAGTATTATTCGGTTATTCCATATATGTAGATGCTAACCAGGGAACGCTAAAAATTGCGTTTTCCGCTTGCATTACTTCCGTTATTTAATTTAAAAACGTTTGCTGCTCTATCATATACCAATTGTAGGTTTTGGTTTGAACGATTTAATAGTGTTGATTTCGATAATTAATGACAAAGAACAGTCTGGAGGATCAATGGACTTTGGGGAAAATGAGTTCGATGGAAAACCAGCCAACACTGGCAAACACTTTCGAATAGCTCAGCAGCGATGAATCAACTACTTCTTGACGCTTACATCCGAAAGGAAGGGGCGAAGAGGAGAAGAAATGGCTAGCGTTTGAATCGCTCGGAAATGCCCTTTCGAACCGTTTCAATTTCGCGGTTTCATTGTTTGCCAGAAGAAAAAGAGGAGTTTTCTATAGCATATCGCAACGGGCTATGAAAAGTAGATCCACTACATCAATCCCAAGCGTCCAGGAGAGTCATCCACATCGACACTGAAGCGGAATATTCATGGCCGTAAGGTTTCGCTGTGCATAGGGTAGGATCAGTAAGGTGTAGTGTGTTACTAGCATCAAATACCGGTCAGAACTGTTACTGCAGATGTCCATTGACGTTAATTGAACAATGTATTGTTGCAAAAAGACCAGCAACACCGACCAAAATTGCCACCATAGAAATTGTCTAAAAATGTTTTTTTTTATTTTTAACGTAATGTCTGTTAATAAATGACTCTTCAGAACATGTATGAAAATGCGGCATAAATAACCTTATTATGCATTTATATATTATTGCGTATAACATTCAAATCCCTTTGAGGATTATTGTAGGTAGACAGATATCTCTACTGATCGCATTTTGAAAGCTTTCGATAATTTAATTCATTACTGTTTTGGTAAATCTATTGAAAATTTATCCCATTCATATTCGAGCATCATAGGTGCGTGAATACTTTTCCTATTATTGTTAATTGCATTTCTACATATTGTAATTATGTTTATAGTTTTGGTTATATCGCTTAGCGATAAAATGTAATTTGTTTACAATGATGTCCAGCCATTAGTTGTCATATCGTACATGGTTGCATGGAAATGTAACATGTGTGTTAGATTATAGGATTAAACAAATAAAAGGTTTTAATAAGTAATTACATTTATAACAATTTTAGCAAAAGGCGATAAATTGCCACATCAATCGCAGTAATTACTAATAAATTTGCCATGATTGTGAATTGAGAGATTTCTACGAATTATATTTAAATAAATATGCGGCACATTTCCTTCCATCTGACATTCGCGCCAAAAATGTTAATAAAGCTCACAAACCTTTTTGGGAAACTATATTTTAGCCTTTGTAAAAAAAAGTTTTGCTTGCAAAGCATTATATGCTAATGACACTTGTAAAAGAATCTCCAACTACGTCAAGGTTTCTCATCCCATATAGATAAGCTTGTTATTCTAGTTTCGATTGTCATAGCTTGAAACACGTGAAGAACCTTTTAGTTCCTTGCTTTCAATTAATGGGATCATCCTGGATTTTATTTAATTTCCAATCGAATATGTCGATTAAAATCAATAAGCTAAAGTAATAAGTATTTGTTTATATCCTGAACAATGGCCTGCCAAAACCATAAAAAAACAGTTGATTGGAATTAAAATATGCTGCGAAAGCATTTATATGAAGTATGTACTGTGAGGGCTCTTTTTGCCCATACCTGGAGCTGGGATAAGCTCAGCGGCTCCAGGCTTGCTTCACAAGTATTTTCTTTGGATGCTTTATTTATTTTTCTTTTATGATTTCTTAGTGGGTTTAAAATTGTTTCTGTTTCTTTGTTTTATAATTTCAAACACCATTTAACAAATTCTATGAGAATTCTTGAATTCCAATGCCGTTTATTTTGTTTTCATTTAATCTCTTATGACAAATTTTAAACTTCAAATTTTCATTCTCGTTGCACTTGATTAGTAAACCACTGAAGATGAGTTTTGCCTTTTCTTTCTACTTTAAATATAAGTTCATTTTGCTTATTCTAAAGACCTGTCATCACCGTCATTATAACCGCACCAACCAGACTAAACTGTCGACTCTCTTCGACTCCTCTATCTTAACTAACTTTCTCTAACTTACTCTAGCACTGACAAACTTCGGCTTAAGCTTATTACTCTCCCTTCTTCTGTTTTCTCTTTACCCTAATTTCTCTTTACTTAATCCTAATTCTGCCTAACGTATTCTAGCACTCCCCCTCAGAGACAAAGAACCTGTGAGGCCAAAACAAGGGACTACTTTGGCTCCTCACAGTACATCGACTCTTTTTTACACGGTCTTCTTTATATGATTTTCAAATAACGCCATCCATCAATGAGGGAAAATGAACTTTTTTTACAATAATTTTTTGAATCCAAAAGAAAAAAATTTTTTAAATTCTACTCTTCATTTGAATAAAACCCGACAGTTATGCTGAACGTATCTTTAGATGATAGCATTTTTGATCCAGGTCGCAATAAATGTTACAAAGGAACGATGAAAATCCTCGGAACTTCAATATTTATATGTTGTATGTACTTCTGGACCGAATTTTCAGAATACATTAATTTGAATTTGTTTTTTTTTTTTTTTGTTTTTGAATTTATATGTTTTTATAATAAAAATGCATGATTATTATTTTATAAATGCGTAATATGGATTTCATTGTTACTTTTTTGCACGGCTTTTTGGGAAATTATTATTTCATCTTACACAACTTTCTCAAGTATCCGCAAATTTCTCATAAATCGCATGTATTTTTTACACGATTTTTTTACATGGATTTCTAAGCAACGCATCTAACGTTTAACAAAAGAGTCAAGTCTGTATACACAGAAATCGATGGTCGTTGTGGTCAGAAGTATGCCTGCTTGAGTAACTTTTAGTGGCGGATATATATGAGGGAAGTTACACAGCATTTGAACGTCTCAGTGAAACTTATTGTTGATGGTGTGATTGGTGGGTCTGACGAGAGTAATCAAAGCTTTGGAAAAAGTTAAAAAACACCAGATTCTTATATATAATAACACACAAAAAAAAGGAAGTTCCCAAAATAGGTAGCAAGTGTAAAGAACAAGTACTAATGCGATAAAACCTACTTAAAATTAAAGCAAATAAAAATAATTTAAAAACTTTATAGACACTTCTCTATTATAGCTACACTCAGCTTAACACCGGCGATTATAGCGGTAATGCATCTGAAACGAAGATTCGAATACGCAAATTAAATAAAATGTACTTTTTTTTGGTTGCTTATCTATAGCCTTTTTATCTTGCCATAGTTGACTATAAGAAACGCAGCAGAAAGATATCACTACATACTTTCGAGAAATGTCGAACAGACTTAAAACAAAAAAGCATTTTACATAAATTTCTCAGTGCGAATTTTGCTTTTATCATTAAAGTACTTTTAATTTTAGCGCAAAGAATAATGCAATAAATTGTGTTTGTTTGTAATAAAAGTGTAAGATTTACGCTAATTATCTACTATTTGAAATCAATGAGAAAGGAAAAAAGATTTTGCCCTTAACGAGCAAATAAGAAATTAATGATATTTTTTGGAAAATAAGTGAATTAAATGCTGCAGTGCGTTTACTGTTCCCGTTATTGAGCCATGCGTACGTTACGATACTCGAAAAAGACACGATTGCTTTTTGGGTTGATGGAATTCGGGAATTCTGCAAATCGGGCTACCATAATAGCACCGGTCGTCTGAATATTATATCTCAAAAAGTCCCTATCATATTTATCTTGTCTTACATCCTGCCGCGATTTTATTCTTGCTTACCCGCCTTGATTTTATTTTAGCAGATGGGACAGCCAGATCCCTTATTTTCATGGTTCTCGATTTTTACATTCGTTAAGACGAACAAAAAAAACCAAGGAACCAAAGTTGATATTTTCGGGTAAAAAATGATCAAAATACATATAAAGACTGAAATAAGTTTTAAGTCTTTTCAGAATTGCCTGTCTGTTTCTATTTTATCTTCTAATGGTACCTCTTTTTGTTTTTCTAGTATAACGATGGTAGAGATTACACAATTATTGCCAGACGAAAATAGTTGCTTTCAAGAAAGTGCTTATTGCAAAAATGACTGAAGCGAAATTAAAAACAGATCATCAAAGTGCATGGTTTGAAGAACTTTTTCGCGCAATGAGGAGGGAAACTAAACGAAATGCATAAAATCTTACTATTCAAAATTGTACACCATTTAACACTTCTTCTAACCCGATTATCATTTCTGCTTTCATTTGTCTTAAGCTTTGCATGGCACTGTGTAATCGTGAGTAATTGAGAAGCTCATACATTTTGCGTGCGAAAGCATGCGAACATTCACACCGTTTTCTTTTTGTTATTTTTTTTTTTTTCGCTTATCTTCCCATCATGACAACGAAGTGTGTCTGTCACACCAAAATATGTTTAATTTAGATATTTAACCTTGAAAGGCTAACGTTTTTGTTTATATCAAATCAAATAGAGTTGAAAAAATAAATTGAAATGTATATTAAAGCAGTATTTAGAATTATTGTTATTGGGAGATCGAGCCATAAATTCAATACATCTGGCTCATTAATAAGCAGCATTTGGTACGCGATATGGTTCAAAATGAAATTTTTAAAAATTTACAAAACACAAGCTTTCCACAAGGAACAAGACTTAAGTAAAATAGATTAAAATACGCTAATTACTAAAATTTAATAAAAAATTAATATGTTATCATATAATATGTAATTTATGCACTTTAAGTATGTTATAGGGTTTCAAGTGCATATATAGAGATAGAGTAGCTGGAAGCTAATATAATCGTGTCCGCGGGTTTAAATCTCAGCGCGGTAAAGTTTATTTCGGTGGTTAAAAGCAAAATGCTTACCGTTTGGGCACACACCCAATAGGTGGCAGCGACCGCCTCCCTGTTTATCTCTTTCTTTCTCTTTCCCTACTTGTTTACGATCATCGCCGCGTTACGCGAACGGGGGAAGTTCACATAAGCGGTTGGTCGTATCAAAAGACAAAAAAAAAAAAGAAGCTGCTATTACTTACTGCCAGGTACATTTATATAGAATAGTCAATGAAGGAGTGCAAATCGAGTTATGGCAACTTTCAGAGTTATATGGCGAATCCAGTTTAGGATAGGAAAAAATTTTCAATTACTATTTGCAGAGCTCCACATAGATTTGGTTGATGCACCTAGATAAAAAATTTTAAACTAAATTTGGGCACAAAATAACGAGTTGAATACGCAGAGAGGTGGTTAATCGACCTCAGTGTGATAAGTATAAAAATTAATATTTATAAAATATTATTATTACTAAGAGAGAAGGTTATTATTATTTCATTGTTACCTCAACTATTGAGCAGCATTTACGAACATATTGCAATTGCCCTCAATGCCGTGTAAGACAGATACATTGCATTAAACATCGTAATATGATATGAAACAATTTTTGAAATTTTCGCTTTACCAATAATATTTCTTGCTTTGTTTCATTATGCACTGCTGCAAACGAACGACGCATTGAACATTTATTTCATCGCCCATTTAACCTAATTTTGCCTCTTTTTTACTTTACTGAATTTTATTATAAAAATGAAATTCAACAGAAAGCGCAGGCAATAAATCCATCGATATAAATAAGTGTGAAAGAGTGTATGGAGTGTATGAGGTGGAGCATGCAAAATGCCTGGTTCGGAACTCATCTGAGGCAAATGTAGACTATTGCATTAATTTTGAGCAAATTAAATTTAATATTTTTCTACCATTACGATAAACGTTATCCTCTTTTGAATCTTAAATTGTTTTCATGCTATAACCACATGTCATAACGCGTCATAGGATGGCGTCAAGTTTCATTTGTACTCAATATTCAAAAGCATTATAGTTGCCTGTACATTTCCTTTGTCGCTTCAAGCTCAATAATACGTTTGTTAGGCTTACATTCCTACTACAATTATGACTTTACAGCCGTTGCTAATGACTTATCGATTAGGATAACAGTATTGCTTGAAACCGTCGCAACATGGATATTGCTGCAACGGCGACGTTCCATGCAGAATATGGTGACTCCTTGTACATCTGGGTGGTGCATTGTCGTGTTGATGACGGTTGCCTTTGTTCTATTCGACATTCAAACTTTCGTTGAAAGGGACTTGTTGACCATAAGGATGTTGCTCTACATTTGTTAGACCTGTTGAGTATAGGTGACCGTCAACGCAAAAAGGGAAACGCAAATGTGACGAACAGCGCGATAAAAAATGTTAATCAGTGATAGTATTTAGTTTCTTTGCTTTTTTAAGGTTTTTATAAATTTAAAAATTATTTTTAATAAATTAATTTTTCAATTGGTTAGATAAGATTGCAAGGTACATACGTACATCACCAAATCTTAATATTGTCCATATTAATTACGGCGTTATTCTGACCACAATCTTAGACAGATCACATCAACACGTTACTCAGCATTTCTATTATAATAACAGAGTATATTATAATGGAACAAAGAGAACGTTTTTAAAAATTGGTTGAAAATATAAAAGAAAACTGTAGAGACGGTGGGACAAAAAATAATTGCAATATTTATATGCAATTTTATGACAAATAAGCAAAGGAAGGCGTAAAAGTTGTACTTTTCTTTGTTAAATTATCATTGATTGATCAACCTCATCAGACTTCAGTGTAAAAGATTTGCTAAAACATTAGAATCGATATAAAAGATATATGTATTAAAAGTATATAGATCAGTAATTTATTTAATAAATTTCATCTATTCCTCCGCTCGTGTCCCTGAGTACAGGTATTTATAATTATTCAGTTCAGATCTAATCTAAATTGAAAAAAATAAAAAACACAAAGTTCTTCAAGAATCTTGAAACTTTATTAAATACAATTTGGATATCTTTTGTGAATGTTTAATAGAAACATTGGGAAATTTAATTTGAAGTGTATCATGACGAGTTCATTGAGAGCTAGGTAACGAAGAAAAATTTTTCAATTTTTTTACCTAAATTTATCAAATAATTGCAGCATAAAGGACGATGTATTGAAGCTCCCCTAAATTGTATCTGTGCTTGATGAATATATGTAATGCAATGGAAACGATTTAATCGTACTCGTTTGCCCATACATCTGTCTCTGGCACATGTTCTTTTCCTTCCTTTGTTTGCCCTTCTAATCTTTTCTCTACATACATCTTTTTTTAGTGTTGAGAATTGTCTTAGCAGTACGATCATTTCTTCCAGCAAAAGCGAATTTCATAACAATATTAATTAATTCATACTTTTAAGCATATTTAAAGTCTACTTTCACTTTAGTGCTTAGTCGACTTTTAATTAGTGGAGATAATTACCAGCTCTCCCTAAATATAACGAATTACTGCTAGTGCTAATCCTAAATTAAACTGAAGCTCTTTGATCGAAGAATTAACTGAAAACTTTAAATATTAGCCTAAAGACATCCATTAATCAATATATTTTAGTCTCTTCTATTTAAACTCTCACGCTGCTTAGAATGAGATTTTAATTTATATAAATAAAACATTATTGTTGAAGGCATATTTTCCCAAGTATTTTTTAAAGAAAAGTATGATACCAAATAAATCCTACACAGACCCTATTATAATCTTCACATATGCTCTATGAAACGTTTATGTTGTTTTATTCTACTGCTGTCTCTGTTACGGACAAAATGTTGAATTAATATGACAGCTGAGTTAAAACACATACCGGAAAATGAAACCAAAAAGGAAACTGTCTGGATAACCGTAGGAAATAAATAAGCAGATGCAAAAGTACACATATGACACGATTCGCTTGCATGTACTCATATATATAAACGAAAATATGTTCATTCGAATGTATGAATGTGCAGTTAAATACATACTTATAACTGCGTAGATATATGTATACACATGTACGTTAAACTTTTTAGGCTTCTACCGTAGATTGAATGCATATGAATGGCGTGATGACGTTGAAATAACTTGAAATTAAACAAATATTTAGTAACAAGAAATATGTGGGTATAACACCCTGCAGCGTTTGTGGTACACTGAGCTCAGCCCATGTAAATTTGTGTTAGCTATAAAGCTCGCAAGTTTCGAGATATTTTGATGATATTTGGTACATTCACCTGTTTTGACACATGGATGAACGTTATTGAAAATGATTTGGATCGGCCCACTTTTTCGACCACTCCCAAGGTAACGACTTATTTTGAAATGTAGTGATATGGAAAAATTTCCAAATTCCAGAATATCTCGACAAAACTCGCTATGTAATAGTATACAGACATTTTAAATGGAGGTTAAGACTTTGGACCGACAATTCTGGCAATTTGAACGCGCTCTCATATAACCATTTTTACGAAAACCGAAACCATGTATGACATAAGGGCTTAATTTTAAACATATCATGGTTGACAATAGTAAATTGACAAAGAAATCAACCTTGCCGAATTTGGATATCACCGAATATAAGGATTTTCAGCAAATGTAAGTCATTATATGCCAAAAAGTCTAAGTGTTAAATTTTTATAGTGAAATTTGTTTATAATAGTAATATAACCTAAAAATTCAGATGACCAAATTTGAAACACATGGGTCTATTTCTTGCACCCAACTGCATAGAAAACCTTTGGTTTTTATATTTTATGATGAAAACTGGTCCATGATATCAAATTAACCAAAAAAATTAATAGAGGTGAGTTCGGATAATGTGTAATTTTTGGTGACTTATGCCGATTGATCAAAGTGGCGTAGCGTATTTGATGGTCCACCCTGTCCGAGCGTAATGTCCCTCCTTGCTTTATTTTAAAAGAAGCAAAAAGATTTGCGGTAGTGACGATGTGTTTATGGATAAACAAATTCATAAAAATGTCTGGGGCTTTACAGCTGAATGGATGGTTGAAAGCACAAACAAAAGACGTAACTACTTCGCTTTAGCTAAAAAAGCAGTTAAAACTTTACATCTAATATTATTAACATTAAAGATTGAGTTTCATATCCGTTTTCGCAAAGCTGTGCACATGACTACAATTGCCATAGTTACACAGCAATACGATTTATTCAAAATGATAAAATACAACAAACTATTCACAAACCTGTTGATAAACTCTATTCTCTCCCCCTTTCTATCTCTTTCCAAAACCTTTTTTATCCATGATACGCAGTCTTATTTAGTTTATTATTTGGTTGAAAAGGCTATAGCAATAATACCAACAATCCTACTCAGAGTGTACATGTCCAGTTTGAAATTTTAAATCAATTAAACTCTATCTGCCCGTCAGTCTGTGCCTTCTGCTTATTCTTTGTAATTCCTTTGGAAGTTAAGATTTCTATAATAAATAGAAATTTCAAAGAAACTTTTTGGACAGATTTATGAAATACTTGCTGAGATGGGCTCCAAAAGAATGTAACCACATATTTTACCGCCTGATGGTATCCAGAATTTTCTACCAAAATTCCTAATATCGTTTTTTAGCTTCTCTCTCTCTGCACCACTCCCCCTCTTTTTATTTTTTCCCCTTTCTCCGACTCATATGCAGTTTTGGGCCACACTTTATTACAATTTTTATGCATTGTAATTGTACATGATGTCATCATTTCTTTATACACAGAGAACATATAAAATATTTCTACATTATTTCATAACATTTTTTCTACATTTCCTTTTTTGTTTTTAATAAAAATATGTTTAGAAAAGTTATAAACACAAACCTCCATTCACAATGTGAAAAAAGTTGTAGTATTTTCTGAATATTCATTAACATTTATTTTAAAAGAATGTAGTAAAACTTTTTTTAAGAACGTATCCATATTTTAATCAAATATTTAAGTGCATCTCAGAGAAAAATCTCTATTTCGGAAACTTTCCATAAAAATTTATTTTAATAAAAATATGTTGTTTGAATACATTGTTGAATGTACTCAAGCAGACAAAACATGTAAATTTCCGTTAAGGACGCCTGCCAACGAAATTCTCGATGTCACATTTTTTGGACGTGTTTGCCGCTGTCTTTGCTAACAACAGATCTCGAAAGGACTTTTGATTGCGATTGTAGTGAACGAGTGTAAAAGGAGCGGATGTGAGTGTTGATATATTCCAAAGAAATTTGCGCAGTGTCGAGCCACTGAAACTTGTAAGAGCCAAAGTCACGCTGCATGTTTTGGTCGTACACGTAGTCATAAGTTATTCTTATATATATAAAGCACTATAAGTATATTTTACATTCCACTCGTTTTCTTTTACAGCAAATAGTTTGTTATTCTATTGTAAGTATGATAGGGACGAGTAACAAGCAAGAACTGTATAAGTAAGAATGAAATGGAATGGGAATATCAAATTCGAAATAACTTGGTTGACATACTTCAAATGTGATCAACTAACCGATTGACAATGCCAATGCTTGTTCCAAGAAAAGTATAGCGAAGAAGAAGATGACTAATCCGAGGTGTTTGGGTGAGGGAATCGTCCGTTCCGTCCGTAGACAATTGGTGATAGGGGCGGAGAGGAAATTGCTATCCTCACAAATTTGAACCTGCAATATATTTTGATCGCAAACTGTCATTAAGAAATAAATCAATCGTTTGAGTGTATTCGACGACCGTGGAGAAATGACAGTGCAATAAAAATTCTGTCTTCTGTACTATTTTCAATCTCTAGAAATTATACTTAGAATTATAAATTTTTACCAAAAGGGCTTACCCCAGCGGAAATTTATTTATTTTTCGACACCGTAGCATACGGTGTACAATTGTACAATTCATTGTCACTCATTGTGTTGTTTGTTATGTATTGTTGTATATGTTTATATCCTACACCACTTGGTACAGTATATATTTAATCTTTGCGGACGTATGTAACACGCAGGATCGCTTAAGAGAGAGCTATCTTTTATTATACCGACTAAACGTGATTCTTGGTCTGCCCGTCTGATATCATTCCATGTAAATTTGTGTTCTAACTATGGGTTCGAATTTTTGAGATGTTTGGATGAAACTTGATATACTAACCAAAAATGTTTTGGATTGGTTCACTATTTCGACTTCTCCACAGACCACGCCCTGTTTTGAAATGTCGTTGTATGGAAAAAAATTAGAATATTCAAAATTCCTCCGTAAAAGTGACCAAGTAACATTTCGGCATTGGTGTGGAAACTTTCGACCGGCCGGGGATATTTTTTGAACACTTTCTTGTATAATCGTTCCTACGAAAACAGAATCCGTATTTGGCCAAAAGTTCTTAATTTGAATATTTCGTGGTTCATAATAACAGATTGACATAGAAACCAGCCTCATCGAATTGTGCTATGTTGGTCCATTTTTAGAATACCGCCGCATATAAGCTTTCCTCCAACATGCGGGCTTTCATGAAAAATTTGCGTTTGCATGAATATAATGTGTAACATTTGGTGTATTATTAGCAAAACGAGGTAACAATTATATTAGGTGAAGTGGTGCCAGTCGGGCATTCTTGACTACAATATTTTTATTTGTGTTATTTGATAATTAATTGCACACCTACTTTTTACTCTATGCTAGGCACACTACCCCTTAGCTTTCAGAAATAGCCGCGTGGAAAGACGAATTGTTAATTTAGACTTCGCAGAATACTTTTACAGCATAAGTTTTGCGCCAGGCGATCATATTATGTACGATTTCGCTTTAGTGGTTTTGCACTGAAAGCGATTAGCATGCACAATATGAGTTGGGATGAAACTTTGCCCGGTTATACGAGTATCAACACCAGCACTCTTTTTTACAGCCTATATATTCTCTTCATGAACTTTTCTCGGTTGTTATTCACATGATGTCATTTATTCCCACGCTGATCTGCAATATTTCCTTTACTCTCCGCATATCTGCGACAAGGCATCCTTATGGAATTAACGAATTGAGATTCTATTTTTCACTTATAAGATTCGTATATTGAAATTTAATGTAAACTATATAAATAAATTTTAATGATCCGCCTGAGTGGCCGAGTAGGCAAGAGTCTCGACTAGCAACTCAATAGTCGTGGGTTCAAACCTCAAGTGCGGTAGAGTTTTTTAATAAAAGCCGATAGCCCTAGATGCTAGTGCTTTAAGACTTTAGTCTTAGAATTTATTCTCTGGCTAAATTTATAATAATAATAATAATAATAAATTTTAATGAAAATTTGTCTATACCGTGTACTCTTTTTTTTTTTGACTAAATGATAGAGTTCCTCATTCAAACAAATAATGATACATGTCACAATAAAACTTCAGAAGATGGAAATGAAAATTGGGTCGTTATATTAAAGTACCCTGCATTACCACCATCCGAAACAACGCTTTAAAACCATTAATTATGCCGTACACGACTTATGGTAAGTTAGTGCGGACGCATGTAACACGTAGATGGGCTTAAGGTAGACCCACCTCTTTTTATAACGATCGCCTGTCTGTTCGTCTGATGTCTGTCCATGTATACATGTGTGCAGGCTGCATTCGCAATTCTTGAGATATTTTGATGAAGTTGGTACATTGACACGTTTTGACCCAAGGACGAACGCTATTGAAAATGGTCCGTATCGGTCCACATTTTCGACCACTCGCCATATCACACGCTATTCCGAAAAGTCCTTATATGGACTAAAATCGTATTTTTCAAAATTTCTTAGCAAAAGTGGCTAAGTAGTAGTATTTTGGCATTCTAAATATATAATATTTTGGCATTTTAAATATATAAAAAAAAATTGATCCCTGTAGAACAGAAAAATCGAAGTCTTAAGATGTGATAATGAAAATTAGCCCATAATAGTCATAATCATGCAAAAATTAACTCTACAAAGTTTGGACCATCTACGCCTATTTTTGGATCCTGCCCTAAGTGAGATTGAAACTTCTCATACTAGGTTGCGGTTCGGGCCCACTTCCGCTTTAATACGCACTTGAAAAATTTGCGTTAGACAATGTGTTGTAGCTTCTAATTGCGATATGGTGAGGTTATCAAAATGCAACCTTGAAGGAAGGCCAAATCAGGTGACTTCCATCGCGAGATGGATGTGGAGAAGCACGGCGTCCGGTAAGCATACCCCGGTGATAAATTACGACCAACAAGCGGCCTCACAATATATATGTTCAAGTACTTAAGCTTATAAAATATGAAGTGGAATACTGAGAAAATACAATGCAAAATTGAATAATAATAATAATAACAAAATACTATATATACAAAGAATTTGGTCACAAACCGAAGTGTGTGACCAAAACGACCCTGGGACTTTAGTCATCACACAACCTAGAACCAGGAAAGTGAAGACGTGTTCAAACCCATTCTTCCAAATTAATCTAAATATAAGTAGTACTATATCCTTTGTGCCGCTTGTAAACCGAACTAGCAAGAGATTATATTCATGAAAATATTTAATTGCATCATAAAATAAATTCTTTTTAGATAAGTTTTTTTTTTAAATAAGTTTTATACCTTTCATCTTTCTTTGACTATATGTGTAATTAAAGTACAAGAAATTCGATTTCTTCTGATCCGCTACAAGCTTTTGCGTATGGTAACACGAAAGTGATTAATAAAAAATTTGTTTTAAATATTTTACTTAAATAAAAGCTAAATAAAGTAAAAAAATAATGTATTCATAACACATTCATAATATTACTCTTAAACTGTCTTACTTGAAACCCACGGAGGCTAATAAAATGTAATAAAAAAAAAAGTAACTTAAAATATCGTGACGTTCTCCATACTTTATTTATACTTAACCCACTTAGTTCGTCGCCTTCTAATACGCATTCGAAGCCACTGTATTTAATATCTCTGTTAATTGTTAAGAAAAGATAACTTAAAAAGATAATTGTTAAGATAAGATTCGCGGCACCGTTCGAAATTAAGGGCGAACAGCTTTTAACCTGTCACATTTTACTCTCTAGGCACGTTTATCTGAGGCCGCTATTAACAATATTTTTCGAAAAAGAAGATAATCCGACACTTTGTGATTGCATTATCATCCGATCGAAAGCTGTGCGCAAAATTTTAAGACGATTGAATGTATGAGAGTGATGAAAATTTCGATTGGAACTTTCTATCTTGGCAGACAAGCAACTTAAATAATAGTTTATATTAATTTTCTGCACTAATGAATATGCCAACTGTTTTGCTTTTTTATGACCATCATCGAAGGATGAGGGGCATATTGATTTCCTCAAAACGTTTGCAACGCCCAGAAGAAAGCATCAGGGACCCCACAAAATATTCAAATTAGGCAGAAACTGTGGATGTTCTTGCACGCAGGTTGGTATTGAAAATGGGTTAAATCGCTCGTTGGACACACGCAAAGCACCGCTTCAAATGAGAACCTGTTTTTCAAAAGGAATGAAAAATTGGTTTTTTGCTCATTACTCGTAGCAAATAAATGTGAAAAAATTTGAACCCATTTGAGCGATGCTGTAGCGTTTGCGCACAAAAATGGAAAAAATTGACTGCGCCTGTCTAGTATTATGGTGTATCGAAATTAAATTTTTTTTACAACAGCCTTATAGAGCGGAAATAACCTTCAAAAACCCCATAAAGTATATAAATTCTTGGCCAATTTCAAATTGGGATTACATCTCAACATGCCCGCCTATTCGTCTATCCATCTGATCGCTGGGGCAACTTTATTGTATTATAAGATATCGGCTACAAATTTGAAAAAGAATTTGGAAACTTTTCAAAGGACCCGCTTACAACTCCTACATCTGGATGCGAGAAAAACTTTTAGTTCTCCATATTACAAAAGCATGAAAATTTTATTGTTTTACTTCTTTTAATTTTTTTAGAATATCGGTGATGGGTATAATTTAATTTTCGTCCTTGTTTTTTGCTTATTATTGTTGCTCAAGATATCCGTTTATACAAGTAATTGCCGACAACTATTTGAATTTATGGATTTGTTTACTTTACAACTAACCGCATCAGAGAAAGGGGTAGCAAAGTTTTGATACTCCTTACATATATAGTCACCATCGCTGCATTATCCGTGACTTGATTTTGTGTCCCTTGTAAAATTATTGCACGTGGGGACCTTATAAGCAGGGTCATTTTGAACTTTTCAACCCACAAAACTTTTGTTTCATAAGTTGCGCAGCAAATGCGGCCCTCCCTCTGAAACTAAAAGTCTCCATAGCACTAGTTTAAGGCCAAGCCAAATAAAAACATTATAACTAAGCAAGTCCAATCATTAGATGCCCTACGATATTTTGCGTAAAATAATTCTTTATTTACTTTCGTTGCGCAACACCAAAAATTATGTCTTATCTTATGTCAAAAGTCTTGTTATTCTTTATATTTTTTCGTTACGAAGTACTTAAAATCATATTTTGTTGCCATACTTTTTATGAGCACCCTTATATAAGGTGTCGTCGAAGAAACGGACCTACGCCATCTAACCTTGACACAAGCACTATTATGGACCAATTTTCTTCATAACAATTATAACAAAATTAGACCTTGTTGCCATATATAAGTATACTTGGCTAAAGAAGTTTAAAGAAATGGTTTCCTTCGGTTCAAGTCGTTCGCATCAAGCGATTATGACGAAATATCATTCCTTTCGTTACTGCATCACAAGTACGGGGATGGCGTATAAGTTCAAAATGTGATGAGTGATAAACAGTTATAAACATTGTAACTAGTGAACAGCATTTTTGAAAAAGCTCAACGTCAGCCAAAAAGACCAATCAAACTGCCGTTCAATTGAATGGGTTGCTCGGCTATCACATCACACAGTTAGTCTGCGATCTAATAGTTGTTTTAGTGGCTTCTGGCTATTTTCGTCAGTTGCTCTTGTGTCGGTTGACTGCCGACTTGATTTTGGAGTGCAGCGATAATTCCATGTTTGAATCATTACCATATATCGCATGAGAATATTCTTTTTATTTCTCCTTTATAGCGCCAAATAACGATCTGAGTCATCAACAAGTTGTCGTAAAAAGTAAAAAAGAAGTAAAAGCTTCCACTTCGGAAAGGAAACAAATGCCCAAGTAAAATGCCTTCTTATATCGTTAGTGTGCCAGCTACCTCCCGCAGCTCTGCTTTTCGTCCTTTCAAAACGGTTGTGTGCACTTTCTTCATGTCTTCTAGATAAACTCGGCCAGAGAGATCGGCATCATCGATATCCATACCACTGCCTTTAAAATCGCCAAGCCATCCATAAATTTATAGTTCCGCCTGGCAAGAATCGCCACAACGTCTTGCAAGACAACGGGGATTGTGAAAGTTTTTTTTCGGATGAAAAAGCAATGTTTAATCAACACACGGAACACAGTTCTTTACAGACTTGAAAATTATAAAAGCGACGTCACTAAAACAACTATGACAACTAATTGTCAGAACGTCATGAGATTTTGACAGGCTACTACCCAGAAATTATAAGAGTCTGTTACCAGCGATGCCATATGTGTCAAACAGGAGAGCCATTGGTGTTACTTCTGTTAGAGTTTCGGTACAGCAGACGCGATAGTATTGCTTGTTGACATAACCAGAGAGTTGAAAGTGAATCTTATCACTCAAATTAATTTTGTTCAAAATTATTGCAGTGTATTTTCACTACTCCAATATGTTCTGAATGTTTGTATCGATTTATGTTTGATAACACTTCCTAAATTTTACTTGTCATAGGTCATCGCAATAGCAGATACATGCTGACAGTTAAAAAAGCATACGCTATTTAAAATGACATCTCTTATTGACGTATTTTACATTTAGATTCCTAAGAATAGCCAAAGAGTGTCTAAAGTGCCTAATAAACGGTACTACTTATACATGTTTTTCCAGTTCGTTTTTTATTTCTTATGGTAACGCAATTTCTTAGCTTTTATGGCCCATAAAACACAACAACTTGAGAAAAGACTTTAATGGTTCTTTTGCTATGTTTACATTTCAGTTAACATTCTTTTGTTTTACTCTACTTAAAGAAAACTGTTTGTTTTTATTATTTATATAGCATATGTGTGCTGACATCTAAACAAAACAAAGGTCGAATGCGGTCGTCTCACAAGGAAAAAGGAATATTTATAAAAAATATGTGAAGGAATTATTCGCAGCTTAAGATTAATGCAAGTATTAAGAATGAGCAGACTATTGTGCGTAAAGAAAATAAAGTGTAAATAAAACACAGGATCGAAAAGTGAGTGTACTAAGTTTATTATGACCTGAAAAACATCTGGGATGACGCACCAGAATTTTGAAACGATTGTGTGCCCGTTTCTCTACTTTAAACGTTTTTCTCTCTAACTGTGTTTATGCATTCATTCATTCATTTTAACTAAGTCGACGTCTACTTCACCAAATATAAGTCCACAAGTTCCTTATTTATACTTTGACTTTTAATACATCAACCTTACTACCTTCGAAATTGAAAGAACTCATCAAGATTCTTCTTGTCTTACGTTGTAGAACTGTTTTTCCGAAAGAAACTTAAGAGTGAACTAAATCTGTCGAAGATCAAAGTCAATGTATGACAAGTATTTATAAGAAAAATTATAGTTCTTTGTTATAAACATTTGCTACAACATTGTGAAAATTATAGTGTGCACTTTAGCCCCCCAAAAACGTAAATAAATTTGGCGAAAAAGGTAAGCGTTTAGATTTCTGACTAAATCTCTTTATAACAGTTTCCCGCCTTTGCTTCCTTTTTTTTGTTCTATTTCCGTATTTCTTTCTTGGTTTTAGTGATCACAGCTTGCCATGATCCTGGACCCTGGCGTAGCACAAAATAATTTATTTGCATTTTATGCAATAAAAAAAAAATACCCTTGGGTTACCGTACGCTCACACTCTCCGATCGAAGGCTGTCACCTGGTAAAACGCCGAATCTTTGTAAGTACATAACTTAGATACCAAGCATTCTTCGAATCGTGGCCCATAGACACCCAGTTCGTTGTAATCCCCAACTGGCTACAAGCGACAAGCTTGTGCGCAGCAAAAATGTTATGAATTTTATGCGAAGTATTATGAGACAAGAAAAATAAGATTGATAGATATAAGTAAAACTAATCCTCGATTATTGTTTCTATAATATTAGCAATACTTCGAAGAAATTTACAAATAATAAAATAAATTAGAGCACTTTGTTTTAAACCATAAAGACTTATGCTTACTTTGTCAAACTCTTGTGACTTTTCAAAGACGTTCTAAATATAAATTCTTAAATTCTCGAAGAGAAATTTCAAGATATATTCAAAAAAAAGTGCGAAACGTTGTGGAACCCTTCAAGACAACCTTTTAGAGTACAAAACTATGTAATAATCAACACCTACAAAGCTCAAATATGACAAAGAGGTGCTGCAAGTGCTCATTGAGTTAAGTATTTCCTCCAGACTCTCATTCAGTGTTGATGCACAAGTGTTTGCAGTAATTATTTAACCGCATGACACTTACATACAACATCTGCACTCTTGTTTACTATAGGTAAACACCATAGATAGCAAATGCTAGTTCGTGGTTCATATAAAATTTATTTTCATTTTTAGTTCCATTTTTTTAAAATTAGTTTAAAAATTTTCTTTTTTGTTTATATTTTCAGGTATGGTTAACGGAGACGACAATCATCGAAATACATTTATTCATTTACGTATTTTTAATTAAGGAAAAACTTTGAATCGATTCATTGAAAATATTTTTATTTATATAATATTTATATCGTACACAACTTGTGGTGTGAAGGTATATTAAACTTGAGCAGATGTATGTAACAGCCATGAGGACTCCACGTAGATCTACCTTTTGTCACATCAACCGATTCAGAAAGTGATCGTAAGTATGTCTGTCCGTCTGTCTGTCCTATTTGCTAATAATCAATCTACGAGCAGCAATTTTTGAGATTTTTTGATGAAGTTTGCTACGCTGGCATGTTTTGGTCCAAGGACAAATGCTATTGAAGAAGATTGGGATCGGTTCGGCTTTTTGACAACTTCCATACAACGCCTTATTTTAAAAAATCGTTACATGAATAACTTTAGGATGGTGTAGTCCGTGGCCTACCATAGTATTTTCACCTCTTATATGATGCCATAACGAAGATCGCTCTTAAAAATTTTCAAATCAGTTTTAATTTGCATCATGATTCAGTAGCGAAAAATATTCTCGAGAAAAATTTCTCAATTTTGAATAATTTGCGTACAATTTGTTTCCAAGAGAATAAAAATTGCCACGTATATGATTAAGTAATGATAAAAAGTGCCAAGTATATGACTAAGTAAATAATGTTTAAAATATATTTACGTTTTATTATTTGAACCAAGTGTTCATCAGTCTAACGTGCACCAAGTACGTTAAGCAAAAGGCCTTGAGAACGATAGAATTACGGCTGTTACAACAATTGTATTATGTTAGCAAAATATTAAATATGATAGCAAAAATATTAAAGAAAGATATCACCATTGGTTTACCCGACATGTGTTCTTAAGTACATAAGTTAAAGATAAATGTTTAATATAAGTTCAGGGAAATACGATTTTGTAAGGGATTATTTTCCATTTTTAAATTATTTGTGCAATAAAATGGTTTTATGTTATATGTAATTGAATATGTATATAACACTTATGTATAAATCATTTAAATGAGCAGTTTTCAGAGAAAAAATTTTTTATTAATCTTCGTCCACAATGTTCAATGCAGAATATTTTTTATATTTAAGAAAGATGTTATGAATAAAAAATAGTTATTTTTACGCATTTCTAATCACTTTAATCTGTTCATTCCTAACATTAAAGGACGGTGGCATACTAATTTTATTATAATACTTGGATTGCCCAAAAGAAAGCTTCAGAGACCCTATTAAGTATATTCATATATTTTTGATCAACATGAAGTTCTGAATCGATCTAGACACTTTTGTCCGTCTGTGTACCTTCGTGGTGTGAGTTTTTGAACACAAAAATAAGTTATGAGATTGACCCGAAATTAGATACAAACATTTGAAGTTCTTTCAAGTAGCTATGTATTGAAAACAGTCTAAATTTGTCAATCGACACGCCCACAGTAAAGCCTAAAGTCAAAGAAGCTCTGTTTCCCTAAGCAAAAATTTGGATGGTTCAGCTCATTATCTCTAATTTATGAAAGATAGAAGGCTGAAATTTTCTTAATTTATTTTATGACAGTTCCTATTGTTTATGCTCAAAGACAGAAAAATTCGGCCACGACCGCACAAAAAAATTGGTTTTGTCTAAACGTCCCAAGCTTTTATGTGTAGTGACATAAAAGTTTGCAAATAATATTTTTATAGAACTTGTCTTGCCCATTATTCTTAAGTTACAGCACAGTAAGTGTTCCCAATGATAAACACAAAGTGCCTCGTAGGTTTTCAAGTTTACATCCTAAATATTACTTTAAAATGCTCAATGGATTTAAGTCTGCCTTAAACTTATAGCCAGACATGTGCTTAAAATAGAGAAGAGTATATAATGTTTTCAGTCAGCATCATTTCGCTCGTCTTATCCACTTGTCTATATTGGATTTCCGTAACATTTTACGTATAATTCCGGAAAAATTTTCCGTAAAATTCCCATTCAGGGTAGTTACAATGACGTTATATGATCATTTATGCTTGAATCCAGTATATTTTCGAGCTTGGTTTCGATTACTTAACTCAGTTTTAAACAACTACTCTGTTGATTGGATACTGTCCCCTTTGATGTAAGCCACAATCTCTCTTTAATTTACAGATTATCTAAAGTTTCCGTACATTCGTTGATTATGCTTGGTGTAGAAAATCCTGAAATCTCGTAAGTTACACTTGGCATAGTCCACGTTTCTACGAAACAGTTTAAATGGGCCTTTAATAGTTGCTTGTCTCTTTTGAGTTCGTTTAAATATAATTGTAGCTTTTGGAAAGAACTCTTTATGTTCAGCTGCCATACGAATTAAATTGTAATCCCGTGTAAATAATCTTTTCGCATGGAGTCTATCCAGTTCTATTTTTACTAATTCGGAGTTTGCTAATGTTTTCGGAGATACATTGTCGCCTGCTACGTATAAACCGGAAGATTTGATAGCCTTGCAACATGCCACCTATATTGGTAATCTATTCATTCTCTTATAAGAATCATGCATTATTTTCAAAGAAGTTGCGCCGTGGCTTTTGTTAATGAAGAGTAAACGGAAACTGCTTTCTTTTAACATTTTTTCCTTTATTTCTTTTGAACTAAAAATCCCTAATAACTTCTGCAATTGGAATCGAAAACCTACAACGGTCTTCAACAGCAACACGAATGATTGAATAAACGAATGTGAGTAGTCTAAAAAAACCGGACAGTAATTCATCTAAAACTGTTAAAAGTCCTCAATACTAATCTTTTAATAATAAATTACATAACAATTTTTCCTGCCGCAACACGGTAAAGAAATGAATAAAAAAAGTGCAGCTCCAGCCGAATACAACTCTGGATAAAAGCTTACGTAATAGTAACTCCTTTAATTTTTTGTACAAATTTAAAAAATTTACATACAAGATGACGTTATGTACTATTTAGGAAAGCTCCGAAAGCAATCATTCCCGCATTTGAGCCTTCCAGTCACAAAAATCGACGGAAAAACTATGTTATCCAGAGTTCAGTAACCGAATGGTAATGGAATGTTCTATTATGAACGGGTTTACGTTGTGGTCCGATATTATCGGTCAATAACCGTATTTCTTTCATAACTTATTATTGTTATGAGTATTTTATAAGAAACGAAAAAATTTTAAATATTTTCACGAATTGATTTGTTCAGTATTTACGTTATTACGGTATGTTTCTCTAACCAGTTGTTCGATAACGAATTTACAAACACAATTTAGACAAAAAAATAAATAAATAAATAATGCACAGCATTAGCTTAACTAACTTTCGAAAAACACAAAATTCAGGAGCTTTCTTTGCATTATCGCAAATGTAATATTTCGATGATAATATTCAAAAATCGCCATAAAGGGAATTATATTTTTTATTTATTCATCTATGCAAAGCTACAGCAAAGACGCAGCCAAATTAAACAAAGCAACGGTTAAGATTACGCTTAAATTATGATTTTATTTTCTAGTAACTCTGCAAGTGCGGAACACTGGTGGTTTAAATATATCACAAATGGTAAATTACAGCTCATACTCATTGTAAAGGTTCATGTGTTTTATAACGTGTCTTTTAGTTCGGGATTTATTGTAGCTTGATAATATTTTTTTCTCATCCCAAGGTTTGTCTTGGTAGCCTGTAGAGCACCAGACAGGAATCAAGCTGCACAAGCTGATTTTATAGACATTGGAGGACTTTAAAAAGATCTCAAAACGATTTCGATATCTATTCAACCTGTTCAAGGGTCTGAATAAACCGACGGATGAAACTGCCTAGATAAGGTATCAACGAAGGGTAGTAATAATGTTACTGTTAATGTGTCGACAACATCATTACGGACTCTATTGACTCCATGAACCATGTGCCGTAGAGAACTCTAGCCACATGAGCGACTGTTGCTCCGTTTGTTACTTTTATAAGATCGTCCTCCTTACTTTCATCAACATCTGAGAAGCCGTTGGCTGTTCCCGGGTCGGTGAAAGGTATAAACACTGCCACGGTAAGTAAGTTACTGAATTCCATTCCCACTATTCAGGGTTATACACATTCTGATGACGCATCCAGCGAATGCTCGCCGTGTGGCAGACCCCGTGCCATTCGGTCCTAGATAATTCGTTATCTTGTCCTTACATTTAGGATTTCGTAATTTCAAATATCAGGTTATTGCTTTCACTGAAATTTGATTAAAGCAGCGTGTGCAAGACGTGGAGCATCAAGTATGTAGGCGTGACAGAGTAAACAACATTGCGCGTGGAGTCTTAATTGTTGTGGTAAATCCTCTTCCGTCTGGCCTGTGGTGACGGTGGAAATTGACAATGACCTTGTTGGTGTTTTACTGCAAGTAGGCAGCAGTAAATAGCGTGTTAATAGATCCTTCTGAGATCTGATATTAGCACTTATTAAAGCACTTCCTCCTCATTAGCAAATGTTCTTAAAAATGAATCCTACTGATACATTACCAATGTTAGGGATTTTAATTTACCCGAAAAGTTTCCCAAATTCAGATCCAGTTATTGTGTTTGAGCCTGCATTTGAACTGTTTGTAACTCTCGATTCACATTGGGAACCTCTTTAATAAACTTCTGGACTTGGTTTTCTCTGGTACGACTAACTGATCTATTCTTCGCATCCCCTCATTTGTTGTTCGGGAAGATATAAATAAATTGTATTACCAAACAATTATGATCTCGTTGAACGTTTCAGCTAAAAGCACCAGACATAACGACTTCTTCAATATTTCGATAGGGAATTAAGAAAAAGTAATTGGGTTTTTTTTATTACGATCAAAAAGAGAAGGAATAGTGTCAGCATTAGAAGAATTAGTCACTTGAACTGTAAGGTTCTGAGAAGGTATAGCGCCAGATTTAGCAAAGAGCTTAGATGAAGAGCGCGGGCAAAGCAAGAATGCTTGGATGGTACCAGTAGAAGGTAAAGAAGGATGGATGGAAGCAAAAGGGTTAATTACAGGACTTGGAGAGGACAAGTTAAATAAGTTTAGATAAGGTTCAGACAGCGCGATTACAGGTGCAAATGGGAAAAAAAACAAGCCTAATGCCCGGGAAGGTGGCGAGTCACCTCTTACTTCTGTCTGACACCTTGTCGAATTTAAGATCCTTAGCCAGAGAATGGTACTTCTGACGCTAAATGTTTGGGGTTTTTAAAAAAGCCTCCTTGCGTTTGGCAAATGGAATTGTATAAGTCAATAACTTTCGCTTTACAATCGAGACAAAGGCTTAATGACTCTTTAGTTGGGATCATTGATTGCATCGACAACCCGCCAAGACCAAATCACATTACAGCATAGACATATCGACCATGACGTGAAACGATTGGAAGGAGATTTAGACAAATGCATTGCCGTTTAGTCCAGATTAGCAAATATTAAAATATGTATAAACATATCGAAACGACAAACGCACAAATAATAGTTGAGTTGCTAACGAGAAAAAAGTCAAGAACATAGATATGAAAGCAAAATAGAAATAGGATCAGAATGAGGAAATAGGAACACATTTACAAGCACTGAAAAGACAATGCAAACTATAAAAAATGTAAAATAATCAGATGGAAATAATAAATTATTAAGTCTTTCACTATCACACACTTTTTTGTTGAGGGATATGCATCAATTTTATTATCTTCTTTATAAAGATGACATACGAATTCAGAGGAAAGAAAAAGTAAAAAACTTAACAGCGCACAAGGTCGCCAAACTTTTTTGTCGTGTATGATTTTATCTCTTTTTTTAATATCCTTTTCACATATTGAAAGCATAACACATTCAACAAACCAAACAGAGAGGATAATGCGCCCACAATAAAACACGTAAAGTGCACATTTAGTACACAGTAAAAGATTATTGAAGGATCATAAGCGATTGAATATAAGATATAAGAAAAATGAAAATTTTGAAACGTAGACGACGACAGAGATTAAAACCACGGATTTATTCTTCTTTCAAACGGTAATGTATTATACTAACGTATGTACTTCAGTTTGGTGCAGTATAATATGTTTTTATATTTCTTAGCAGCCTTTTTGTGACCAATAATCGCTTTTTAAAATTCAATAAGAATGAATTTATTTTTACTCGTCTAGATTTACTTGCTTTTTGTCCAGATATCAAAGTTAAGTCTGCATGAGCACTACTCCGTTGTTGCCTCAAGTCAAGGTCATTAAGCCAATAAAAAAAACGCAAATTGGATGATGAAGGGATCAAAACAGGGCGAGTACTGCACGTTTAATGTGGAGATTATAGCCTTTTCTTAGAAATTGCCAAGAAATGTTCAGCTCTTTTCTCCTCAAAAATAACGGGTTCTAAAAATAAAGCGTTAAATGTGCGGCAACGAACGACTTATCGCGTAATAATCACCGATCAATCCCTACATGTCGATCTATGCGGCTGTTTTTACATGTATGTGTGGTGTCCGTTGTTTTCGTTTAAATTTCGTAGAAATGTATGACGTTCTTGCACACAGGTTGGTATAGAAAGTTGGTGAAATTTGTCAAAGAACGCGTCCACTATGAAACGAAGACTGAAAGCAAAATTTGTAAGTAAAAATTGGTGAGTTTCAGCTCAGTACATATAAGTTATGAAAAGTAGAAGGCTGCAATTTGCTATTCGAAAACGTTGAAAAATAAAAAAATTTGGCAACTATCACGCAAAATTATAACTCATAAAATGATGACGAGTGAATCGTGAAATTTATTCTGTACCTTCTTTACATCAATATACACTTTTTGTCTAAAAACGTGTTATTTCTACACAAAATATTGTGGGCGCCACAACGGCGGATTTGTTTTTCCTTACAATCGATTGCATATTAAGTAAAAGGGCTTGGATAATAAGCTAAGTGTGCTCTTTTTATATTAACTATGACAGAATTAATTTTTCTTAACAATCTCCCTAGTCGATAAGAGCATAAAATAAAAAGACATAGAAAGTAGAACGCAAATTGTAGTAGATTAAAAAATATGAAATGTGTTGTAAAAAGAAATTCTTTTTTAAATATGTCAGTCGAATCTGTTCAAAAACAGTTCTCCTTTTTTCTTTTTTCTTACAATCACAGCATCAGCTATTAATGAGTCAGATATACCACCCATTATGAAAACAGTACAATTAATTGAGTATCAAGTAAATTGACTTGGAGAGTGTAACCTGACAAGCTAAGTCTGTGAATTCTAAATGCTAACTATAGACAACGTCACTTCTAGGATATCTTACTGTTAAAGTAGCAATTACATCCTCCAATACTAATCTTATACTATCGTAGAGTCTTTAATGAATGTTGGTGAGTATACAGAAATATGACTAATTTGTTTGTTCTTATACGTCAAACTTTGATTTATAAACAGCAGTCGAAAACATAAGTAGCACTCGCGTAGAGTGACAAATAAAAAAAGGAAGTGGGTATTATGCCGAGAAACAACCTGACTGAAGTTTTTAAAATGTCGATTGTAACTTGTAGTTAAAATTTTAGTTACTTTATTTCATTAAAAATATTAATATATTTACCAAATAACAGTACATTTAAACACCAAAAATATGAATTACATTGGAAGCACTTCGTCGGTTGTTGCATATCAAGGAAATCAATCATGTTTAAAGTTTTATTTTTGTAATGTCGCGGGTACTGATATTAATTTGCATTCAATTTTTAAAATGTGGCATATTTCTTTTCAATAAGATAAAGAAAAACATCAAAACGCAATTGATAAAAAGTATATTTGGTAAAAGCTTATAAAAAAATTATGATATGAAATGATATAAACAAATAACTAAAAAAGATGTAGAAGAAGTAAGAATGCGATATACGCGGGCAAAACACATCATTAAAGACCCTACAGCACCCTGCTTAATTAATTATACATCAACAAGTTTACATTACATTTATGTAAATGCACAATTTTGGTGAAGGCCCTCATATTGGGTATCTTCCAATCAAAAGTCAACGTGGTCCAAATTTCGCAAACTTAATTTACTTGTCAAAGAAATTATTATTTTCGAGTTGATTTCCTCATAACAGCTCACATGTTAGATTCTGCCGTCAAGTGTTTGCTTTCATGAGAGCCACATATATGGTGCAGTCTAAACAAATTGATTTTTGTGACTCAAATTCCCTATGGTTGATTCACTAAAGACAAATTTTTTTTATAAAATATTAAAAATTATATCTTTTTGGAATATAAAGCCTCATTTTTCATTAGAATCTTTACAAGGGATGAGATCCGTGAAATAGACCTACGTAGTCTATATTCGGTAAAGTGAAATTTTATGTCAAATTATTGTTATGAACTGATCTTTATTAAGAAGTATTCAAAATGAGGCCACTTTACTATACCAAGACTTAGTTTCCGTGAGGACCAGAACGTAAAAACGGCTATATGAGAAGAGGCTGCAAAATTGGCAAAATGTGAATCTATCTCATAGTGTTCTGCATGTTACAACCATCCGCACAAATTTGACATATCCTGGAATTATGTGTTGGCTATAAAAAGGCTACGCCTTCGCAGATGAGTAATTTGATAAGAACTTACAGCTATTATCGAGAAATTTTGGATGTGAAACTTTTTCTCGCGTCTTACTTCCCTGTAACAAGTACGTATTATCTATTTTTCGTATTCTAAACTTTACATAAACAATGATAATAGTTTCATAAATTTTGTTACAACAAAGTTTAATCGTATTAAATTTACTTTTACTTTAAGCAAAGTTTTTCTTTCATTTTCTTTTTTTATGTGCTGCGTACTTTTCATTTAAATCTGCATCTTATTACACTCCGCCTGCTCTACTGCTTTAGTGACATTGTCACTGAGAAAAGCAATGAAAGGGAAAGACATTGTTAACACGCCATGACAGAGTGTCAGTGAAAAGAAAAGACACGTGCAGCGAAAAATTGAAACATCGAAAGGCAATTCATTTAAAACTTGATAACATTAAAGCCAAAAGCTGGAAGCCTAAACTCAACAATTCTTTAGTATGCCTTTTAAGGAAATGTGAAATAAAGTCAGTGCCAATTTTAATATAATATTAAAATACTCGTAAAAATTTGTTTTTGTTTTTTGGGCATCCACTCGAGAGTATTACCTCAAAAATTGAAATGACTTTGGCAAATTTTTTCCAAATAGCAGGAGAATGGTACGAAATCCCTGCAGTTTACAATATCGATCAATATACATTTTATAGATGGCTAAAATGTAGCTAACTATATAAAAGTGGTAATAAACATAACAGCGACAGCAATTTGGTCTCTCCTTGTCTTTTACCTATAGTAGTATAATATTGTTACGAAAATCATATTTGATAAAATTTTATTAGCTAAATAAATAAGGAATCTAGCATTGATGGCTTGTTTAAGTAAACACAATTAAATCGTTATGTTCGAAGAACGAAGAAAAAAAGAAGCGCTGACAACTGCTTAAATGCAACGTTCTGTGAATAATTTATTTGTAAATCGTTCTCCTAAAAATTATAAATAAGATCTACTATTTATATTCACAATCCAGGTCTCGGTTTACGATTCTCGTTATTGAGTTGAGGGTATTCGATTGCCTTCTTATCGAGTTGACTTTGGCTTTTGTTGCATTTAAAATAATGCGAAGATATGGAAGAAAAGTAAACAAATAAAAAAATAAAGTATAAAATTTTAAAAATAAATGAGTGAAAAAAATTGAATTTCATTAAAAAAAGTTCAAACTTTACATAGATTGCGTTACGCTTCTTTTCTTAATCTTCATATATAAATTTGCCCATCTGCCGCTCTGTCCAAACGGACCCTGAACATCAGGTCCCCAAGCTACTTTTTAAATAGTTTTTTCTAATCCTATTATTCCACCTTTTCTCGTTTCCGGAAATTTATTCGTTAATTCATCATTCATATTTGATTCTGTTATTTTTTCCAACATTTTGGAAATTCTGGTAATAAGTAATCTTCCTACGTCTATTAGTTTTATCAAATATGTCCTACACCGATCTTTTGGTTTATTTTCCCTTTAGATCTTTCCGTTGATAGCTATTCAAGCTAAAATGTGACATTTTACGCTCGATGTTGAGCAAACACTCATGCACTAAGGAGTACCTCCAACCAAATCCTCACAAGAACAATTAACCCAAAGTACATACTCGACATTGAATTTGCTCAATTTCGAGAACGCTAAGCCGACCCCAGGCGTGTGTAATTTTAAAGATTTTTACCGCAAACATTTCAAAAAGTAGTAATTTTGTGTGTTTGTGGTATGAAAATTTTACTGACTGAATTCTACTGATTCAGCTTCAAACTGTTTTTCTTTTGATGCACTGATAACACTCTCGCGGATATTAAAAATTTCAGCGACGTTCAAAATTTGGCAATCAATTTATTTTGAAATTAGTTGTGCCATCACATTTTGTAAGGCCACCTAGAAAACGATCGTATACATATGAGTGCTCTGACGTCCACGATGACACGAACTTTTCAACTGATTGCTATTAATATATTAAAGTTATATAAAATTTGACAAAAGTAATTGACTTTACGATTAAAATGTTATACCATTTAAGTTCGCGAACGTGCTAACAACCTGAAGCTATATCAATTAGTCGACCAGTTGTTTGATTACCATCATCGCGTCAACGTAGTAATAAAGGTTATGAGCGTATCCATCGCGCCGTATATGTAATGCGTGGTAATGAAATTCTAAATCATGCTGAAAATTTTTTACTTATAACCCTATAACAATAGGACAATAAATGCAAAAGAGCATCAATCATACGATAAAATACGAGTTTTGAATCAAAATAACGCTATTTTCAAGTTTTTCAAATACGTGCATCCATGTGGATCAACCATATGTTGAATCTACAAAATGGGTTGAAATTATGCTGACAAAATATGTGCGCGTTTATGAATTTGCCATCAATCTATTATTTTGTACATGACAACCGGAACATTAGAAAGTTTTCTCTTTTTTTTGTATTCTTAATTAAACAAAAGTCATAGGACTTGTTTTGGTCCCACACGCAGTTAAAAGTTTTTCCTTTGTATTTAAAGTAGGATAGGTATGTTTTAATTTCTACTCATTTTCTTTTATGGCAGACAGTTTATTATTCTCTTGCGAGTATTATAGGAATGCTGTCATAAGTAAGAAACGAAATGGAATCGGAATATGACATTCATCGACTATCCAATTGGCAACACTAATTCGATTTCGAACAGAGGCATAGTCTAGAAGAAGATTTTCTATCCTTTTCCTTCTGGATCGAACCGCCGAATAAAATCCGTCGTCATCAGCTGTGATTACCCACTACAAATTCCGAATTAGGTATATTTTGGTAGAAGACCGTCCTTTCCGTCCGATGATTGCTGATGATAAATCATTTAAGTTAAGTATAGGTATTTTTGAAATTAATTTTTGGCCGCTATGTTCTTTCGTGACAAACCAGCATCGTGAACACAAACTAACCACTCCATCTTCTACAAACGGCTCTATTAAGGGCAGTGCAATCTTCTCCTAACAGTGAAGACTCCCCAACCATTGAAGTGTTTTCAATTTCTGGAAAATTCCGCAAATCGTTGCCTCCGGGTTAATTAAATCAACTAAATGTGACGAGAGGTAACAAAATATTTAGTATAGGTCAATACAAATAAAAATTGTAGTTCTCAGTGTCAATTGAATCCACTAAGTCAAAACAATGAAATACTTTGCTAATACAAGGCAATCAATGTAATACTTCTGCCTTCTCTATTTTGTTTAATGGCAGAGATCAAATTGAACATTAAACGTTTTGGAAACGTCCAGAATACATATGCAAAGAGCTTTTTCTCTTCATATAATACGCAGATCGTGCACATGTTAAGTTCTATTGCCGCAACTATAACATCTTAATTGCAGAGATGGGATTTCTAGCATAAGATTAATTGAATAAACAAAGGCATTTTATCTATCCGGCCCACTATTTTGAACGTAGACCCGATCAGAATACCTGCAATGAGTCATGAGCATCGCGAGAACATTTCGGCCAGAAAGCAAGTAATTTGTTTTTATGGAGAGTAAGCTGTTCCACCTTGACTTCTTTCCATTGCTTCATGTTAGTTTGCAAACAAAATAATTTATATCACTCAACAACGTTGTTCTTTTTGCGTAATTTATAATAAATTTCAAAGAAATATTTCAAGGCCCTTCGAAATGGAGATAGAAAGAGATTTCTCTGGAATTTCAAGATAACGCCTCATTTCCGCACTGAGAATGCTTACCGCTCTTTTCGCCCGCATAACCGTTTTTTTATTATTAATAATATGTAAGAGAAAACTTTGGTGTCATTGAAGAACGCAATCATTTTTAAAGCCTTGAAGAACATTTTGCGCAATCACCTCTTCATTTCTTGTAAAAGGAAATCTTCATGCTTTCCTAATACACGTTATATAGCAAAGCGTAATGTACTTATAATACAGGTATTTATATGTGCGTCGCGGTAACGTTTGTCTCGGTTCACGTGCATATATCAAACATCTAGTAAGCACACGTACGTAACTAAAAGTTTATATTTTAAACGCATATAAAATGTTGTTAGATTAAAAGTTTTCTTATGTATAATCATCACCCTTCGACGATGCTATTATATTTCTCATTCCGGTTGCCGCACGTAAATATACGTAGCAGTCATTCTATATCGTAAATATATTTTCGATTATTTTATATAACACTTTGAATTGATCTAATAATGCTTGTTTGCCTCTCCTGCTTTCTATCTTCGGCCTGCTTTGTTCTTCCATCCTTAGATTATTGTTAACATCTCTTCTTGAAGTAAATATCAAAAAATTGACGCAATTGTCTTTAAGAATCAGCAAAATAAATTTAAGTCATCCACGATAGATAGAAAATCGCAGAAAAAAGCTGAAAAGAAACAAAAATTGCTAAATTGTGCGTTCAAAAATATTCCAACTAAAGCAGACGTCGATCTCAAAAGTTAACAAAGCACTCTAAGATTTGCTTGCGTAAATTATTTTAACCAACTCAGCGAAAATTAATGAAAATTTTCCAATTGTGGAAGTGATTGGTATCCGAAATTCGTTCCAAGGCGAAGGTAATTTTCTTAGTGCTTTTTTTCTTGTGTTTAGCAGAAGTCAAGTATACGCACACGCTTGCCTATCGTTTATAGACACTTGTATATAATGCTTGAGAGAGCAGAGAATAACTCATTAAATGCAGATTAAAAGAATAAAATTTAACTACAAGTACACTGCAAGTACTTTTTAATTAATTTTTAGCTTAACGTAATTGAGATTGCATTTAAAGTTTCTCAAGCTCATAAAATCTACATAGGAAACATATGTTGTTCGTGTTTAAGTTTTATTCCTCTACTCTTAGCAAATTAAGAGAGATAGGAATATATATAAATTTTCTTCATTTTTAGTTCACGTCTTCATTCGGCATCTTACGCCAAGTAATAACGCCGTATCATTACAGAATCCACACATGCTAAAGTATTTGTCCTCTTAATATTGCAACTACCGAATACATTAATTTGCCTTGTGTTAATTTTCGAGCTTCGATTTTCGCTTCGACGAAGGTTTCCGAAATATTTCCATCAGATTGTTGGTTAGTGAGAAGAACACTTCTTTCGAGCTAGTGCGCACGTTTACGTTACGTGTAAAGTTTGTTTTCTTCACATATTAAAGAATGTATGCGACAAATTTCAACTTGCTACTTCAGTTTTTGCGAATGCGACAATTTCAAAAAATTATTGGGTCAAAATGATCCACTTTGGCGTGGGCACGTATAAGCAAGAGATTTGATACAGTTGAAGCTAAAAACGGTATTTGGGATACAATGGAAGAGCACCGCCATAAGCTTCTAACAGTATTTGAGGGTCTTCCGCAGCATATTTCTTCAAATCAAACAACAAAAATAATCAACGTCGAAATATCAATTTTGAGCCTTCCATTATTGGCATCTATATGCATTAAATAACCCAATAATAGAAAAAGGAAAAATGTTATTTTATGTAGAGAAAAAACAAGGTGGAAATCATCGAATTTAACCATTATGTACATTGATTCTTTGCATTGCTTTATCATTTTCACTAACCAAGCCGTTGAACAAAACTCATTCCTATTAATAGGAGTGACATGATTTCTTCTTAACTTAGCGTTCATATTTTGAATGTCAAAAACAAACGTCATGGTGAATGGAGTTCAATGTAGTGTGCGAAATTATCGTGAAAAATTCTACCCTTCAGTAAATTATTGAAAGTTTTTATTGAAATAATCATTCTTCACGTTTTAACTTGATAACGTTTTTCTTAGAAAATCATCTTATCGCATTACGCTTATTTTCATCCCAATGGCGCGATGATAACTATTGCTCTACAGCAGTAAACCAGACCAGACCAGATCATGCATCAAAACGAGTATGGACGAGTTGCCCGAAAATTGGTTGCATGGAGTTCGCTTTTCTAAGAGCAGTCGTAGTCATTTGAATGATAGAACTTAATCGCAACGAATATAGTTAAAAACAACAATTTCTGCCTTTTCTCAATTATTTCATTGATTTTTATATCCTACACCCTTCGTGTTGCAAAGGTATATTAAGTTTGTGCGTGTGGTTTGGTAAAATTTGGTACACCCATGTGTTTTGGCTCAGGGACGAAGACTATTAAAAGTGGTTCTGATGGGACCACCCCTCCACAGCTTCGCACATAAAACCGTTATGTGAATAACTCTATTAAACGAAATGATGTATGGTACTTAAAAGTCGGTCGCGTCTCACTTTTACACACTTGTTGTTTCGTTAACAATGTTTGTCCTTCTTTAAAAAATATTTGATGTTAATATGTTGGTTACCTCCGCATCATTTTGCTTGTATAAATGTAGAAAATTGCTATTTTTTGGAAACCAATCGAGTGCATATGTGTTAGTTGAAGCATACGATAACTTTTTCTTTCTTCAAAGAAATTCTTCCTCTTTTAACTTTTGCTTCAATTTTTAGAAAATTTTAACACATGGAATGTCAACAATCCCTAACACAAAATGTCACTACGGAAAATTGACCACAGATGTTGAGCAATTAGCCATTACAAGGAAATGAACTCTGTTTTAATAGTAATTAGATTAACGGTTGAATGATTTGTGCGAAGCAAGTGAGAGCGCACATTGTATGGCAGTCAGGATGTGGGATATCAAACAAACTGACATTGTGGATACGTGCTGGCATATAAATATATGAAGGCAAGCTAATCGATATTAAATGCTCAAACGAAATTCTTCTAAATTTCGCAAGAGCAGCAAGTTAAAGGGCACAATTCGATTTTTTTGCAAGATTGTTATTTTGTGCGTCTTCTCTGTCGGCCGATAATCGCGAAAATTGATAAATTTGAAATTAGATGCTGGATTGCTGGCAGCTACAAGACTTTTTCTGTGGCTGTGATTAACGAATTTTTCAATTGATGTGATTTTAAGTAACTTTAGGGCAGGAGCTGTAAATACATCAACGTAGGTCGCACACAATATCGCGAAGTAATGTGTTTTCGTATTCTGGATACATGTTAGACGAACCGGGATCGGGACTGTTTTCTTGACTTTAAACAAAGACACACACATTAAATACTAAACGACTTCGGGGACGTTATTTGTCAAATGAAGTCCCGCTCTTAAATTTCGACACTTGACAATACACTTGATAATACAAGATCATGTGAAAGAAAGTGTGAAGGCTTTATTTTCTCAAATTTTATTAGCGGTTGACTTGTTTCAAGATACATTGGTCAACTGTGTTTTCACATGTCATAGTCGCAAAGCATTAATCTCTGTTCTTACGTCGAATGCTGAATGAAGTCTTCGTTTCGAAGCCGATTTTCCAATTTATAGGGATTCGTAATAAAGTCTAATTTCTCGGATGGCATGAATGAAGTCTAATTTCTATGTGGCAGCAGCTCTTACTTAAACTTGAAAAAACGCTCATCATTTAGCGGTTTGCCCTAGAAGTAGCGCCAAAACGTGACAAAATTTTCGGGGGATAAACACACTACCTCCGCCCACAAACATTCAATAATAATAACATAACATAACGTCTATTACAATATGTTGCCAAGAGCACATATTGGATACAAATGATCGACATTGAAAACCCTATGAACCCCTTAATAATACATTCTCAAAAATTTTGGGGGGACTTGAGACATTGTTTTCACAAAAAAATTCGGGAAAATAAAAGGAAATTATAAAGAACGTAGTAAAAAATATAGACGTGAACTAAAAATATAACCAATAGTCAAAGTCACTCGAAAAAACTGGAAGCTTAGCAAACGTGAGAAATGAGAGGTGACCTGCAGACATTTCTGCCAAGGAATGCGACTGCCGTTAATTTAGGAAACGATATTATGGAGATTGTGTTTCGACACGTGAGCGCAACCGATATCGATTAACCGGTCCCAGGCTGTGAAGTGAGAGCTAAGCAGATGCCCCCTTTGGAAGCTAAAATCCGCTTCTGCTTAAAATCCACAGCATGTAGTTTGAGAACGTTGTGAGTAGTGTGCACCGACTTTTCTTTTACAGCCTTGTCATCCCTTAACTGTCATGAAATCACTTACTGTATCTGTTTTCCGTCGTTCCTGTCACTTTGTATTAAATTTCGTGTTCGAAAGCAAACCTGGCAGCAATACCACAAAAGGGCTGTTAACTTACGAGACACACAAAATAAAAGTAAAAAAAAGACCTAACGCAAAAATTTGATATATATGTAAATATTAAGTTAAAAAATGGAAGAAATTGAAAACAAATGATTAATATATTAATTTAAAATATTAATTCCTCCCTATTATAATTGTTTAGTAATCTTCTACTCTGCAGTCTAATAATATTGACTATTAAATAAATAATATAATTGAAATAATATAATTGAAAAATTAATTAAATTTTTTTGTACGCCTACCTTTGCATTTATATTTTATATATTGCAGTTATATAGTCTCTCATCTTCTACACGCTTTCGCTTTATATCATTACACTCTGTCATTGTAGCAAAACTCCCCAGGGGACGTCTGAAGAACATATATGACCTTTTGTGCAGTCTCCACAAAGGTCCGAATACCCAAAAAACAGCACAAAAAGATAACAAGGTCAGCTTTACCGTTGCTTGGCAGAAACATATGGCTAATGGTCTATCAGTGATTCTGCTCAGAATAAGATTGTAAAACATTGATTTTAAAATTTGTTAAATTTTGATATCCGTCCATCAAATTATGCATTGTTCCAATTTTGTAGTCGGAATTTTCATGCATTTTTACATATTTTGCAACACTCCTTACACCCACGTTCTCGTACATCTCTGTCCACGAGCGCATGTCTCTATAGGAAATAGTCTATCAATCGAAAAAATGGAACTTGAAACATTGCGTGATATTAGAAACGAGCAAATCGGCAAAACGGCACTTCTAACGTGAACTTGCAAGGCCATCGCTTGCAAAATTATTTACTCATTGCGTACAAATAGCAACACTTACAAACATAAAAATTGTCTATAATGCCCACACAATATCGAAATTTGCTTTTTTTTGGAATATGGCGGTGAATTTAAAAAATTCGGTCGCAATCGAATATAATTTTCTGTAGTATTTTAAATAAAGAATTCGAAGTTTTAATCGTGCTTTGAACAGACGAATACATTCACTTTCTAATCTTATTATCATCTAGAATAAATAATTTTTCGGACTCCAATACGTATAGCAACGCACTTGTCTACCGCGTACAATAAAGCAAGAAGAGAAAAAAAACAGTACCGCAAGGAAGTGAGAATATGATGCTTATCATACACACACAAGACAATAAAAATTCTATCTCAGCAATGCGGTAAAGTAATAAAAGTTTGCTTTCACAACTTAATGAATTATCCCTTATCTACATATTCGTGTATGTGTTTTTACAGCTCTGCATCTCTAACCTTTAACCGTAAAACAGCAGGTGTGCGCATTTGCAAATAGCATTGTTTTCACCTTGCCACTAAACAGCGTGTGGTAAGGCGTCACTGTTCCCCAAATGAATTTTAAGAATTCTTAGAATTATTAAATATTACCCGTTATTTATAGCTACGAAACGTGCTCTGTATTATCAACGTTGGTATACTTATATATATATACGTTTCACTATTACCGGCGGTGTAATGAACGCATCATGTGTTATATAATATTTTAATTTGAAATGCACTCGAGCTGTTCAATTAGTTCAAACCATTTTGTTCAGTATCTTTTTCATGTCACGTTGTTAGAAGAAATGGCATGGAATTTGAAACCTCCACCTCTTCACATAAGTCAAATAAATTTCTACTGCTTTTTAAGAGACGATGTTACTTCTTCTGTCAGCGCTTTTTAATTTCGTTTTCCATTCTCAAAAGGCTAGCACTTTTCACGACTCCGAATTCGTATTCGTTCAGATAGGTAGGAAAAACATGCGTCTAACTGGACAATATTATGAACGATTCCCTTTAGTTAAATATTCTTCTTATAAAGAACAGCAATCACTATCTAGCACACCTAGTATCTTGGAAAATTGATGTGTGTTTCTATAGAATGTGAAATTTAAAAAAAAAAAATTACATGAGTGTGCATATCGCCGTAATGACATCATGCATGAAGAAAACAAGTAGAAACGCCATTAAATACCCTACACCACTTTGCCTAACACAATCATTAGTTTACTTTCATGATAAAATGTCTAAAATTCTGCCTTTTTTCCATGTAAAGCCATACTATAGATTGGAACTATTATGTGAGGGCGGCCAAAAAAGTGAACTTAACCTATTTTCACCGTAAAGCACTATTATAATAATAATAAGTTATCATAAAAATTTTTAGTTTTCATAATACTTCTTGTAAGGGTACGGTATAAATAATAGAACTATCGATGTTTTCGTATACAAAGGCGTGACTATTATAGGGATGGTTGTATGGAAGAGGGCTCAAAAAATGGTTGCGATGTTTGCTGAAAAATTTTGAAACGTGAGTAAGATATTATACGGGAACCGGTGGTAAAAATGAGCTGTTGAAAGCAAACTGCATATACGTACTCACTATGACTTGAGAAATGTGGCTTTGAGGCTTAGGGCAGATTACCGCACATTGAGATCGTACATAATAAACGGAATGGCATTTAATTCCGTCTCAGTTAGCAGAAACGAGGACCTTTGCCAAACCGATCAAGCAGACGTCATAATCATTGAATTACGAAGTTCAGAATTCGTCTATTCTCGCCCCAACCGTCCATTTATAAACCTTCAATCGTCACACATTGCTTCTTTTTGCTTACTTTAAACGACGATTCACGATGCATTGAGGCACGGCTTCCTTTCTTATTATGACGCCTATGCAATAAGATTCCTCTGACGAAGAACTCTGCAGAAGACCGTCGTTGTCTCATCGCGAGAGTTCATCTGCTGGCAGCATAATGATATTTGTTTTCTGTAATCACTCTTTCACAACTAAAACTTGTATTAACTGTATTTGCTTGGCAATATATTTTTGCAAATTTTGTAACTACATTTATTTGAATAACAGGAACTCCTTAAAAAGGGAACAAATAAAAGTCACAACAATTTTATAAAACTATCCTTTTAGCGTCCATTTTACTAGTAGCGCAACCAGCTTGCTTGAAGCCACAGATATTTTTTGAAGCAATGAGGTTCAACCTGAAAGTAAATGAAAATTTTAAGAAAATAAAAAATTTGTTCTATTTTTTGGTCATGTAAATGGGAAACCAAAACGTACATGTTTGCAAGTGTTTTTTTTTACCGCTTACCCGTCTGACGTTGTGATATCAGTATTTGTAAGACCAACACATATCGCTACGAAGCATACTTTTTCTAACAGCGAATCTGTCGAACTTTATGGGAACGAAGAGCTGGTACAATACAAAAAAATTTTGTTTGCATTGTATCGTAACTGGGAAAGAAGACCGAATCTACTTTGATTATCCGAGCCGTAAACATTCGGAAAACCTCTACGTATCATTCATATGGACTGGCCGAGTGATTTGCTTCAACAGAAAGATGATATTCTATGGTTTGAAGAGAGCAGGAGATGCAGTCTGTTATTAGCTATTACATTTTGATGAAGCAGCTAATACCAATCGCCATCAGCAATAGTGCATCGATTTGAACCGGTGCGCACGGAGCGAGCGATGTATTGGAAAAAAAAAACAAGATCATTTCTTTATATCTACACCGGCTCCCGCTTAGCCGAGACAGTAGAATTCGATATTGTCAAGTCGAACGTCGCGGGTTTGAATCTCAGTTCGGTAGACCGTACTTTGTAAGTGACTACGTGTATAGTTACTTAGACTTAAGCATGGTTGTTGGTACTTGAAAATTAAAAATGTTGTCAAAACTGTTTACTTTGAATTTTACTGTGGTTTTGATCGACAATCGTTCTCTATAATGCCCTAATTTCAGCCTTTAATCTTAATAGACCTGCTTCTACGGGCTGAATTACATTGTAGTCAGAAATGAATAAATAAATAAACCCCGGTTCGCCATGTGCCGAAAGCATTTCATTTGAAAGGACTAGTAAACGTGGCTTACTTTACCCGAGTCTTCCGATTACTACTTGATTGCATCGATGGGTCACGTACATGGTAGGTAGCGCTTCACTCCTTACTTACAAAATCACTATAAAAGAACAACCGTTCCTTTGGCATGGCGTCCAAAAATTGTCAGACGAATGGGAAAAATATTATATAATATCGATGGGCGATTCTTCGAATGAACTATGTTTTATCACTTTCATATAATAAATGTATATTTTCTACACAAACATTCCTGCTTCCAGGGTATATGTTACTGTATGTGCTTGAAGAAATTTATAATGTCCTAGTATAAACCAAATTTTATGCTATGGGTCGACTCGGAATGATTCTTTGAATCAATTTAACTTTGTCTGCCCGTTTGAAATGTGTCCACGCAATTTTATGGCCAACCAAAAGCTCACAATATTTGCGATAACTCGACAATATTTAATACCGTCACGTGTTTTGGCCTAAAGGCGAAAACTTCCCATACGCCACGTTTTGCAATAGCCGTCTTATGAAAAATGCGCAGTTGTTAGAATTTCTCGGCAAAAATTGTTAGGAATTAATATTTCAACACATTAAATAGATACTGTCTTACGGACAGCATAGGGCAAAAGGGCAAACTGAACTGAAATTGTTTAACAAAAAAATCAAGTTTTAACAATAAAAGAATGTAATACGCAAAATTTGGCCCAATCCCAGTTTGGAACGATTTTCACGCAAGGTGTCCTTACATAAAAATAAGAATAATTAATTATATACGGTTTTTAATTGTTGGCCTAGCCCGAGGGTTTCCTTGTTAGTGTTAACGCATTAACTTTCCGTTCGAACTTTTTGACTAATCTATACTATAAGTTATCCATCCAGACTAGTTTTATCTTACTTATATAAGTGTAGAGTGACAGCATTCTTCCTTTTGTGAGAGGACATGCTGAGTTTCGCCAGACTAAGTCATGATAACAATAAGCTATTTATGAAACCGTATTTGTGAGAGTGGAAAAGTGTAGAGAGTAGTAGGAAGAGAGTGCTTTCGAGATGAATGTGGAAAGGTGAATTGTTATGTAAATATTGGCCACCTGCTATAAATGCTTTAAATTATTAAGTAAGACAAGAAGAGTTAAAATAGCATAATCGTTTACACTCCGGGCATAAAAAGTGGTCCTGATAATTAATTGTATGGGAATATGTTGCAATATGTATTATTTCCTAATTTAGCAATACGGTACCTTTAATCGATGTGGTATCGAGGTACGAGTGCAAAAGATTAATAATTCTCGTACGTTATTTGTATAATTACCTGTATATCAATCCGTCAACAAAACAAAACGATCAACAAAACAAAACTATCCACAAAAATATTTTCAAAGCAACATATAATCAAGAACCACATTTAAGATTCTTATGCGATCAATAAGCGTACATAACACCTCAATGCACAGCATTACAAGAATATTTAAACATATTTTATTAGTTGGGTTTTTTTTGTTCATTAGATTATTTCCTCGTTGTAATCGTAATCGTCATTCAGCAAATGTTTAGAATAGGAGACGAACCAACCGTTGTTCTTCGGAATTTCATTTATATATGGTTGCCACAAATAAATATAAGCCCAGAAAACTATCGGCTTAGTCGAGAAAGTTTTACTGTGTTTCGTTTTACTTTGTCACTTTGTCACTTTTTGTTGCACGCTCAACAAATGTTTTTCTTACGTTCTTTTTATTTTAAATGTTTCGCATGTACTATGCACTGATATCCTTTTTCTATTTACCTGTTGATATTATGCACTAGATGTGTGCGTTATGGTTAATTCAAAGAGCGATCGGAGTGCTTAATACGTTATTATCATATCTGACACTGAATTTTTCCATTTGCCGCAAATTTTATCAAGACCAACCCCTCATAAACGCTTTCTATTTCAGAGTAGGAAATAACAATCAACGACTTCATTGGCTCGCTTTAATATGTAAAAGTCTCGCTTTGCAATTTCTTCTGCTTTTTAATAGAAGTTCTTCAAAGGTCATATATTTTTTCTTTTTTTTTTAGTTACATGTTTAAGTTACAATTTTTCCAAAAAGATGAAAAATAAAAGTCGAACGCCTTCATATGGGAAAAACATAACAATAAAGATATTATGTTTAAAGAAATAAAGACAAACTATATAAACCAAGAAAATTGAATAAAATAATTTAAGGAAGAAGAATGAACTAATTGTGAAATGAAACACCCAACATAAAATGCTTTTGCGCTTTTCTTATGTCAAGGGAGACATTCAGAAGAGATATTGCCAACCACAACCAAACACACATTCATAACGTCTTACCTGCCTCCCGCACCTGACGATTGTTGAAAAGATTAACAATAGTTAGCAAAAGGCTTAACACAAAAATGTCGCGATAAATTAAAGTAATGGTAACTTGCCTGTAAATTGATATATAATCAGAATATTTGCGGATGGCAAAGTTAGTCGACTCAAGAGAGTTGAATTGCAATATTTGAACGGACAAGAATAGAATGAGAGCTAAAGCGTAAATTCCTGCAAATAATTTATGAATAAATCTCCTAAGAATTGTTTATTTACAAGCTTAGTATACTATCCTAAAGATCACAATTCGCCGCAGTGAACCTCATTTCAAAAGGAGTTGAATAAATTTTCGAAAAAAGAAAGGCAGCTTTACTCTATAATAAATTTACGTACTACATTTCCCATTCGAATGTTTGCGCAATTCTCTTATTGTCCTCTTTTTCACTTTTTTATTGTCCTCTTGCTGATTTCTTTCACAGTGATCAGTCATAAGATTAAACGCACTCTTCCAAAAAAAATTTCCAAACGACACAAATCAACATTCTCCATATATAAAAAGCGAAAGGTGGAAAGTTTTGCCTATGTGCGTATCAACTTTTTGTAAAGCTTTGCTTTCTTCATTTTTGTCCGTGGCCGACCCGCCAAGCTTACTGCGATCACATAAGAATAAATTTTGCATAATCAATAAGCACAGCTAATTGCACTATTAATTTAATTTAACGCTTGGTTAATGCAAGTTGTATGCTTAACAATAGTATGCTGGATTAGTCTGTTAATATGGAATAGAAAATCATATTTACAAAAACTTAATGCTGCCAAGCACGGCAAAGTTGTAGCATACAGAATTGAACCCTTATGGATATGTTAGTGTTAAACATTTTATAGCTAAGCTATAGCACAAGGAAATACGTCTAGCGAACAATCATTTGGTTCGAAAAAATTTCACTTATTGAAGAGGAAACCAATAAAATATGAAATAAGTTCAGTAAGTTGCCATGTACGTATTCGATCTTATTCCAAATGTATCCAAATTCGCTTAAAGCTTTAGAGTCATCGCCCGCATTCCAACCAAAGTGAACCTATTCGTGATTTTTGTTTACGAACAGGTAGCGCAAAAAGAAATGAGGCTGTCGCCGGTCTTACTTAGTTATCTTCCGTCATCATCAGAAAGAAACGACCAGTGGAATATACCAAACCCTAATCGTCCATTTCCCTAAGGTCACGTAAAAATTTTGTTAATTATCAGTCAACTCTGCCGATTTCTTTAGCGATAAATGTGTTTGTTTTGGTTGAAATGAATGAATTTGTGTGAAATTTGGTTGAAATGAAACGACTTCACAATATGACAAAAATATAAGGAAAAAAGACATTCATAATGATAAAGTATTTTGAGAAAATCCGAAAGGGACGCGTGACTGTATAAGTTCGTCATACTTATTCAACTGGTTAAACCCACATTGGTAAGAACCTTGCGGTAAGTAAAAGAGGTTTTTTAAAAAATTTGCGGGGGCTTTACTTTCTAAAGATAGCCAAAAATTTGTACGTGCTACGAAAATGTTCCAAGCAACTTTTCTTAAGTACACAAAGAATCTTTTTAATGCAATTTTTGCAGAAAATTGTTGTATGTTGTATATTTGAGTTATGTTAGGAATACTTTCGTTACTTGTTAGGTGCTAGATAAGCCCTCTAGTGGGCCCAGCCAAAAAGGAATAGCTTTGGGGGAAGTGGCATGTCTCCATTTTGCTTCGAATATGACTAAAAATCTACATAATAAGTAATCTTCGAAAGTCAACTCAAAAACTATGTTTTACGTAATGGCTTGATATGATGTCATAATAGCTCTGTTTTTTGCAAAACCCTTTATTATTAAAAATAATCTATAATTTTTGAATGGATAACATAGCGTTAAATATATTGCCGAGTATAAGATGAATAGAAAAAATTTTAAATATTTGCAACAGATTAATTTCTTAATATTTTTATTATTATAGCATGTTTCGCGACCAGATGCTCGATAACATGTTTAGTAACACACTTAAAGAAAAAAAAAACTAATTAAGGTTTGTACGTAAAAAAATAGAGTAAAGCATAATGGATAGAAACTGTAAACGCAAAGCATGTGTGAAAAATTTCCGATGATAATATTCAAAATTCGCCTTAAAGAAAATTATATTTATTTATTCATGTACAAATGGAATACAGCTACAATAAAGATAAAGACGAATTAAACAAGACAACGGTTAAGATTACGTTTATGTGCATGACTTCGTTACTAAGAATTATTTTTTTTATAAATGGAGGGGCAACTTTAAAAGCACAGCACAAATGTGTGAGTAAATAAATAAGGGAAAGGGAGAATTGCAAGGAAGAATATCCATAGCCGGCATAGCTTTAGAAGTATGCAAAAAGCGTGCAACCGATAACGCTGAATATGTTAAATTTATTATACAGTCATAGGGAGCGACTTGATTGTACTTAAAGAACCCGATAGAGACTGAGTTAAATTTATCATTGAAATTTTTACAAGGTACCCTAAGCGCCCCTAAATAGTTTACAATTCAATTAATTTTGACAAAGTTTGGCGAAAGAAAGTTACCGGAATCACGGCTATGAACATTGAAATATCCTCAATTAATAAGTTTAGTGAGTTGTTACTGCCGCTTATCAACTTTACCAATCAGGATTGACCTAAGATAAGATGTTGATTATTCAAATGATGAAATCATAAGGTGACGTAAAAAGTTGTGGGTCTGAAAGCGTATTCTTTAATGTGAGAAACAAGAACTCAGGGCAGCCATTGGAAGAAGTTCACACGAAAGATACACATTCCAGTGTTATTTTGACTAGTCCCAGTTTACATAAAGCCTTGTTCAAATAGAGCTTTGTTCGAGATCCATACCAAAATAATATAAAATGGCACACCTATGTTGAGGAACGCCTCAGAATAGTCCAATTTATGTTAATTAACAAAGTACTCAGATGTGAATTAATTCTTTTAAGAAAATGATCAGAATGGAAACTGAAGAAGAGTTGTATAGTGTCCTAAGTAGGGAAAAGACGTCAGCGTATAACAAAATGTAGGTTGACTTGACTACGGCTGGGGATCACTGCCTAACTTCATAAATACGAATCGAACTAACAGGAAATTCGCTAGCTTGGGCATGAACTTAACTAGGTATGATTAAGAGATTGAAGTTCAAAACTTAGTAACCCGTAGTGAATTTGCTAAAGATTGTGTCAGTGTACCTAAAGCCTACTGATCATTTATACTGATCAAACCTACACAGAGCCATATGCTTTCATATGCATTTCCTGGAATTCCTGTTTTGTCTTGCTCTTGAAAAGTTTTGCTGTTTTATTGAAACATGGTGGATACGAACTATTTAAAAGGAGGGTTTTCGGATCGAACCGTATGCAGAAAGGGGTTAGTTTCTCTTCTTTTTCCAACAAAAGCAAGAAAATGTAAACGTTTTTCGACGGCGAAATCTAAACTATCAGAGACAGTAGACTTTGAAAGGCTTTTTGAATATATAGAGAGTTAAAGGACTTCGGTGCGGTAATGCCGCTACAATGAATGGGAAAATAGAAAAATGTGCTGCGATATACGTATAGGTGGTTTTGCGGATATAAAACTCAACAGCCGTTACTGTAACTTGGACTTTGATTATATTTTGAAGGGCCCACTTCAGAAATTTCATTAATAAATAAATTAGTTCTGCCGGAGGGCAAAATGGGAACCGTATAGCAACCATTGTGTTTTCAAAAACTTTCACCGCAAAAAAAATTTATTTATTCAATACTCTTGTTAAGCCTAACATCATTTTTCTTTCTACCTTGAATTTTGCAAATTTGACAAAAAAACACCGGAACCTTGACCTTTTATTGAAACTTATAGAGGTTTGCAAATTTTTTTAAATATTTTTTTTAATACTTTTTTAATATCACCAAAGGGTTAACTTTAACATACTTCTTCTTTTCAATGACCGATATATGGATGCATCACTTGCCAAATCGATTAACTCCATAAAACAAGAAGTAGAGAAAAATGATAAAATATTATATTTTTTTTTTTTAGAATTCTTTTCAAATTAAAAATTTAAGAATACGATGTAGTCTGTATTATTGCAAACACCTATTTGATTTGACGACATATAGAAAGTATAAGATGAAATATACTTGGAGTAATTGTTATTATTACTACAATTTTTTCGTGATTGGGGGAGTTAATCGATTTGGCAAGTGAAAGCAAATTATTAAATCAAATTCAGTCTTTGAATTATTCTTTTATTACGGAAAAATGTTATTATGTAAACATATTGTTACGGAAACCCCAAATCCAGATCATTCTCTCCCTAACTGATAAAATGTCTCCATGGCAGCTTTTCTTTCATCCGAAATGATTTTTTCATTGCACTTCTGACGACATCGACATGGCAGATTAGCAAATATTTTTTCAGATATTAAACGTCCACTTCTATTTCTGTATCCTAAACCATTTATTCTGTTATGCTTTGGACATTTCGGTCCCATTTACCACAATTATGGCTTGGCATTATTTGCTGCAATTTTTTTATGGCTGTAATCAGATGACGAATCCCAATAAATACAAAATCATTTTCTTGAGCCGAGCTTTCTGCCAATAATTTGTATTGAAGAACCATCCGATTCATTATTTTCCTAACTCAAATAATTCTTACTAACATCTTCCATATTAATGTTATAACGGTTTATTTTTTTTAAAAACAGAATTCACAATAAAATTGAAATTTATAAGTATCTTCACTTGTAGCAGTTCGAAAACAACTAATTTATAATTTTTCATTCTCGTACTTAGTTCGTGGGAGCGATAACAGCTCTCGTTTCACGGGAATAATGAAATTAAAGGAACAACTAACAGGTGTCCCCATAGGAGAGAAAAATACTGCACCGGGTTAAATAGATTTTTATTATGATATAAATACATTATAGCATGGACTTAATTAGATTAGCTTCTGACATAAATTATTTATTATTCAGTGGCCAAAACGATTTTGTCATTTAGTGGGGTTAATAGTTATTATTAGAGAAATTCGTTTTGAATATATAAAGTTAGGAGCTAATGAAGTGCTTTGATGTTAAGATTCAATAAAATTCCAAAAATGGAGTTAATCGATTTGGCCTATAACAAAAAATTAACAAAAAGAAAATACATCTCGGGAAATGAATGAAACTTTAACAACATAAACGTTCTTTTAACATGAATTCAATTTAACTGTAGAAAGGTTGAATAAATAAGCTGTAGGTTAGATTGTTAAATTTAATTAAAGAGTTTCTTCAGGCTACACATATTCCATTTTAATTTTTACTTTTAAATCTTTAAATTAAAGAAAAATAAATTATTTGCAAGGAATCAATAAAAGTGCTTCAGCTTTAATGATATCGCCTGGAGCTTTCACATAGCTAATTACCATTGGCAAACTATTGTGTTCATTATTTGCTCGAAAAAAGCAACAAATTTGTATCGCCTTTCCATGTTAACTAGTGCGTCTACGCCGACTTTAACCATAAATAGGTTATGACGATATTTTGGCTAAATTTCGAAATTTAGAAAAGCGTAAAGCGATCGGACGAACGCAATACATTCACCCTTGCCAACGTATTGAAGGTCCTCCGGAAAAATGTGTTCCGACCATAGGTTACATTTGTGCGAGCGAGTGTCCTTCATTTCTTTATAAAAATCCAGTAAGCGTATCGAGAATGGAGTTTGTATGCAACCGCCGTGAAAAAATTTTTGTAGTTTCGATTCCATCTGAAAGGTACTTAAATAAGAAATTTTTAAAAATAATCCGACTGCAGAATTTTAAAGCATCTATCACAAGCATATATCTACCACAACTCTTCTATCGTCATACTTTTAAAAATATGTTATGCACATATTTTTAATTAATATTTTTTTTATTATTTATATTAACATGGTTAATTCGTTCTGCGCTGTATCAAAATCCTGGTTTGCAAAACTTTTTCATTCATTTGTTCAAACTTAGATACACTATAGAATAATACACTTTAAACGTAGATATAAATCAAGCCAAAGTGTGCCGCGGTGATATATCGAAACCAAATGTTAAGGCGTAAAATTTTAAGCTAACTTAAATGTCGTCCAAAACATACGTACAAATGAGATGGTTAGTTAACTTTAAGTTTTTATAAAAAAAAAAACATAAAATTCGATATTGCGGTGAAATAAAAAATTAAAAATACCTTCAAAAAATAATAATGGCAATCACGTAATCAATTGCCGTCAAAAATTATAGTTAATCCATTTTTTTTTTTTTTTTTTCAATGTTTGTCGACACCCTCGTTATCAAGGCTAAAAGGAAAATAAAAACAAAAAACATACAATTGATTTGTTGAAGTCGTGTTGTATAAAAACGTATTATAACATTCGTAAGTATTCTACCATGTTAAATCGAAGCCCTACGCTACAGGTATCATTTTAAACGGTGGACGCATTTCTAAATCTTCAGTATTTAAATATTATAGGGCTTTAATTTGCGAATGTGTCTTTCACAATAAACTACATATACTTGAACTAAATTTTAATAGTTCGCTTCAGTATAAAAACGTGCAACGTTGTAACTGAAGAGCAATTAATTTTCATAGAAGTATTTACCACCACTCGATCAATCTTTTTATATCCCCAGTTGCATCTAAAAAGGGATCGACATCGAAAGTTCCTGGTTTATCAATTCAATTCCAGAATACTCCGGTACGAATCGGTGAAGAGCAGCTTTCACTTTGAAACCCAACGCATTATTATAGTTGAACCATGGAAAAGATTCATTGCAATGCCGTTAAATTACAAAAATTTACCAACAGATTTTACCCCGAGCGTTGTTCTATTTATCATCCAGGGTTACGACATTTTTTATTTACAGCTGTGATGAAATGGTTGATAGTGTCCCTATCGTATGCATAAAAAACGATTTAGAAAAAAGAAATAAAACCGTATGTTTATGGATATATACAGTGAGTCTCGTTAATTTGGGCTCAAAAAAGAATAAACACTTGTTAAACATAAAAATTTATTTTACTATTTTGTACTACTACGGAATACATGATAAAAAAAAAAAAAAAAAAAAACGAAGAAAACATTATTCCAGTAGAGAAGCAATTGCGAGAAAAGAACTTTCCAAAAGTCTGCAGATGGTGTAAAGGCAAATGGACGAATGGACAAGTGAAGAGCTTTATGTAAAAAGGTATCAATCTTTACAAGGTTCGGTTTTCACAGTCTTGTTCACATTGTTAATAAACACTACTAACCTGCGCTATTGGTTTAACGTAACACTTGAATAATGGAATTATAACACACAAAAATTGAATCCTTATACAATCGTCTAATTGAGCATTACGCGGTTACAAATAGATGCAGGGAGATAGGTGCAGTAAACAATTGTCACACATAGATTAAAATAAATTTATGGAGTGTAGAAACGCAATTGAAAAAAACCAACTACGATTTATTTCTCAAAAAATCAAGTAAAATGTGCATAACATGTAAGCATCATGTAACAAATTTTTTAAATCAGATTGCAGCAACTTGTTGTAAAAACCTGACGTAAAGGCGGAGAAAAGTGTTGCGTGCACGAAGGCGTGGATTTATTGGTTATTGACGGCAGATAGTAAATGTGTGGAAAAAATAGGTTAGTCTTAGGTTACTTCCTCAAACACGATCTGCCGTACCAGGAAATTCACCAGAGTGGAAAGAAATAAACATGCCTGTTATAAAATGCGCGCCTGTTATGTAAGTTTAACTATTCGCTAGACATGAAGATTAAAAATTTGAAATCAACAATCTGTGTTCGAGGTCTTATCAAAATCTGTCTATATTGACATAATGCTTGTGAATTCTAAAAGGCTTATAAGCCTTGTAAAAAATCAGATTAGCATGTAGAGATAGACCATTAACTCGTGTAGTAATGTGTGTGACATTTTCAGTAGAACACCCGAATGGACATGCCTTCATAATCCTCTCAGAGATGCTGCTGCTTTTGTAAAATTACATGAAAGCCAGAGTCGAAGACAAATTTCTAGAAAAGGATTCAGGTTTCTTGAAATTATACCACAGACTTCATCAACACACGAATTAAAGATACACGACGAAAGCCCATCATAAGTTGGCAAGAAACTAGCATACCAATATCGTCTGGAACGACTACCCTTGGAATCGATTTAGTATTTTTCAATTTTACAGAAGTACTTTGCGATGGAGTCATTATTATCGGCACTAACATTGCACGCAACGAATTTTTTAAGAGGCTTTGAAAACTTGTGACGTATAGGACATACGAATTATATTGTGGAGATGCCTATAAAAAATTTCATGGTTGGAATAGTTGTGACAATAATACACAGAGCCTTTTCTCATATATTCACTGGGATGTCTGCTGCTTTTTTCTTTTAAAATACGAAAAGTTACGGCTTTCTGATCGATACCTTTATATTCTTATACAAAGTGGTTAACTAATTGTTAGTATTGTCGCCAGATAAGTAGAAAAGCACACTAAGATTTACAGAAATTTCTGGCAGTTTCACAGATTTTAGACTCCAGAAGCCGCTTGTCCAAGTCGTAGTGTGTTTATGTTCAAAAAGGCCCAAGTCAAAAATTTCTACAACAATTTCCAAAGCAATTCGCTCTATCTGATAGCAAAGTGTGAACTATGTAGCCAAAATCAGAATTTATAAATTCCGGAATTTTCAAAAGACCTCTGTTTAGTATTTGTCTTAGATCTAACCTAATATCTAGTTCACATGAATGATTTGAAGAATCTCAACAAATGACAAACTATAAATAGATAAATTCGACAATTATTCAGAGTGAAACTTCTTTCCTGACTTTTTCAAACTTTCATCTGTGACAGATTGTTCAAATCTTGTGCGCTAGTCTTAATTATGGTAAACATTTGCTTATCTTTTTTAGCGTATACGACTTGCACTGCAATCCGCCTGCCTCTTTACTCCCGTTTGCTTAGAGCACATGTCTCTAATCAAAAACATTACTTATCGTTGATAGTGTTGACGACTGCAGTCTGCCTGATATCACGTGGGTTCTTAACGATGACGGTGGATCTTATGTATATGTTTCGTATCCCTTAATGTATAATTCGTTTTTTGATGTTGTTTATGTTGTTGTCCAACTTAATTACATTTTCAATGTAACTGCTTGACTTAGTATTTTGTTGAGATAGTAACTCATCTGTATCTGTAATCACTGATCCCTTTGTTTCACTTGAAGATAGTCATCATTCGTCGTTGTTATTTACTCTAAGTTGTCTGTTGCACAAGCCACCCTATAGCCAAGAAATTAAAAATTATCTATGCTTATTTTGCAAAGACGACGCTGGCATTCTCGTGTTGTTTTCTGCCTTGCTTTTTATAGATACTGTATTAACCTTCTTGAATCTGTTCAAAGTTACTTCACATTATTATGACATTATTACGACTCAACCCACAATTTTTGTTTGAACTTTCCGAAGATTGTATCTCGACTCATTAAGTGCTTAACCTAGAGCCTTCTGGCCATGTCGGAATCCTTATCTAGTTTATCTAGATCCTCTTTTAAATTATCGCTTCCTTGAGCCTACTAGAATGTTTGGTGCTCATAATATAGTTGCATTTATGGAAAAGCGAATGTTTCACATTTTCGGAGTGCTAATGTCCATCACGATTGTCTTCACGATTGTTTTTCGATTCAAATCAACTCAAAATTTGCGATGTTCGTCACAACTTTACTGCTCTTTACACACCACAAGCTGCTAGCGAAACGGGAAATCGTTCTGTTCTAGTAGCGTATATTAACCCTCTCAACGAAATTGGAATTAAAAACTTTCAGTCATTAGTTATAACTTAAGGAGTGCAATCCATGTGAGTACAAATTTGTCATATTACTATTGTAACGGGTCTTCTTGGGCAGGGTAGAAACTCAGCTACTCCAAGGTTCGTTGCAAGACAATTTGTATGAAACAAATTGGTCCGAACCTTCGGGGATGTTCTTATATATTCTTTTATTGGTATGCGAGATTACAAGTGATTTGTAGCGGGCTGGAAAGGAACCAGCGAGGTGACCCGACGAACGATTTGACGCAGACGTGGCTAGAGGTTTTCTTCTCCTACTATCGCGGATTACTTAGGCGGTTATGGCTCAATTGAAGCGTTTATGACCGGTTTGGTATAACGTGGTTGGACATTTTTCCTTATACTATCGCGTTTTACTTAGGCGGCTATGATACAACTGAAGCGTTTATGACCGGTTTGATGCACACGTGGTTGGAGATCGCGGTTTACTACAAAAAACAAACGGATGCGTTACTCGTGTCATAGCTGCCATGGCTCTCTGGGCCAACGGTTTGTCTCTGGTTGGTCATTCGTATGTAAAAAAAAGATGTTCCCCAGTCCTTCAGGGATGACGACTAACAGCTAGCCAGTACATCCTTTTTCCGTGGAGTCAGTAGTCCTAAAAAGTCCTTCAGGGATGACGACTAACAGCTAGCCAATACACCCCCTATCCGTAGAGTTATAAAAAAAAAATCACCTTGTCAAATTGTCCGTGCACACTTACCTTAGGCGGCTATGATACAACTGAAAGATTCGGTGTGATGAGTCGCTGTTTTATAGTCGAAGTCTCACTCGCTTGTTCCATTACAAACATGTTCTGTGCGTTTACATGTGCATTGCATCACCATACTTATACGTAGGCTTAATTTAGGCCGGCTTCGACGTGTTTGACGCAACCTTAGTTACGACTTGCATGAAATACTTACACATAACTTAATGCCAACTTACGTCTATTTTAATGCTATGTTTGATCAAATGCCTACTCAACATGCACTCAGGTACCAAAGCGCGTGATTCATCCACCGTTAGGTACGTGAGTGTTAGCCTCGCTATGTTTCCAACAATTTTCTTCAACACGAGTTTTTTTCTCTTTTTATGCTTCTTATTCTATGTGTACAATACTTCGCGTACGTTCCTATAGTGTTATACCATTTATGTAGGGTAAGTGTATTTTTCTGTTTATGTGTGTTTATATATGTTTATACGTGTGTGTTTATATATTTGGCATGTGAAAAAACTAAAGTTACAGCTAGGCGCACGCCGTGTTATATGTTATGAGCTTGAAGATCTTAGGAGTAGTAGACTAGGTGTCGTCCATGCTAAAGACTTGCACCCTTAATTGTGTACACGCTACAATTGGCCGTTTAATGATGTTTGTCTTAGGTAAATTTGTAGAATACAAAGTGTGAGGATAGCTATGAATCGTCCATGTTGAATGATTATTTCCAACTGTTGACGCACTTCCGTACAACGCTTGCTTTTTTTTGATCGCGACAATATTTATTCATTCAACTTAGTTGACAACATTGATTATCGATCTTATTTTCCTCTTTTACTTGTTGAAGGAAAACAAGAAGCGAGGAGTTGTTAAGAAGCTGCGAATGATGCTTTTTTTTTATATTTTGCAAGCATACATAGGTATTTTTTTTTTCTTTCCTTGACGATTCTGACAATATCAAGCGTAAATGCCTTATCGTGAAAATTGTATATAACATTTATAGGACATATATGTAAAGACGTATATAGAAACTGTTAATGATACTAATGAAATAAAAACAAATAATTAAAGAGAACTTTGCCTTAAGTTACTTTCCTAAAAGCTTGAAAAAAAAAAAATTGCAAAAGAAAATATTATGAAGAATACTCTCGGATAATGGCGTTAGAGACACATCTGAATTAATGAGAATATTGTAATTATGGCTTTATTGCGTCAAGCGTGCAAAAATGCGCTATTAAGTACGTGTACAGAACCGACAATAGGTTTAAAAACAAAGTTAAACGCAACCTAAATAATGTGAAAGAAATTGTTTTTACATTTAACACAAGTTTAATCAAAATAAATCATATTCACCAGATAGACTTAGATACCGTTAGACAAAGAACCATTACGGGTTACTGCTATGAAAACCTTATTGCTAGTGTTTCGCGTTCATATAAAGGACATGTATACACAATTGCTTATATTCTTGATCTTAGGCAGAAATCAAACAACGCGAACCACAAATGTGAAGTATGACTGGCACGACAAAAAGCGAAATAAACGCAATAAAAATTCCACAAATAGAATCATAATAAGAAAGTAAACAGATGAAGTCAGAAGTAAAGGGATCATAAAAATGCATATAACAAGATTATACGAGTAAAAGAGTTAAAGAAATCCTCGTGTTATTATGATTGATATTAACTTATAAGAAATTTCAATGTTGTGCTAACGAACGAAAATTTTCGATTAATCGCACGAAGCAGGGTTGAATGCTTCCATCTTGACACTTTTTGTGATACGTAAGAAGTGTTACTGCTGCTACAGCTGACCCGCTTTGTTTCGAATACATGAATTCCTATATGGCCAATGCCTCATAAAGAGTATAATACGACTGATTAAGACTTGGCAAAGGTATTAACGTAGGGTGGCCCAATTAAAGGAAATTTGAATATTTTAACTGAGTTTGTAAACAAAAAATTAAAAAAAAGAGAATAAAATATATTTGATGAAAATAGATCACTGTTAATACGCGAAAAAGGAAAGCTCAATAAAGCAATGACAACAACAACAGTAACCAACGATTTTATACACCTAAAGAAGGAAAAATAAAACGGCATTGTCTATACATCATCGTGTGCTGTTTCGAACGTTCATCTGTCTCCATAAGTGCTACCGCGTTGTTCGTTTGGATTTACTGGATAGAAAGTGAAACCTTATTATTACTGCCGAACTAGCGAGCTTTTCAATGATGCTTCGGTTTATCCATTACGACCTCCCACCGTATCACTTTTTTGCCTTTATCATAACCTTACGTTAAACGTAAGTGATGTTATTGAGAAAATCAAGTGAGTGTTGCAGATATGAACACCGCGCGGAGACTTTTTATATGTACAACTCATTACTAAATCTACGTCCAGCTTACATGGGTCCAACATAGTTTTGTTACATGAAGTTACGAAGAATACAATAAACTAATTTTTGTTACACAAAAGCGGAAAAAGTGTTAAATGTTCAAGAGAATACATTTTCGACAATACGTAGAGGCATAGTTGCAAACTTTTGATTCCGTGAAGTTATTTCTGAAAAGTTATCGCTCAGATATTTTTCACATCCACTAGCGTGGTCATTGTAAAAACGGTTTTGTGGATTTACTAGTACGCCAGCCGTTAACGGTGAGGTATATGGTGGAATATTTAAGGGCGGACATGTAAGGCAAAAATCAATTCAATGAAGACTGAAGCCGTTCATTTGTTTTGGTCTTAAACATAGTATTCAACATTTTTCTTGTGGTAAAATCATCTTAAGGGTTAGTCTTAAGAGAGCAGGGATTCGAAATTCGATCAGATGACTTCAAGTGTTATTTTTCTTCATTCACGATGCCAATCTGCTTGATCGAACTGAAAGCATGAAGATGTGTAAATCTCGTTTCCCGTTGACCTAGTTTCATAAGGTACAAAGTAAGAAATACGGAAGGCAATGCATCGCGATGCAAAAATCGTTTAATAAATTTTAATGTGGATCTCGCTTTTCAGACGGATTGTTCAATATGTAGCTTAAAACGAAGCTTACCATCGAAAAGCGCTCCTGAGTAGTGCACCATTGCTATATTCTCCGGTTCTTGTGAGAAAGATAACTTTTGTATTTTTCAAATATTGTCCCATGGTGGACTTTGAAGCCCTACTATACTGGTTTGTTAAAGGCTTGTTTTGAATGGATAGGAAAGCAATTTAGCCAGTTAGGTGAATTCGGCAAGATAATTCCGCTAAAATGAATGGATAAGTAGATAGGGGCATTACATTCAAGCACACAATTCAAGCAGATTTACTGCGGAGAAACTCAACAAGCCCTTGGCTCTATCTGAAGGCAAACAAGAAACTATATCGCAAAAAACGGCGTTTTTTGAAAAGTTTATACGTGAAAAGATATTTGGTGCTTTTCTCAAAACCAACGCAATCTTTGTATCTAACTTGAAGTCTTAATTTTGAAAAAAAAAAAAAAAAAAGCGCACGTGCGCTCAACCTTAACTGGCACTTTCTCTAAAATGTCATTAAAGAATTAAGCCTAATACACTTCTTATTTTCGATGACCGTTATAAATCTATATAAAGAACCTATACTAAAAAGAAAACGCGTTTCAGAAAATGAAGGAAATTGCGCAAACCTTATTTTAACATAAATTGTACTTGCCCATAAAAAAATTAAGTATAAAAATGAAGTAATAATTTATTATCATTTGCAACGCCTTGGTTCGACATATTTTAAAGAGGCGATATTATAAGTTAATTTTTCCTTTTGTTTAGATTTATTTATTAAAAAATTAAACAAACATTCATTTATTAAGGATAATATTAAAGATTTTGCCATATTATTTCTCCCCATTTAGATTCTGTGTGAGGTTGTTAAAATATTCATGGTGCATAGGCGGTATAGACCTTAGTCACTCCATCATATCCCTACACTTAGGACTTGAAATGGGACGTATAATGGAGTTAATTTTATTTTGTTGAAGGTCCTTGGTCTTCCCCGACAAGGTAATAAATCAAGTATTTTGAACTCTATCCACTTCCATGGATTCTTTATAAAACATTTTATAGGGTTCACTTTTTATAAATCGCATCCAACATATCCTTAGCCAATTTACAGGTTCGCCACCAGTGTTTTTTAAACTGTTATGAATTGCTTCTTCCAGAGGTTTTATAGAAAAAAAATTTTCACGTTTCATTTTAGTTAATATAAATTTATTACTCTTTCGACATATTTTTATGGTTTCATAGTAATCCTGGGGGACTTACATTAATTTATTTTTTCTCAAAGCCATTTCTACCACTCCAAAATCACTATCATTTGGCAAAAATGAATTCGGAACTTTGTAACATAAGACATGCCATATCAAAATTATTTTTTTCAGTGGACTTAAACCAGTTTCAAAATAAATTTTTTTGCATTTCGTTAACTATCTAAATTTCAAGTGCCCCAAATCATAGCGATTTTATTACTGACTTAAATTGTTTATAAAAAAAAAGATTATATAGGATTGTGATTATTGTTATCATTAACTAATTTTTTTTTAAAAATGGACTTAAACCACTTCCAAAATAAACGGCTCATTTATTTCTTTTCTATAAATTCTTTTAATTCTTCGCTTCGGTACGATGACAATAGAAAACACTTCTGTCATATGCCGATCTTCCTTAATTAGACGTTCTATATTAAGTAACTGGAAGATATTGGCTTTTTGGCAATAATTGTAGCAAATCTAGGATATAAACAAAAGCTTTAGTATGATTTTTTAAAAATATTTTTAGTAAAGCCGGTTGGAGCCAAACACCAATTCCATCCAACTGCTTCGTCAAACATTTAGTTTGCATTTAGTTTGCACACAGTTAAAAATGATCTCCAAATTTCCGAACAGCTGTTCTTTACGTATGAAATATATATATTTATATTCTCATTTTTTCAAATTTTTAAAAAATGTACATTTTTCTTAATTTTTCTGAATCAAAAAAAGTAAAATCTCACTTTTGTTAAAATAATATTAGAATTTCTAAAATCAAAAAAAAAAAGATTACCAACAAGGGGGAAGGAGGAAAACGATTTAGATTTTAATAGTATCGCCTGGAATTTCCTGACTGGTGACATCAGCCCTGAAGCGATTTTATTCAACATAGACTTTGTATGGTCCTTCCACATTAATAAAGGCTTCTACATCGACGTTATCTGTAAAAGGGTTGTGACGATGTTAAATGTGTTCCGATAGAACGTATCCCGTCTATTCCTCGTAGACGTACAAGCGACTATTTTTCATTTCTTCATAAAAGTCCAGTATGCGTACCGAAAATGGGGTCTGTAGCCAATCACCGCGAAAAAATTTTTCTGCTCCGCATCCACCTGTAAAATTTTTGAAACAGGAAAGTTTTCATTATTTAAGTAATCCGGCTGCAGAATTTTTGTCAAAGACGTAATGGCTTGCTAAGTTTTGAAACGTGCGCCACTACTTCTCTAACGCTCTATTTACATTCAATGTGGATTTTTAGTATTTTAGTTATTATATGAATTTAGTTTGCGAATAACTCTTTCATAATTGGCTATATATATTTGCATTATATTTTACAACTTTGTTCGTTAAAACTCGATCAGCAAAACCAGTGTAAGAGTAAAACTCTGTTGTCTTTACGTAGCTTTACGAGCGGAAAAAGGAAGCTCTAATGCAAAAATTTAAATTGCAGAAAAGTTCCTTTTTACTTAATTATTTACCATGATTCGATCAACGTTCCCTATGTCCCAAATAAGGGGTCCGATTTAATCATATTTCTTAATCGTCATAGAAAACAATCCATTCGCTTGAATTCATAAAAGGATCCATTACCGAACATTCCTGGTTTATCGGTGCAATCAACGAATATTTCAGGATATTCCGGTCCAACCGTTCAAACGATTCGGCGTATTGTCTTTAAATCACAAAAATTAACTCACAAATTTTATTATGAGCGCAGTTCTGTTTATCATCTAAATATACAGAATTTTTTATATGCAGCTGTGATGAAATAGTAATAGTGCAATAGCTCCCTATCGTGTACATAAGTGAAAGTATAGAAACAACAAAAATATTATGTACAATACATCTATATAGATTATAACCATTCCAATACCAATTTGATGATAATTCATCAAAATTGTTGTTCTTCCTTTCATCTTAAAGCATGTTTTTTTCAAAACTATTATATTGGAGGGTGTAAAGAACGTGAACTGCCGTGGTTCAAATTTAGCAAATTTCATTTGCTTGTTGGGAATTTTAATATTTTGATACTTTTCTTACGTCCAAATAAACTTAGTATATCCTGCATGATATAAAAATTAGGTGCAATATAAAGTTTTACCTGAGGCGATTGTTGCTGCGTGAGCATAACGCTATATAGACTTTGTTCTCCTTTGTTGGACTTTGTTCTCCTTTCATAATTCTCTCTTTAAATTGCGCTATTATGTGAGCAGAGAATTATGAAAGGAAACGCCGATTAACAGAACTCCGTTATTTTATGGGGCACTACTGTCTTGTAGCCGACCGACTAAATACCCCTCGCGTATATACGCGGACGTTGCAAAGTCCACAGGGTTAGACGCTCTGAAAATAAGTTTTCGAGTATCGCAAAGTGACATTCCAAAACGGGTGTTTGGTTGCAAATTTTTGGCGTGTCATGCTGTTTTCAGGGCATTATCAAAAGAGGACCAAAGGACATTAAAATCGAAGAAAGCAGTTGACAGCTTTTCATATCGCGCACAATCCTAGGCTAAATTACGAGGACAAAGTAAGCTAAGAAATATGCAAACTGTTAGTACGACCATAAATGAAGCACCATTGTCGACAAAATGGTCACAAAACATGACAATCGGTTAGCGTTAAACTTCAACCACATTCCACATTTCAATTATGCTGAAAATGTGTTAAGTTTTTGCGAAGGGTTGGCTTAAAGTAAACACATTTTTTAACAGACGAAGGATCAGGATCATTTTGCAATTCGAGTTAGACATATTTGCCTCTTTGTATATTTATTATTACCACTGGAAAATGGAATGGAACTGGAAAAAAGAACGTTCAAGATTTTACCTTAACTTTAAGAAATCTTTTGCTGAATACCCCTGGACGTTATGTACAGCCACATAAGAGTGACTAGGTCAATATTTATTTCCGACCTCTCTGCTCACTTAAATGAAACGTTATTTAGAAAACTTTGTTAGTGTGTCGATGTCGACAAAACTTCTTTGAAGGCTATTATCATTTATATCGTTATCGTCGAGCAACGAAGAAATATTGTTAAGCGAAATGAAGATTCCTGAAACTCATATACAACGTGAAAAGTAGATAGTTTTACGTACATGGGTATGAACTTTTTGTAAATCTTTGCTTTCTTCATTTTTGCCCACGGCCGATCGATCAGGTTTATTGCGATTACGTAAGTAGAAATTTTGAATAATTAATAAAAACTGCTATCTTGCGCTATTAATTTAACTTAATGCTTTATGCTTGCAATTTACTTGCTGGACTAGCAGGTGGGAATGAAAAAAAAGTTCGTTTTTACAAAAAGCTATTGCTGCGCACAGTGGGATTATAATGTAAAAAAATTGAAATACAAAGCAAATAACATTTGTACTAAGTTTAGTAAGTTTCTTTGTACGTATTCGATTTTATTCAAAATATATTACAATTCGGTTAGATTTCAGATTAGTTTTGAATTCATCATCGGTATTCCGATCAAAATGAGCCGTTTTCGTAATTTTAAGTTCGGAACAGGTAACGCAAAAAGGAATGCAACTGTCGTTTATCTTATTTATCTTATTTAATTATAGAAAGAAGACGACCATAATCGTCCATTTCCGAATGTAAAGTTTTGTTATTACACCCCGTGACCTCACATGGGTGAGAAGCTTACGATAAATAAAGCTGGAAATTTCAAAGCTTCTTTTTTAAAACTAACTGGGGTCAAAAATGGCATAAAATTGGGGATTCTACGGTCAATCTCCAAACACATCTATATTTATCTCAAAAGTTGTTATTGCTAGCAACAATTTATTGTTTTGCGTGGACTGTATATCATATATTAAACGAACTGAAAACATACAAAATATTTGCTCGAATAGAATTGCTTAGTACTTACATTACAATTGCATGTTTACCTATCCAGTATTTACCTATTTGGTAAAAAATGTAACCTAATTACGTTTTATATCTCAAACAATCAAGTAAAAAATGCATAACATGGATGTAAATAAATTGGAAAAACCAAAACTCAAAATCGAGTGGCTTTGTTTGTATTATCAATTGGAGGAACTATAGGCACAACGCATATGTAATACATTTTTGTTGATAATATTCAAAGTTTGCCATATTTGTTTATTCATCTAATTATATGCAAATGAAATTTAAGAAAGACACAGTCGATCTAAATAAGCCAATGGTTTAGGTTACGCTTAAAGTATGATTTCTTAGCTAAAAAGTCCTATCTAATAGATACATTAAAGACAAGCAAACAAAATGAAAACACAAATAATTAAAAAAAGGAAAGAGAGAGAAGAAATACGAACAAGGATAACTATAGCCGACATAGCTTTGAAAATATGCAAAGGGTGGTCAATCGATCACAGTGAATGTTTCAAATTTATTATCGAATCAAATGATTCAATAAAACATCAACGTTACATAAAATAACAAACATATCGCTGAAAAAGCCTCTAATTACCCTAAATAATTAATAATTGAACTTAGATTGTCTCTGTGCATATTTATTATTATTATTGTTTATTAAATAAATTGGGTCTACCTGTAAGGAAAAACTTGGAACTTTTAAAATTTTTACTTTCAAAAATTGCTCTATTTAGCACTCGTCCTAGACATATTATTTGCTTATAAATTTGAAATTAAAAATTCCAAAAAAGATCGTAAGAATCTACGGATCTCTAAGAATTTTAGCAAACAGCGGACACAAGTTCAGAAATTTGCGCCGGCCAACAGTTATTTTTTGTGTTTATAAAAAAAGTGGACTGTGTTATGGGCTATTTTTGTTCTAAATGTTGCCAAAGAGTTGAATAGTTTAGTATACCTCTTCTTTTGGATGATTGATGCAAATCCATATAGAGAAAAATTAACAAAAGCAAAACGCATCTCGAAAAATGCATAAGACTTCGCAAACTCTCTAAAGGAAAACTTATTGCTGATGCTGGGTTATTCTAACCAATATTGAAATTACCCTTGGAAAAGGTAGGCTATGCGTTATTATTTACCGTATCCTTGTTCAGCATGCTCTCACAAAGATACCCTTACCATTTAATGAACCTCGGATAGTCTGTTTTCAAGGATATATGCTCTTAAACGTTATAATAAATACGACGTTACTTGAAGGAAAGACTGCCAAGATTCGTCTGTTAAAAAAGAGACCTTTTTAAAATAATCGAAAACAGAAACAAAAACTAAACAAATGATTCAACATATTTGACACTCAGTGCACACAATAATAATGCCTTTCATATAGTTCTCAAAATAAAAATAGTTTCTATACCCACCACTGAAGAAAGGGAGTATAAGTGATTTGTTTTGTTCATATGGATTTTTTCATATGTAACATCCCAAAGGAATCTTCAGAGACCCTATAAACTACGTATAAAAATTAGCATGAAATACTGAACTGATGAAGCCATGCCTGTCTGTCTGTGTGTCTGCGTGGAGTTTATTATTAGCACTCTGCTGGTCGCAAATGTGAAGATATCGACTTCAAATTGATTAGAAACATGGAAGGTCTTTGCAGGCTGGTTGATATCGAAAATGGGCCGAACTGGTGAGAGCATAAACTGAACGCAACTCCGTTTTGCTTAACAAATATTTGTGGGTTTTTGCTCGTTACTTAGATTTTATGAAAGTTAGAAGGCTGAAAAATTGTCCACATTTACTTTGGGAAACACTATATTCTTTCCGCACAAAAATGGGAAAAGTTATGAAAAAGTAATTAAATTGAATTTTTGTCATTTCTTTGAGACTATATGCTTACGACAGAATGTCTAAAACTTATATTATCTGGCTAAAAATGGGCTAGCTCTAAATTGGATATGGTAGAAACCGCTATTTGATGCATTATTTTTTTCTTAACAATACGAGCGATATGGGTATCAAAAAAAAGAACTTGCGGAGTAGAATGCAAAAAGCACAGTTCTTAGTTGTTTGGTTTCAATTTTTTTCTTCATCGGGTATGTGCTGAACCTAACAACTTTTGCTTTGTCTGTCTGCACAAGTAATTGCGGTTGTTGTTGGAATATATGTTTGTTCGGCCAAAGGTTAAAGAGCGAAAAACAAAAAAAAAAAATTTAAATAGGTTGCTCCAAAGCCACTTGTATCTGTCAAATATGTGTACAGTGGGGCGTCTTAGATATTAATATGTACGAAGTTGAAATTTTGCTAAGCGCCCAAGATTTAATATAAAGCCACATAAAACTGAAAATTGTTCCTTGTTTTCATGTAAGCGCATACTATTCATCCAAGCCTCCATATTGAAGAGACTCCACACCGTGAATAGACGTGGTTCAAATTTGGCGAATTTAATTTCCTTGTTAAACATTTCGTTATTCTTCATCTCTCGTTACGTCATAAAAAACAAAATTAGGCTTTCTCGCCATATAAAGCATTAGTTTTCGGGACAATTCTTACGTTTCGTTGAGTCTAAAAAGCTTTCCTACAATCTCCAAATTTGTTAAGGTTACTTTTTATTTTCATTTGCTATTACGGACCAATCTTTATCCTAACGTATTACAAACTAGACTACTTTGCTGCATATAGATTGACTATTCAGGTGTACCTTGATAAGGAATGAGGTCCAAGACATCTATTAAATTGCCGTTACCAATGATATTTGCCGAGGTATTGTGGAAATTGCAAACAGTTTTTCGTGTAACGAAATTTACAAAATATATCGTTGTATGGGCACCATGACCAAAACAACTCAATGTACCAAATTTCATTAATACCGAACTAATTTAAAGAATAAATATCCAGAATTAGTAAATTAAGACGCAAGAACGGACAGCCACCTCTTAGATATCCTACCTCAGTTCGCTTAATATAATACTTCAAAACGTGGACATTATTTTCATGCAAAAGCATTCTTTCCATGACAGCCCGCATATTAGAAGAGACAAATTTTTAATACCAATTTAAAATGTCCAAGTGCTATTATGGAGTGAGTTTTGTCGACAAATTTTGAAAAATGCAATTTTTTTCACCTTGCAAAATAAGAAAGTTACATGGGGAGTGGTCGAAAAAGTGAACCGATCCAAACCATTGTCAACAGCGTTTGTGCCTGAGTCAAAGCAGGTCGGCCAATATTCATCAAAATATCTCAAAAACGGCGACCTGCAGATTCAACACAAAATTATATGGACGGACATCAAATCAGATATCTTATGTGTTGCGCCAAAAGTTGCTTTCATATACAATTTGACATATGACGCTATCTTTTAACCACAAACAATGAACTACAATCCTTAGTTTGTATCAGTTAATTAATGTTTATGTTTACATCTTTATCTTTATGATAATACATAACTTCTTCAGGGTTTATTTAAACTTAAAAAATTTTTAATAAACATTTCTGCTTTACGCATGAAGAGCTTTACATATGGTAACCCACTGATTGCATAAATGCCTTCTAAGAAAGAAGCACACAACAAACAAATGTTGTCTATGTGTACAACTAAATATTTCAAGAAATTAGGGAGCTTGCTTAATGTAAAAAAAATTAAATTTCATTACTTTTCTCATTATCTTCTATCTGAATTAAATAAACCTAACATGTAGCGGTCCCGACCGAATCTTTTACACCCATCACCGTCATCTTAAAAAATACCCAAAAAAATAAAGAACCAAATTTTCATGCTTTCCAATATTGAGAAAGCGCACTTCATTTTTTCAAGTTTTAAAATAAAAGTTTTTGTCGCATAGGCGTGTGAGCGTTGTAGGCATACCCTTGGAAAAGTTTAAGTCATTTCCATTTTGCAAATTTGGCGGCGATATCTTCCTTTTCACGAACGTGAGAATGATTTCCACAAATACTGCGCAGTTGCGCTGACAGACAGATGGACAGACGAACTGGCGGACATGTTTAGGCGCATTCCAGATTTGAAACTGGCCGAGAATTTACATATTCTATGGGGTTTTAGAAGCTTCTTCTGGCGCCTTAGAGAATTTAAGACTAATCAAGAATATATGTACATTGTGGGGTCTCTGATGTTTCCTTCTAGGCGTTGCGAAAGTATTAACAAAATGAATATACTCCTCATCCTTCAGCGATGAGTATAAAAAAAAGAAAGGATTTAATGGAAAAATCCTCATTCTACCCAGTAAAGAAAAACATACTTTGTTTACATAACTTGCTCATGCATACATATGCATGTGTTAGCATGTCACTTAAGAATTAAGATTATTTTAACCATATATATTCACAAACATGTTTAAACATATATAAATGTCTGCAAAGTTTTTAATTGAAAAGTGCATACTTTCCGGGATTTTTAACTTTTGAGTTTTGCTTTTGTGTTTTCTTGCTTTCTAAATCCAAGACACAAGTCACTCGATGAGCATGGGATTATATTAATACCGCAACAACTGCATTAGAAAAACTTTTTAGCTTTGCGGCTTGTCTACCCCCTTTATTCTTCCTTTCTGTGGACCTTATAAGGTTTATGTAAGCTCTGTTCACATAAGATTCTAAGTCGGTTTAACTGTTCGTCCTTCCATTCGTCACTTACTCATCGCCCGCTTTCGGAATGCCTACGATTCTAAAAGTTTATATTCTCAGCTCCAACGAAAAAAAATAGCAAGTACGATATAAAATAGTACAAAGTTATTACGAAAACGGAAACTTACTTGTTGTTAATATAGATTTCTTCACTTAAAAAAAGTTTCGAAGTACACATATACGAGGCAGTTGTTGTTAGTTTTGCTTATCTTATAGAAACGTTTTTTGATTACAAACAACAGACGCATGTGCGATGCAGATAACCATGCATATGTATGTACGTAAGTTTCTTTCTGCATTTGTATAACATTATTCAACAAAGAAGCTGATTTCGCAACAAGGATTTCGCATTTTACTAGCCGTCACCGAAGGATGGAGAGTATGTTTATTTTGCCAAAACGTTTGCAACGCCCATAAGTAAGCTTCAGACACCAGGCAATGTATACATATTCTTGATCAGATCAAATCTAAATCGATTTAGGCATTTAGGCCCGTCCGTTCGTCTCTGTACTGTCCGTTTGTGTAATGTCTGTTGTAAAAGTACTCCTGACCGAAAATATGAAGCTATCGACTTCAAATTTGGCAGAAACATTGGAAGCTCTTGCACGCAAGCTGTTATTGCAAATGGTGCAAATCTGTCAGAGGGCACGCCCACGGCATCACGTAAAGTAAGGAATATTTTCCAAAAAGAATGAAAAATTGGTTTTTTGCTCATTACTCATAAACTATAACAAAAAAACTTACATAAATTTGAACGCATATTCTATGGGCGATGGTGTAGCATTCGTGCACAAAAATGGTAAAAACTGACCACGCCTACACAGTGTTATAGTGTATCAAATTTTAATTGCTTCAAAAAAGCTTCAAAAACCCAATAAAGTATACAAATTCTTAGCCAGTTTGAAATTTGGAATTTACATAAACATGTTCTTCTGTACGTCTGTCCATCTGTCTGCTTGTCCAGCTTTATAGTATTTGTGGTAAACATTCTCCCGTTATCGAAAATGAAGATATTGCCTACAAATTTGCAAAAGAATTTGGAACTGACCTAAACTTTTCCAAAGGCACGCCTACGTCGCCCACATTCTTATACGGCAAAACTTTTATTTTAAAAGTAGAAAAAATCAGCTGCGCCCACTCCATAGCATGAAAATTTTGTTCGTTGACTTCTTTGGGATTTTTTAGGATAACGATAATGGATACAAAAGATTTCTTCCCAACCGAATTTAACTTTCTTACTTGTTTTTATTAGTTAATATAGTCTGAATTAACTTTTGGAAACTATTTTGCCCCTAATTTTCCGATTTATTAAGTAATAAGAGTCCATTAAAACTGAGATGTTACCCAATAAGACTTCCTCCCTTGAATTTTCAAAAAAAAAAAAACTGTTTCTAATTAAAACTTAGGGTGAAGACGCTCTTTTATATCCTGCACCTTGAAAATGTTCCAATATCGTGTGAACGTGAGGGGTATTTAGAATAATCGATAAAGAAAAGTTGCTAGCGTATATTTAAAATTGTAAATGCGTAAGACAGAATAGTTCAACGACAAATAGAAAGCACTTGTTCTTATTACCCTAGTCTTTGTGTATTTAACTTTATTTATTCATTGCCAAAAATTCATAATATCAATTAATAGTCACGAACTATATACGCAGAATATCTTCTCCAAAATAATTTACAATGTAGAGCATCATATTGTGAGGAGGAGCAGATTAATTCAAATTTCTTCGTTCTTCATCATTATCATTATTTATATAACAGTTAGAACTGTCATCAAGAGATCAACATGCATTTCAAAATGGACCCAACTCTTATTTCGCGCTATAGACGACTTCCTTAGAAATCCATGCAAAAAAGCCGTGTCAAAAATACATGTGACATATTGTAAATTTGGGGATATGTTCCTTTAAAAAATCGTGAAAGATAAAAAAACTCAATATACTTTCCCAAAAAACCGCACAAAAAAGTATTAATGAAATCCATATTTCATTTTATTAACAAAAAAAAATTCATTTTAATTACAAAAATTAATTAAAATTAGTGTACACTGAAAATTCTGCCCACAAGTACGTACAACATATGCAAATTAAAATTGAAATTAGGAATAAAAACCACGACACGAGTCTGAGGTAGCCTTATAAGCCGGTTAATCCTATCGGAATATGAATGTTTATCTCGTTCAATAAAAATGGCGAATAGCACACATCAGATAATAACTTTATAATAAACAAGCTGTTTAACGTGGTATATCTACCGTGAAACGTTGAAGGATGGATAAGCTTAAGACGATTGTCGTAACGTGGTAACGGAACTGACGGGTGCCATCCCAAGCAACACAAAGCGCTTTCCGCAGCAAGTCGATCTGATCCAGGTAATACCTGTAGTTCGGGGACCATACCATAGCGGAATTCTTCAAAGTACGCTTAACAAACACGGTAAACAATCTTTAAGTAATATGAAGGTTTTTAATTTCAAACGACCAACCGTTAAAAAATGCCAATAGAGCTTTCGATTTATTAAGGATCGAGTATAACCCCGAAAATCTGTCAAGCTCGTAGTACCATCCATCATATGGTTATCGATAAATAGTAGTCAATAGTAATCGGTGCAGTCTAAAAAACTGTTTGCATCTTTTAAGTTAATTGACATATTATTACCTTTCCACCGAATATAAAACTCGGTAAAATCCAGAAGTAAATACTTGGCATCCTGCAAGGCATTAGAAGAGTAAAATAATTTGAAATTAACAGCAAACACAAGCACTTTTAAAGATTGCAAACAGGATGGTAGATCATTAAAAAATAAGTTAAGAATTATCAGACTCAAATGATTGCCCTGCGGAACACCAGATATGAGTTGTACAGACCGAGATGCGCATTAAACAGCACACGTTGTGTGCGACCTGTTAGGCACGACTTAAACCACGCAATCAAATTATAAGGGAAGCCATTTCAATACAGCTTATTTAAAAGTAGTTTACGGTCAACCCTATCAAAAGCTTTAGAAAAGTCTGTGTAAACAACTTCGAGAATCCATTATAAATATTACAAATCAGTTTCAGCGGGTTATTCACCGTTGTCCTGCCCTTAATAAAACCATTTTGGGAAGATAATAAAATAGACACTAGCGACTAGAGACTTAGCGATCGTTCTATATTTATCAATATTATTTCTGGCACTGTTCTTATGAAGGCGAACCAACTTTCCTAATACAATATATTGTTACGAAAATCCCAAATGCATTTAACATCAGCAAAGTAATTTTCGTAATAATAAATTCCCTAAAGAAGGAAAAACCAAATGAGCATTCGCAGGCGCCTCATGAAGCTGCAGGCCGATGAAAACGATTAGCGGAAAAGCAAACAGGTAAAAGCTAAGTGCATATTCGCGGGCTCGTCATGCAGGTCCAAGCCGATGAAAACGATTAGAGGGAAAACCAGGCTGAGATTAGACCATAACCATAAATTTAGGTATAGTAAGATGCTTGTAAAATTTGTATATAAATAGAATATTTGTGAGAAAAGTAGAGTTAGTCTGGCAAGAACGTAGAAGTTGAGAGTGCGGCCAAAAATAAATTTTAAATAAATATTCCTACTGTTGTGAAAGACAAAGTAGTAAAATAAAAGTACTTTGAAGGGTATTTCTCTTTCTTAACAAAATATCCACGATCTAGTGATACGGACTGTATCTTAGTAAAAGCGAAAATCATAACAATATATTAGTAAAAGGCTTCAAGATGCAAGACGGCACGTTGTACGGACCAAGCCAATCCGAAATTTTTAAAGGAGATAGAACATTAAAAACCTAATTTAGTATTAAGAATAATATCAAATTGAACCATGATATTATTCGTAATCATTGAATTATGATTCTTTGAGTTTTCCGTTCAAGCATAAGATTGTTCGAAGAAATTAGCAAATATATTACAAACGTCAGAGGGAGTGGAAGATGCACTGTTATTAAAATGGATATAGTGTAGAAAACCCAGACACTTTACGCTTTGAATTAACAAATTTGGAGAAGCATCTTGGGGTCGAATGTAACGAATATCATCTTTTAATTTAAGCATTATAACAACATTTGCCTAAAGTATTAAGGTTATTTTTACCGTAGAGTAATTGGGAAAATTAACAAACAAGTAAAGTAATTTTTTTATATTTTGGGAGAAATCTGTTCCCTTTATTACGAACTAACCTTAACTCTTTTAAAAACCAAACACAGGAGTACGTTGAGTTGTAAAGTAGGGATTAGCAGGAAAGCACACACATATAGCGGATAGAAGCACTTTGTAGCAAAACCCATTGTAAGCCTGTAACAGTCGAAAGAGAAAAGTCAATTTATAAACATTGCGATATTTACTTTTGGCAGATGTGCAAAAGAAGAAGCAATTAATACCGTATCGCCATTGACAACGCTGTGTTTTGTTCATACCAAAATATTCCTTTTGTGCTTTGTACGATGGTACACATGGTACACTACGAAACTTCCGCTGTGACCAATAAAAAAAACCAACTCCTTGCGGTAATCCAAGACGCATACATGGAACGACATCAAAAGAAAAGAGCTTTGTAAAACAAAACTAGATGTGTTGTAAGAAAGTGCTTTCCTCCCCGTTTGCGAGACAAATGCTTTGTTTTCCTTTTAGTTGCAAAAACACTTTATATCTCTGTATATATCTACTTTTTTTATTTCTTTACTTCTATACTTACGTTTCATTTATATATATATTTAATCTATCTATCCATCTATATACATATATACTTTTAACATATACTGCTTCCTTATGCCTTATGTGTACCTGCACATACTTTGCTTTGTTAGTTCGTTTGTTTAAATGCATAGCTCTGTAAACATGCATTATGTTCTTAATTCTTGGTCGCTACACATACTTAAGTTTTGATCTTGTTGTTGTTGTTTTACACGGTAGACGCGTTCCTTAGAAATTCAATGTTTATAAAGCATTTATTGTTTCAACGATTGTTGATGACCTTTAGTTATGAAAAGAGCGCTTTGCTTGCCTTTTTTGCCTGTGCCTTTTTTTTCTACTTAACCTAACCTCCGAAAGCCAACGACATGAACATACGCGTACCATATTAGTGGAATTGCGACAGTCGCAAATGTGAAGACAACTATCTGAAATTTGGTACATGAATTTTGAAAAACTATTATCCTCACATTTGCCTGTGAACATTACTGAATGAATTTGGTATTATGACTTTTTGTATTTCTTCATTTAATTTGAATTATTTCTGAAAAAAGTTGGTCGTAATCACTATTATTATGGTTTATATATTTTGTATTATTTTTGCAAAAAAAATGATTATTTATTTAGTTTTTCCACTACATAGTCAAATTATCAGTCGATATAAATAACTTACAGCTAAACTATATGCCACAGTGTGATAACAGGAGTAAAGTAATATGTTCAATGCCACAGATCTCAAAAAAAAGGAAGCGACCAGTAACTAACAGAAGGTAATAGAAATACAGATATCAATATTATGCAGCAAAATTATGTAAAAGTAGTACGTAGAAAAGAGGAATACGTGTATAATCAACAAGAGGAAAACGGTAATAAGCAGTAAATGACTTCATTAAATTGTATGAATAAATAAAAATTAGCTAAAATTGAATCTGTGCCAAACCAAACTACGGAATAGTAATGATGCTAAGATGCTAAGCAGGCATATTAAATGAGATTTTCTCACATCTTCTTTTCAACATAGGATGGTCCATTCGTCTCCACTACATTAGGTGATTGCGAGTCTGCTTCTCGCAACCCCGAAGAAAAGCCTCTTTTTTTCCGTTTCGGCTCAATAAATCAAAAAAGTTCCAAATAATTTCTATAACATATGTCTTTCAGAGAATTATAGTTACCACGGATATTACAATAGCGGGTGTAGTTAATGATATCACCGCTACGCCTAAATTTTTTAAAACGCCTACTTTTTTATTACGAACCGTAATCAAAAGAATACTGAACCAAACTGAGTAACTGCGTGAAAAAGGATTGCGCTAATTGTCGATCACTAACAGCGAGTAATCAACACTGTTCTAATGAAGATAAAGGCGGATTAGAAAACAAACTAATAAACAGACAAAACGATTCAAGCTTTATACCACATGTAATCAGTTAGTGCGTTTCACATAATCCGTTCTACTTCGTTGGCCAGTTAGGTTTGACCACCCATCTTCAACTTCTAATCTCTCTAGATACCGAGATGGAAGAAAGAATTCTAAGAAATCTGTGTTAAAGACTTCCCAAGACGCCCATTTCTTCTTGTTGTTTCGATACCACGCCGGAGATTGTCTCTCAATACCTCTGGCATAATGCACAGTAATCGTCGAGGATTAATTCCACTACCACAGTTCTTTCTATGAACATAAACAGGTCTTGTGTCCTAACGTATTTAATGCTCCATATACGCACTGATTCCACGATGAAGCGCTTCTTATGGATTGATAGGATAGTTTTTTGAAGAACAGCTACTTTTAATGTCCCCACCGATTTCGCGTTCTGTTTGGTTTGTATCTCCAAAAGTCGACCAATTTCTTGATCTTTGGGGAGCTTTATGGGAAGGAAATAATTATTAGTTCATAAATATATTTACACCTGGCACTCTAGTAATGTCAGGAGAAAATATTCTTGGATAACCAGAAGCAGTATATTTATTTTTTTTTTATTTGCAGTAAAACGACCAATATAATAACTGAATTTCCACAGAGTCTTCGACGATCCCCGAAATTAAATGAAGTGCATAGCTTTCTTCTCGGTAGGTACGTTATTTCAATCAATGATTATTTTCCCAAAAAATAATCATACTGATAATGCCTACTGAAAATGATTTAGGTTTCATATGCTTTTTCCATCCAATTTCAATTAGGCACAACGCAATAACTGCTTCCCTTTTATTTTTCAATGAATTTCTATGTATTTTAATTTTAAATGAGATTATCTCTCGTAAAGCGAATGACCGTTGGCTTACGTATATATGATGGTATGGAATGATACCGTTTTTTTTCTACTGTATTTTTTTACAGTATGGGAACGACCCTTTTGTATGTATAACGATAAAGAACTGAGTGTTGAATTCGAACGTTGAATTCTTTCCTTTCATAATACACGTTATGCTTATAAGTCTTAGCGTCTTCGTTTTCTTATGTTTTTCTATATAGCTTTAATATTGACGCAGTTTAAAGTTGTACAGCGATATTTCAATCAAATGTATTTACTTCTTGTTAAGCGAATTTTAAAACTGATTATTTTCTTCGGGAAAAGTTCTCTCCTATTTTGTGAATCAAAGTCTCCGTTATTTCGAGAGAACGTAATTTAGGAATTTTGTCAATCAAATTATTAAAAATAGTTGGAGTTGTGTGTCTCTTCAACAGTTCAATTTTAATTTTAACAAGTAAGAAAGTTATATTCGAATCTCGCATACCTACCTCTACGTTTTCGCATTTTACTTTCCATTTTCTTTTAAATGATGCCCATATAACTGATATTATTAAGAAAAAATTAATAAACCAGGTAGCGATGTTTACCATATTCATTTTAGAAATAAACCATTTTTGTGCAGATAAAATATCTTCATTTGAGGAATGTACACAATAATTTTAAATTTTTTGTCTTATTTACCTTATGATAAATAAGCATAAAATCTCAAAAAAGTGAGAAAAAAAGAAATTTAATCATTTGTAACTTTGTGTGAGCGTGGTCGATTTTTCCCATTTTTGCACGTGAAGAGTAGAGTGTTTCGTCCGCAAATGCGGAAAATTTCAGCCCTCTCACTTTTATAATTTCCGGGAAAAGAGCAAAATTTCACAAATTTTTGCTAAAAAAAGGGGTTGGGTTCAGTTTATACTCCACTGCAGGCTTCTGCTTCCACCAATTTGGACCATTTTCAATACCAACCTGCGAAAACATCCAATTTCTCTACCCAATTTTAAGTCGATATCTTCGTTTTTGGAACTAGGGGAATGTCAACAACAAGCAGTGTACTGACACACAGACTGACAAACATGGCTAAATCAATTGAGAGTTTCTCGCTGATCAAGAACATGCTTTATAGAGTCTCTGAAGCTTGCTTTAAGGTATTACATACGTTACGAAAAAATACAAAATGAGTATACTGCCACGCCTCGGTAGTGGATATAAAAAGAAAATATACTGCAAATTTATAAGTGTTTTTCACCGTAGAAGTAATGCCTGGGTAAAAGTCAGCTACGTGTGGAGAAGGGGTCCCGTTACCTTTAATTATTATTTATTTCACTGAAGCAACAAGCAAGCAAGACTTTGCTCAGCAACTTTTCAATTTTTCTTTTAAAACTTAATTTTGCTCGACGATGATCACCAACCGATAAAACAACCGGTATCTAATAATGTGTTTATCTTTACGCATAGGTTTATGTTTACTGCAGCAAAAACGCCTGGGCAAGAGTCTGCGTAACATATAAATCTCTCTTAATTATTAATATTTTCTCGACCATGACTCGACTTAACGATCCACCGGAATTTGGTAATCTCTGTAACTTGGCAAGTAGTGCTCTTTGTCAGTGAAAGATTTCTTCTCACTTTGCTCACATTTCGTAGTGGATACTTGCCTTCAGCAGAAATTCTTTTCAAAACTCTGCCGAGTTGCAGAAATGGATAGAGAGCTTTATGTAGCGTAGTGATGGTGGTGAGTTGCTTTTAGCGGGAATTCACTTTTGATGATGCAGAAGTAAGTCTTCTTAAATATTTAACACGATTCTCTTACTGTACGCAGTATAACATGATATCTTTCTCAATATTCGAGGAGCGGCGTAAAACCCAAAAATATGTTAAGAGTTAACTTGTTGTTCTGCGGTATAGGGGACAAAAAAAGCGTGAAGCAACTGCGGCTCGTCTGCGGCAAAATCGATAGGTACTGCATCGGCAGCGATAAATCGGCCTCTGTAATGAGGCTTACTCTTTGCGACAGCAAAATTTCTCTCTTTATGAGAAATAAATTTAAAATTGTGGCGGCAAAGCAGTTACAGTTTCGTTGATAGATGGTAGCGGTCGATTATTGAACAGCGGCAGAATTGTGTCTAAAGCAGCTCTTTATCTAATTCGGCTGCAGTTTTCTCTTATTTGCGATGGAAAAAATTTCTCTTATGGGACGGGAGAAATTTTTCTTCTGAAACTGCAGAAGTTCGTTTTCGAAGCCAGAGAAATACTTTTTTAACTGTCAGCACCTGATGGCTGAACATTACCAGTTTTCCGTTGGCGAGTATGCTGCGTCTGAGACTCTCCGCTAGCTTAGAAAATCCCTCGGATAATATTGCAATGTGGTATTTACTGCCACTCAATGCGCGAGTTAAGCTCAAATGCACTAAGGTCCACGTTACCACACAATTTTGTGTGTTGCGGACAGTGTCGTCTTATTACATTTTTATTGCCCGTGTCGCCGATTTAAACTACCAGATGTTAATCATAATTTTATTACCGTATATAAAAGAAACATGGTAAGCGCAAGGGTAAGACAAAACAGGCGTCGGACTAGAAATGTCCCCAATGTTATTTTAAAGCAAACGCTGACAATCGCCCCAACTTGTGGCTGAGTATGACCTCACCAATGTAAGGCTAGTGATCGTGTCTATAATGGCGTGTTTTGCCTCGATATTTATATCGCCTTGAGTGGCTGTCTTTAACACTCAAAATTCAATAATTAATCTAAGATGAGAAAATGTTTATAGATAAGATGAATACGTGATTTTAATGTTAAGCACGTATTCCTGAAGGGTTGCAATAAGTATCGTGTGTTTAAAAGTTTACGGTACTTGTATATATATATATATTTGTTTACATAGTAGGTAACTTTATAGCTATAATGTATGTTTTACATTTAAGCCTATTAAATAGGTAAAATGGGTATATATATATATTTATATATATATATATATATTTGCTTTGTATGAGTAAACAGAGCCAAGTAGAAAGTAAATTTACAAGTTGTATAATACATGGAATACGTATCTTGTGGACGGCAAAATGAGGTATGTTTAGTTTTGCACATCACAAGGTATGTGAGTAGTTTATATTTATCGAAACTTGAAGTAAAACTAAACTTTAATAACTTCAAGTCTTCTGTAGGTGAACTGGAGCGGATAGCTCGCATTTACGGTGTCAAAACTGGCCCTTCAGGATACTTTATAATAACGTTGACAGCAGTAAACATGTGAGCTTTACGTCAAAATGCCCCTAGTAAGAATCAAAGCAAAACAGCATTTGTGACACATGTATGACATAAATTGAGGAAACAAATGTCTCCTAATTATAATGTGAGTCCATTAATATTGGGTTTTGAACCAAAAGTAAAGGCTTGTTAGACCTAGTCCATTGACCAAATATAAAAAACTACTAAGAGAGACTGCAATTTACCAGGGAGAGCGCAAAATTCTTAATGGGAAAAATGAGCTTAGAAACGTGTTTTCCCTGTCTTAGCTTTCTGTTACGTTCTTGTACCAAAGGCTAACGGCGAGCACGGCAATGCTCATGTTTTAGTTCGATATGCATTGGGCTTATGGATGGCGTTGTAAACAAGGAAAATTTGAAAGAAAAGGTGGACAAACTTGGTTTTTTGGGAACATTCAAATTCTAACAATGTAACGACATCAAGCGTAAACCCCGTTTAATTCAAAAATGGCTCTTATTTAACTGTGCCGAAGTACTTCACCCTCTTCCATAAATCACCAGGCATGAAGACCATCAAAAATATGTGAGATGAACTAGATCGCCATGTACGGAAACACTTAATACCTTCCGTCCAAGACCTAAAAAACAGACTATAAGAAGAATGGAATAACACCCCTGTTTCCTATATAAGAAAAATTATACAAAATGTGTCAAAACGTTTAAACAACGTTAATAAGCACAAATGATACCCGCCGAGTATTAATTTTTATTAATATGCGGTTTTTTCTTCGCGTCCTTTCTTATATAAAAAAACCGAACAATAATGACGCTATGTTTTTCGAGTTGTTGAAGTTATTTAGTTTTCTTGTCTATTGGTATAAATTCTGGACAATGAACTGGCTTTAACATGCGCTTACTTTTTGTGGAGCGAAAAAATCTAATATTAATGAGACCGTGTCTATAATCAGTAAATACAAATGAAAACCTATTCCTACTGTATTCTTTTAGTTACATACATAATATCAAAAAGGAGAACAAGGATGGTATTAAAAATTATTCCATAAACGCAAAACGACACATAGATGCAAAAGCAAATATTTCTATGTTAGTGATAAACGTTTTAGTAAACTAATCTGGACCATTTTCCAAACGAATAGACGGATGGTCTTGGCGAAATAAGGAAAGCAATTTTTGAGATATATCTCTAACGGATCGCAAGATGTGTCGGACTTTGTTCGAGGTCGCTTCTTGCTTTTTGTAGACATATTGCACTCAAATTTCTCAATTCGGTTTTTTGCATTCTGCATACGAAATTTCAACTTCGTGCTCAATTCTTGACTCACCTAAGTAGAAATGTGTGGACAAAATCTTGATAATTCTTCTGTTACATACTTTGTATTATTATTATTATTATTATTATTATTATTAATTTCGCCAGAGAAATAAATTCTAACACTAAACTCTTAAAAGCACTAGCATCTAAGGCTATCGGCTTTTATTAAAAACTCTACCGCACTTGAGATTCGAACCCACGACCATTGACTTGCTAGTCGAGATTCTTCGTCTTCGGCTACTCATACTTTGGCGGATCATACTTTGCAAAAATTACAATGTGTAAGACGAATAGCTTAAGATATATTTTATTCCACTTGGTGAAGAAAGCCTTTCCTAGTCAACAAAAGCTCTTTAAAAGTGTTTAGTAAATAAGTGCAAGGTAAAGGGATTATTCATTGTCACAGTTTTAAAATGATAACAAATGGTACAGCAACTATGTTTCATTTGGACAATGTGTTTAGAATTTACTCATTTTTATTTATACTGTAAACAAACGCAATTAAAAGTTTATTTTATTTACTAACATTGATACAAAGGACTCATTGCCCTTTCCATTATAATAGTGTTGTACTACTTTATGTGCATCCTTCGTTTTCCTAACAGAAATTGGCCTTTGTTGAATAAAATATTGTTGCATTCGAACATAATTGCTAAATCGTGTAAATTTGTGCTACACCATTTAAGACTCAGCTTTGTAAAGGTTTTAAAAATTTACAAACGATAAAATTTCACTGCATACAACTCAATGGGTTAGGCGATTACAATGTTGTTGTCAAGGCTTAAACAAAGCACACTCATAATATGCTTTCTAATGTGCTTAAACATTGCGTATCTATAATAGACGTAACAATTGTATAGTAGTCATAAACAATACTGCATAACAATGGCAAGCGACTACAATATGGGAGTCACCATTTCTACTATATATGTGTACACTGGATATATATATGGGATTGTATATATCTATAGGTTTTTATATACATATAGTTTTATATATACATACGGGATCATCATGTTTTTTTTTTAATTTGCAATAAAAAACAAACGGTAAAATATAATAATGTGAATTTTCTTTTGTTTCAGATATTGGTTTATGCCATTTTTATTTAAAAATGATTTCATGTAAATGACCCCTTTTGGACATCTCTGAAGAGTATAAGACTACGTGGTTTGGTAGACTAGATAAAAGTTCCGACGTAATCCCAACGTAAAAATTCCTCATCTAGGCATGTTTGGAGATTACACAATCATTGGAAATTTTGATTGATTTTGTCACGAAGTATGTGGCACGTTGTTCCATTTGGTTGAAGTCACAAATTGTCTTAGTCGAGCAAATCAATTTTTGCCACAAAAAACAAGTAAGAACATTATAATTGGGCAACCAACTACTACTACTTCCTACATTGCTTCGCCTAATATAGTTATTCACTCGTTTTGAAAATAACACACCAAAGATAACATATTATTTTTATTCAAAGGCATACCTTTCATGAAAGCTCTTATGGGCGGTAGTATCTCAAAAATAGACCTGCGTGGACCAAATTCTGTCAGATTGATTATTATGAAATAATTTTCACTATGAAATGTTAAAAACCGTTTTGCTGTATAAATATTTAGATTTCGTAGAAACGGTTATAAGAGGGAGAGTTCAAAAAACTGGACAAGACGAGCTAGATTTTTCATGCCAATTTAGAATTTCAAAATACTATTACAGAGCGAGCTTGGTCGAGAAAATTTTGCAAATTGCAATTTTTTTTCATATTACGACTTTTGAAAATAGGGCGTTATGTGGGGAGTGGAAAAGTGGACCGATCCAAATCATTTTCAATAGCCTTTCATCAAAATGCCTAAAAAATGCGACGTGTACTTTAAACAAAAAGTTTACGAGGACAGATATCAAACGGGAAAAGAAACAGACGGACACAAAGGCTTAGAATCATTTTGTGAATCAATCGGTTTAAAAAAAGGTTGGTCAATCTTAAGTCTTTCTGCGTGTTATATACGAACTTAATATACCGTAGACTATAAGCGGTGTAGGCCATAAAAATTTGATCCACAACTCAATCAGAAGTATATTTTACTCCCCTCTACTTTTGGAAGCATAAAAAGGATGCCCTATAATCTTACTGAAAATGAAGCGAATCGCTTAGAGGACAGAACAACATTAATTGAGAGCATCCATATTTTCGAAAGCAAAATGTTTATGCTTTCCCCTAACTCTATATATCCTAAAATAGGCACAGAGAAGATTTCAACATTTACTATATGAATAATCCTACAGTATCGCAGTATCTTTTGTTATGTCAACTTCAGCTTGATCGTCTTGTACGTTTTGTTTTCTTATGTCCAACATACAGGTCGCAGGTTTAGAGATGTTTTGATGAAATTTGGTACATTAAAGTGTTTTGGCCCAAGAAGCTTTCGGAAACGTTTTGAGCGGGACCATTTTTTCGACCACTTCTCAGGTAGCGGCTCATTTTTAGAACTCATTGTACGAATAGCTAAAGGGTGATGTAGGATATTTAACTGCGGACCGTAGCCCATTACAGTATTTTTACTTGTTTATAGCTGTTCCCATGAAAATCTAACTTTGCTCTTTTTCGTCAATATTTCGGGTAGGAGTAGCTTAGCAGGCCCGACATCCTGGAAAAATATTTCTTCTATATCCACTTCTGTTCAACCCACTCGCAAATAATATGTCACTTTGTTTAACGCGTTTAAAAGGAAGCTATTTTACGCAGATTACTCAGAAAATTAATTAAATTAAAAATTTATTTCGGTTTATTGTCATTTCCATGTTTATAAGATATTTTTTACATTGATTTTTCAGGAAATGCTCCATAGCAAAACTTTTATTTTTTCTCAGTATAAAATGTGTTAAATTGTCGTAACGACCTCCCATATATGAATTTAAACTACAATTATGTTGCAAAATTGTTTACATTTCATGTAACACAGCAAGAGGACTTTTCATTTATTTCAAATGTTTTTAATTAAATGCTCAAGTGTCATTCCTATGAATTTATTAATAATTTAATATTTTTAAAAGTCAAGACATATCATATATTTTTTATTAAAATAACAAAACTGTTAAAGCGAAAGTAATAAAACCAGTGTGTAAAACTTTATTCCTTCGCATATATTGCACTAAGTTCAATGCAGTCTTGTCAGCACTTACTCAGTTCATTTATTTTTCAAATTACTCTCGAGCATATTCGGTGTTAATTGTGCCTCTATAAAAAATCGTTCCAAAGTTTTGCGTTCTATACTACATACGAATTCTAGCACTGAAATGCGAGCAATATAGAAATATTAGTTTTAAATATTTTATCGTGTCGCAATCAAGCGATTAACTGTGTTATAAGTATATTTCGATGCGCATGACATATGTACCGATACGAAGAAAAGTTCTTTTAGTTTAATGATAACATGAAACACCATGTGTAATGAAGACATATTATGATTGAGACTCAGTTTCCGGATAGATGTAAACATTTTTATGCGTTTGTCCATCTTATGTCTATCCACGTATTTTTTTATTTAATTTACAGATGGCAACTTCCGAATTTTTGTAGTACAATTTTGTAGACTACTCCCTCCAAAAATCCTGGTCCTTGTATGGATGCACACATTATGCTACCTCGACAGAAGTCAGTGAGAATATTTCGACATAGCATTTCGGCATATCTTATCTTAATTGCCTTGCATATAAACTCTCTTACATAAACTAAGCCGCTACAGGTCAAGAAAATATATATCTTTTCAATTGAATGTTCCGAACGATAAATTTGCAGCCATATGAAACGCGTGAATGTTGCTGTCTGGGATGCTTATTAAAGAATTTTGTGCTGGAATCAAAACTCATCATCCATTATTACTTAGCTTTCATTCTGTATCACTCAATTGAGCTAAAAAAGTAAACAAAAATTTTCCCAATTCTCTACGACTTCTGCATCGGAATGTCATGGTCTCAATTCTAAGTTATTTTTGCGATGTTCTTTTAATGGACTAAATATATTTAAAACCTGATATAAACAATTTCGAAGCTTTTTATAATCATCTTCAAGCACATAGAAACGTTCGCTTTATCAAAATTGATGGTGGAGATGTACCAACCTAAATAAAATTATCTTTAGCGTCAGAAATTGTATAACTTTATGTTTCGTTGAATATGAAATGTTTCTGAGATCGCTTAAAAATTTTTGACATGCACATGGTCTGTTTGCACATTTTCACGTACTCTAACGCGCTGGTTTACGGATCTCATGCATGCTTAACTTATAAAATAAAGTTTGCATTTGGAAACAGTGATAATCTTTTACTAATTAGGGGTTTTAAGTTACCAAGGGTCAATTGGGCCATTTGCCCGTTGCTTCCAATGAAGTCGATAGATTTTTTGGTGTAAGATTGTGCCAAATAAACAGTGTTTTAAGAGCTGATTGAACACTTCCTAACCTTCTTTTTAGCATTACGTCAGAAGTTACAGCTTATCGTCCCTGAATATAATTATGCCACCACCTTTTCTTTAAGAGAAATCAAAAAAACACCAAAAAAAAAAAAAATGAAATTTTGATATTCTACAATAGTGGCGGAACCCTTTCAATTGATAAACACGCCCTGTCGAATATACCTCAAAATTATTATTACTACATCTTTTGTAGTTTATAGGCAAGGGCGTGTTTGTTTTTGAAAACAAAAGTTTTCGTTGCACTGCGGCCGTGCCATTTGGCCGATTTGGCACATTTCCAAAATCTACTTGTGTGCAGCAAATTCCTGTGTATGTACAAATTTGAAACCAATAAATCAATTTTGAGAATAAGAGGAATGCATACCACAGACCGGTATACGGATATCCTTAAATCAATTCAGAATTTGGTGGCCAAAAATGTGTGTACTTCATGGAGTTTCTGAAACTTTCTTCTGGATGTTGTCATCGTTTTGAGAAAATCAATATATTCTTATTCTTCGATCCTGTACAAACGCTCTTCTTCAGAACGCATTGGATGAACCTGACGAATTCTAGCAGAATATACGTACATACATATATTAGGTCCGTATAGATCTATACATTTTTCCTTTTCTTCGGTGAGTGCAAATTGGCATGACCCTGCAAACTAGTGGTCCCATTCGAGTAAATCCGTTCTGAAACCGGTTTCACATTACGTTGAGGTGGACCATTATATATCGTTGATTCTCACTATATAGTCCGTCCTCGAATGAGAATGGGAATAGGGGTCGGAATGTCGTCCTCAGCTGGTTTTATTCCGAAGTATGTCATTGAAAAAGTGGCGCCTTTTCTTCAACTTTCGGAGAGTCTCCAGAAACAGAGAGAAGTTGGGCTAAGAAAAACTTTAATTCCCTGTGCCTTTTCCCAGCCATTGCTTAATATTTGGGATCAGGTTGTAGGTTCACCTTCCGTTTGATTCGTTCCCTCGTCTCTCCCGCCACTTCGTTAAGATTCTCTCTTTTTGTGTTCATCGTTCGTGTCTTCATGACATGCTTACCTAGCCTTACGTAGTTGAGTTTTCATATTATCTCTCATATTAGAATTCGATATGATGCCTATCGACCTCTTCTTTTTGAGTTTAGAACAATTTTCTATTCGTCACGTGGATTGTTTCACTTTTTCCTGCGAAAATTTTAGTTTGAAGTGCAATAGCCACTGACACTTTCGGTTTAGACTATCATTTTTAACCATCGTTGGTAGAATAGTCAATGATTGCTGCGCTATCAGAGCGACGTCATTCGTGTACCCGCTCAAATTCGCTTCTCTTTAAAGCGCTGCATTGAATAATCTGCAATACACGAGATTCTACACAGAAAGAGGGGAACCGTGTTGTAATCCTATGTTATATAATGCCGTCGTCTGCATTGCACAAGAAAGTTCTATTTTGTAAGTAACTTTATGTCATTTTGGCCAGACGCGAAGGAAACCTTCGCTTTTTTGCACTGTTTATAATATTTTCCCAGTCAGTCGTGTTAAAGGCGTTTCATACTTCCACTTTTATGACAGGGCAGTTAATGACACGAACCTTGGATAAGCCCAAACTCGAGCTTAGAAAAGTCATCTCGGTTCTCCAGTTATTTTTCTAATCTAATTAGGAGTTATATTTCCTAAAGCATGGAACTAAAGTCATAAAATATTATTATAAATACTAACGTGCCGTCTAAAAATTTGTGCAGTGCACGTCTGCGAAAATTGCATAGTTAGCAACTACGGTAAGGCCATTTCGCATCTACCTTACTTTATATTATAAGAGCTAATGTGTCAGTAAGAACCGTTTAGTTGAAAATAAAATCAGATTTCTCTAACGAAATTCGTATTAGCTGCAATTATCACTCACATTCGGCAACTCTGTTCAAGCGCTGTGGTCACATTTTTCTCTTTGTGGAAAAATTTTTGCAATTTAATTTCTTTATTGCGTTATACATTTTTAAAAGTTCTCAAACTTATTATAATCGATTGAACTTTCTGTGTGTTTATTGCGAAAAGTGTTCATCGCGGATATCGTACGTGTTTTCCTTTAAATACATAAAAAAAAAAAAAAAAAAAAAAAAAAAAAAAGAACTAAAAATATCTGACTTTTTATTCAGTAGTTTCCCAAACCTTTTGAAGTGAGTGGTTATTTCAAAAATAATAAGCAATAGACAACAATAAGGCATAATGGCCCCGGGGCCGCCAGAGAAAAACTCGAATAGATTTCATCTATTAAGTGATACATCCCCCCAAAGAAAAAAAAGTAAAAATTCCGATTTTCCGTTGTTGCCAATCACCGATATAACCCCTATTGATAAAAAATATATTGTTATTTCTTCAACCGATGCTCGAATAACAATTTCCCAAATTAGCCCGTTTGCTATAAAAATAGCTCTAGATAGCATTACAACATACATCGACTCCATCTCGATTCTACGCGATGGGAATTTACTGGTCCTCGCTGGGAACCCGCGCGCAACCGAAAAGCTCATAAAGGCCAAACCTTTCGCTAATCTATGTGCTGTTTCAGCTAAACTACATGAGAAACTTAACTCGGTTCGAGGTGTAATTTATGCCCCTTGCTTAAAGCATGTGCCGGAAGATGAAATTGTTCGCGAAATGGGCAATCAAGGAGTGACTGAAATATATAAATTCACCAAACTAAATGATGACGGAAAAACACGCTCTCCTACAGGAAGGATTATTTTAACTTTTGATCGCTACCGATTACCGTGAACAGTTGATGTGGCGTGGTAAAAATGTAAAGTAGAACTATACATCCCAAATCCTATGAGGTGTAAAAATTGCCAACGCCTGGGTCATACGGCAAAAAGATGCACTAATGCTGCATCTTGTGCTAACTGTGGTCATCCTCCACATACTGAAAGCTGTACCCGTAGTTTCTGCATAAATTGCAATGATCAACACTCAGCGTTAGACAAACAATGCCCACGTTTTGTACAGATGCGCGAAATATTAAAAATCAAAACAGAAAATTACTGAGGCATGGGCGAAGCGCGACGCACATACCGGGAAAGAAATCCATCTGTAGCCCATGGAATTGGCAAAAGTAATACCTATGCTGCTGTTGCCTCGTAAATCGAGCCTAGTAAGACTTTAACTGCAACTGCTTCCAATGAAAAGCCTGTTCCACCATTAACCAAAAATTATATTGCGAAACCAGTTACATCACTTGCCAAAGATAATATTGAAAAAACCAAAGCAACTGCAAATATTGAAAAAATTAAAACAACAACACATATGCTAAAATCTAATATACCAAATTCTCCAGAATCTCCAGCTCTCAACTTTACTCAACAAATCACAAGTGGTAATGAATCCATTCTTTCATCCATTAATCAACCTTCAAAAACCAAAGCAACTGCAAATATTGAAAAAACTAAAACAACAATACATATGCTAAAATCTAATATACCAAATTCTCCAGAATCTCCAGCTATCAACTTTACTCAACAAATCACAAGTGGTAATGAACCCATTCTTTCATCCATTAATCAACCTTCAATTTCAAATTATTCACGTGCGCCAACCCGTTGCGCTTCAAATGTACCAAATCACCTAAATACAGATTATTCTGCTGGTAAGAATAAATCATTCACGAAAAATTCCTATAGCGACCTTCTCGACGGAGACGCTGACATGTCAACTTAACCCTCCCTCCACTCTGCTTACATGTCATTACAATTAAATAAAGTTTTTAAAATTCTACAATGGAACATTAAGGGACTTATTAATAATTTTGATGAACTCCGTACACTCATAAGTGATTTTAATCCAACCTTTTTATCGCTTCAAGAAACCCATTGTAGAAGCTCTTTTAATCCTATTCCACCCAAATCATATACTGGATACTTCACGAATGCTGATCAAAACTCATATTCCAAACAAGGAGTAGGTGTTTTTATAAAATCAAGTATACCTCACAAACGCATAAATTTAAGCTCAAATATACAAGCCGTAGCGATACAAATAATGTTAAATATAAAATTTACAGTGCTTTCGCTCTATATTCCACCTTCACAATCGTTTTCTCAGCAAGAACTCTACAGTTTATTCTCCGTACTTTCCCCCCCATTAATTATATGCGGCGATTTCAACAGCTGGAATACCATCTGGGGCTCAACAGTGAACAACACTCGCGGTACTGTTTTAGAAAAGGCCTTTTTTCAAAGCAACCTTTGCGTTTTAAATGATGGAAAACCAACGCACTTCTCAACTCATCATACTTTTTCACATATTGATTTAACATGTTGCTCTCCATCACTTCTTCCTTTGGTGTCCTGGTCTATTTCTGATGATCTACATAATAGTGATCACTTTCCAATCATAATCGATCTTAAACTTTCAACGTCCTATGCTACTTCAGCAAAACAGGCCAAATTCCTCCTAGATAAAGCGGATTGGATCAATTACTCCAAACAAGTGGAGTCATTTTTGAATTCAAAGCCATTTAACGGAAACTGCAACCATGATGCTGCTATTATATCTAAAGCGATTCGCACGGCTGCTCATCTTTCTCTTCCTCAATCCAACACCTCTTTTAAACGAGCTAGGGTTCCTTGGTGGAACAACACGCTTTCGTTTTTGAGGAAAAATAAAATGGATCTATGGCACCGCTTTAAGAGATGTCCTGATCAAAATCACTTGTTATTATACAAAAAGGCCAATGCTCTATTCAGGAAGGAATTACGGAAAGCAAAGGCACTTAGTTTCGAACTTTTCTCGAGACGAATTCACAGAAATACATCAATGAAAGTTGTCTGGAACAAAATCAACAGACTTAATGGGACTTCAAACCTGAACGAAATTTCTGCCATCTGCACTCCCGATGGAACTTTAACTGACGCAGATGAGATTTCTAATTAGTTTGGAAAAGTGTGGTGCGAATACTCCTCTGACAGCAACTTCTCCAGTGCTTTCATTGATAATAAAAGGACTCCAATATCTCCTCCAAATAATATCGATAGATGTGCCTTGTTCCTGGAAAATTGCGTATCTGCCTCAGAACTTGGTAGTTGTCTCTCCAATTTGAAGGGGAAGACACCTGGTCTAGACCGCATCTCATACCAAATGATCAGTGCTATGTCTAAGTCTAGTAAAAATAAATTACTGGACCTATATAATACGGTATTTATGACTGGCCATATACCCTACATGTGGGAACTGGCAACAGTTGTTCCAATTCCAAAGTCAAAAAATGTCTCCATCGCATCAGATTACCGCCCAATTTCTCTTTTACCTTGCCTCTCTAAGGTATTAGAGAAGATTATGGCATCTAGATTATCTTGGTTTCTTGAGTCCAAGAACCTGATAACAAAGCAACAAGTTGGTTTCAAGCGGGGTAGAGGATGCATCGACGCTCTGTTACATATTGATTATTTCACAAGCAAAGCAATTTCCGAACGAAATCACGTAACAATTCTCTCAATTGATTTCGAAAAAGCATTTGACAGAGTTGGTCTTCATGTTATCTTAAGACTCTTGAAATCATGGAATGTTGGACCCAAATTCTTCAACTACATCAAATCATTCATGTCGCATCGGCGGTTCAAAGTTAGAATCAACAATCATCTTTCTGATTCCTTTCCGCTAATGAATGGCATTCCGCAAGGATCTCCTCTCTCTGTCACGCTTTTCCAGATCGCTTTCAACGAAATTAGCAAAATTCTTTGCCGTTTACCAAGAGTGGAACATTGTCTCTACGCGGACGATGTATACATTTTTACAAAAGAAAAAGACAACACGAAAGCAATCAACATCCTCGAATCTATTGCATGTGAGATCTCCGCATGGGCAAACTCGTCAGGAGCTATAATCTCTATACAAAAATCAAAAAAAAATGCACATTTGTCGAAAACAAATGTGCGATGCAGGAAACCTACTGATGCATGTTAACGGCTTACCAGTAATAAATGTGCAGACGCTCCATGTTCTCGGGCTCACGTTTTCAAACAATTATCGTTGGAGAACTGTCTAAACTCCCTTTTAACAAGGGTAAATTTCATACAGTACGTTGCTTGGAGAAGCCATGCGCACATTAATCCTATTCCTTATCTTACCAAAATGCTTGTGTTAAGCAAGATTGACTATGCTTTGATAATTTATGGCAATAGCTGCAAATCTAATATCAACATCCTTAAACCGGTCTATCACCAAGCCGTTAGAGAAAGTTGTTATGCTTTTCGGACGACGCCCATAAATAGTATTATAATTGAAACTGGTCTCCCAACTTTAGAAAATAGACTGTATGAGTTAAAAGCTAAAATAGTCCCTAAGCTTCTTAATTCAAACAAATCCATTCTCGGTGATGACGTAAGAAAGATTATTATTGCGAAGAAAATTCCAAAGTCACCATCTGCAATTCACCATTGTTTGTGCATCGCAAAGGAATTGAACATTACCTTAAAAATTTCCCGCTCTTTTGGTGTTAAACCTCCCTGGACTTTGAAAGACTGCTCTTTTGACATCTCACTGTCTATGCACAAGAAAGAAGATACTCCAAATTACGTCTTCAGGAATCTAATAGCTGAGAAAACCTAAGTATTGGACAATACTGGTTGGAATCTTTTGTACACAGACGGCTCAAAATCTTCTGGTCTGCCTCCTGCTTGTGCGGTGGTTGATGCTACAGGACGAGTTCTTCTCAACCACATATTTCACGAAAGTACTTCAACTTTCACAACGGAAGCCAGAGCTATCCTTCACGCTGCCAACCTTGCCCATGAAAACAAACTCAAAACCGTCATTGTTACTGACAGTTTGTCTGTATTACAAGCTACCCGAAACCCTTCGACTTCGAGATGGAGCACCATCAACAAATTAAGGAATATAATTACTACACACGACGGAAAAATTAAAATGTTATGGGTACCAAGTCACATCGGTTTACTGGGAAATGAGCAGGCTGATCGAGCGGCAAAGTATGCTGCTTCTGCTCCTCTAATTATGGATGATGTCATGGAAAAGTTGGATCTTCAAAGATACATTGGAAGAAAGTATTGGTAAGTAGTATAAAGAAAGAAAAGTTAAAGAGAAAATTGCAGAAGGAAATTTACAATACCATCATCAACACTACTCTTGCATTAACCCTCAATTAACTCCACCTTTATATCCAAGAAACGTTGAGAAAACCAAGATCCAAACATTTTCGAGAATTCGCCTTGGTCATACAATTGCAACTCACCAATGGATCCTGAAGAAGTCTTCTCCCCCAATCTGCTGTTGTGGACAAACTCTTACTATAAAGCACATTCTCTGCGATTGCCTCAACTTTTCCTCGGCTAGAAGTATTGCATTTGGAACGATTAACCCTTTGAACATTCTACAATCAGCTTCAGAACAGAATATCAATTCAATATATTACTTTTTTAATACTACTAAATTCACTATCTAATATCCATTTATTTAAATTAGAGCCGATAGCCTGTGTTGCTAGTGCTCAATGTCTTTTTTTTAGTCTAAGAATTCATTTCATTAGTCTAAAATTAAAATAATAATAATAATAATAATAATAATAATAGCTGCAATTATACACATGTGTAATAACTTTACAGGTGATAAGTAGCACACTAAAAAAGTTCTGTGTTATATACATACATATACAGTCTGTCGTCGCTTAAGATGAAAATTTCGATCAGCTACTTCTACTGGTAAAAATGATATAGAAATGCGAAAAACCAGTGTACATAACGGTTGAATTTGATGGTTTTGATCTTCCTCTACATAAAATAACATTTTTCCATTTAATATTATTGATTAATTTAGTGTACGCCGACACTAATCATAGAGCGCTCAAAATTGTTCTTCCTCCAAATACATTATTTTTGTTGATTATTTGAAGAATTCTGCTTTAGAAGTTGACCAACACGGTGAAGCCGCCAGTTCAGACGCTTATGATAATGCTGCTCCATCATATCCCAATTGTCGGTTTTGATTTCAATGGTTTAAATGCGACGACCCGAATTAACTGAAAATGCTATTTTTTTGCCATTTGTTGGAAGAGTTGTCCAGGATACACTGTTACAGCTGGAATGGAAAGGCCATACACAGCGTATTCACCAGACATAGCGGCTCCTGACTACCGCTTGTTCAGATTGATGCATCATGGCTTGGCTGCCACGCAGGATTGCAAAGTTGAACAAATGCGAAAATGGGTCGGTGGGCGGACCGCTGCCAAACCAATATAAGTTCTTTCGACTTGATGTCGCCATGTTGCAAAAAATATTATAAAATTTTGTAGAAAAGGATATTTTGACTAATACATATTGTACCAGTTTTCCATAATAAATGCCTTATTCAAGTGAAAAAGTGATTATAATTTTTGCAAACTCCTAATACCTAGAGTGTTCCACGTTTGAGTGTAGAAGGTGAAAGAATAACTAAAAATATGCCTCCAAACGATTTGTGATTTATTTGAATGTAAGAAAGTGCACGGCCTAGCTACTGCACCAGAGTTAATCATTGCGAGAAGAAACCAGAAAGAAAAATTTTCAAATTATCCACGAAAGTAGCCATTACCCTTACGAAAATGAATGCTTAAGTTTCGGCGTTGCTTGAAAATCCAAAGGGTTACCTTTATTGTGGCTGCTATGCTCGATACATTAAGTAAATAGGTTCCATTTTAAAAAAAGGAAATAATTGTGAAATATCCGAGGAAGAATCAAAACACGAAGAAAAAGTTTAAGCTGGTATTATATCTTGATTTACTTTTTGGAGGAATTATATTGCAATTGAATTTTTTTCACTGCATTATGTGTTGAACGATTTTACTTTTTCATCATTTGAGTAACATGTTGCCATGTGTACACACATATCGGAAATTTGTTCTTCCGTGAAAAAGTTAAAGAAGAAAAATAAATACAAAAATGTTGGCATGCGATCGATGATAACTCCAAAAAAAAGAAGCTGAATACCGTCTGCAGATTAGGTCATGGCGAATGTTTCCTTAAATGCGATAAAAAGCTTAACCGACGACCCTTCCAATCTGCATTAAACTAAATGAAATGTACGTTGGTTCAAATCTAACTAGAAGAAGTTAAGACGGAGATTGAGGAGAATTAAGATATGCTATCGTTTCGTCAGTCTGCATGAACTATGGAAAAAATGCGAAACGTTATGTAAGTAATATTGCATCGACTATCGTATTCAAAGAATCTAACGACCTTCGAATTTCCCTAGTTTCCAAGCGAATTTTTATATGGAGCATGGGAATGTTTTAATTTAAAAAATCCATACAAGCAAGAGACTGTACATCTGCGTACAAGTGACTATTCCACATTTCAAATTAACCTCTGCTGGCTCTAACAGACCTACTGATTCTAACAACTGAGTTCGTACACATATAGCAAACATTCATAAAAGTATTTGGTGAGGAGACTCCCGAAATTTTTGTAAACAAACGGACCGGAGTATTAACATTTGCTCTAAGTTTCGATGAATAATTTAATCTGATTGTTTTAAATACCTTAGCAAAAACAAACACCTCCTGCTTGCACGAACATATATTTCTCATTTTCAATTCAATAACAAGGATTTTTTCGACGATTTATAATTCATTGTCTGACAAACATTTCTCATAAATTTTACACACTAGCAAATTTTTGGTCAGTTAAACTTTATCGTTTTTCCAAACCGCCACAGAATTCTAAATGTCCGTCGAATGTGAATTTGAATTACCAAGCAAATGGAATAAAAATAACTTTTGCTCGCATGACAATTGGCGGATTTTGGCTTTGTGAAACTTTAATACGAAAAAAGGAGAAATCAAGCGTACGCTCAACGTTCGTTGGTTTCACATAAAAGTCAACATAAACTTTTATTCTCTTCCATTATTTAACATATAAATATATATAAATGAATGATTGCTTTATCATAGTATTTCCACAAAATTAGAAAGCTTTCTATAAAACATTAAACAGAGCGTTGTGGCGACAAACATAATAATTACAAAAAAAACTAATTAATGTGGAAAGTCCTTATTGGAATTAATTAAATGCTTAGCAAATGAGAAATTATACAAAATATAAAACTGAAACCTTTCAATTTCACATTTAATCGTCATGACCAAACTTTTGCATTAAATTGGGATATCAAAGCAAATTATACAGTTTTTGTTAAAATTTTCCGTTTCATCGAATAATCGGGTGCCACACATTCAATCCACCATACATAATAAAGTTAAGGAAAAATGATTTTAATATTTGCTCCTGAAAACCGTTTAACTATCAACTTTTTGTAACGCAGGTTACTGCATGTTTCGACGTATAACATATCTAGTTGGCCAGTTCAATTGTAAGTTGGGGGAACGGTTATCAAAGACCACTGAAATATATACATAGTTACATTAATCTATATTATGTGCAGAGGAAGAAGTAAAGACTATTCAAATAATTAACTTACTCTATCATTGTAATCATTAACCTCCCTTGTCAGGCGAGTTCAAGTTTTCAATAACGAGGCCAAGCCTCTTTTAAAGATATTTACGGAATCTTCAAAGGACCCCAAAGCTCGCATTTCGATATCGGTTCAGACAAACAATAAACGAACTTGCTGCCAAAAGTTAGAAATTCGTGATATAAATATGGAAAAGTTCCTATTCCACCCAGAAAATCTTGTGCCTATCTTTTTTTTTACTATGACCAATCACTCAGGAGACAGCCGGAAAAAAGGGGAGGAAAGTGGTGGTGGTTGCAACTCAGTGGTGCCCAATCGGTAAGTGCTTACCAATTGAGCACTTACTGTTGCTACCACCAGTGACAACTCTACTGCACTCGAGATTTGAACCCGCGAACTGATAGTCTCGGTTCTTATCTACTCGGCTATTCAGACAAATTGTCTGTCTACCTATCTTATATCTATCCATGCGTTCAAGTCGGGAATTTTGAGATATTTTCACGAAATTTGATGAACTGACGTCTTTTTCCCCAAGACTGAACACTATAGATTATAGATTGCATGGGAGCGATTTCGCACCCACTCTCTATATATATAACGTTCCATTTGAAAGCGTTGGAGGAGTTCAAAAAATATTATTTCAGTATTATAAATAATTGCGATAAATTTGAAACGGATGTACTAAGGAAAATGGGTATTTAAGGGTCGGCTTCACCCGACTTTAATGTTTGTTGTTATTAGTGTGAGAAAACATCCGTTTTTCCGTATTGAAAATCGCTACGTTCACATTTTTTTGGAAGACACAAAATTCCACACAAATTGGTATCTTTTGAGCTTACTTACGGTACGCTTGATTTTTTGGGTGTCGTCATAAGGGTCAACGTCCGGCTTGGACAGATAATAAGTCACCAATTGAGTCTTAATCATAATCATAAGAATTTATGTGTCCGTCTATTTATGCTAGGCTAGCACTCAACGAATGCATGAGAGAATGCATGCGATAACATATAATTTTCCTGGACTAAACAGTTAAGTAGTTAGGTAACTAAGTACTGTTCACTGTTCTTATCTGCTGAGGCTAAGTAACAGGCTTTAACGACATCTGACACATCAGTCTGCTATCTTAATAATTCTAGCTTTTTCGTATTATACGCTACCGCTGGCTGCTATCAACGCGTTATAATTCACTTTATTTTATATAATTCAACGAATCATATATTATATCGGACTGAAAGTACAATTCACTTAATCTTTCACTATGTCGGGATAACAATGGGATAAGCCATTCCTTCAGAAACAATATTCATATTATTATCAACTATATTATGAGGTAACACCCTTTCAGGAGCGCCATCGATTTACTCAACTGTTGTGCAAACATTGGCTCTGTCGCAAAATTTCCTACTCTCATTTGAAAGCATCTGTCATATCTTCGATTAACATCCTAAATGTGTCGGAGTTACATCCTAAAAGTACTAAAAGTAATCTTACACGACGCATAGGAGTACTCTTAGCCTATAGTGTAGGAGCAAAACGAGACTTTGTTCATCACAGTGCACATTCCAGGGAAAGCGCTAAAGTTAGAAGAAATGTACTTACAGGAACCCCAAGATAATCCTCAATCATGACAACTGTCAAATTAAGCGGATATTAACCTTCTTTTCTCAAGAGCTATCGGTGCTTTTGCGTATATATCCAACGCCATGCAAATCAATTAAATTAAAAAAAATCAATTAATTGCCAAACAGTAAAATGTGAGCCTCCCTTTGTCATCATTTAAACGACCTCAAATATTTTACAACTGGCTTCCGACTCAATTATTACTTAATAGATAAAAGAAATTTAGTGTGTGTTGTAAAATTTTACCTCATTTCCTCTTCTAACAAATAAATGCACAACCATTATAATGATACAAACATTAAATATTTGTCAACTTTAACCATTAGGCAACCATCAATTTGTATGTTTAACTGATTATTTTGGCAAACACTTTTAGCCAGTAATACAACCACGCACGTGCATTTGTGCCGCGCCAATAAATCTCCAAACTTTTTGCAGCAGATAATTTATTTGTATAAATGTACGTGTGCCCGCTACAAAGCATTTAAGAAACATTTGCCAAAAATTGTTTAACAGAAAGTAAGAGTTTAGTGTGCCTCATGATCGGCAGTGTTTTTTCCAAACCTAGCCTTTGTTGTAATAAGTACCATAATATAGATCTCAAAAAAAAGAGAAAAAGGAATTATAATTGTGCGTAAAACGCATAACGCGTGCTCGTGAATAATTTTTTATAATTGGCTAACATTTGCAAGCAAAAGTTAAAATAACAACTAAAAATTTTCAGGACAGAATCCGCAAAAGCCCAAGATGCCATAAATAATTAACCAAACTCTAAAAAGGAGAAATTTTTTCCTCTTCGTTCTTTTCCTTGATCTGGTATTTTTCCCCCTTTTGTGGTGTAGGTCTGGTTTAAAAAAACCGCTATCATCGCTGTTTTTAACAATAAAAAAATTATATTGGGTATATATAAAGACGAAGAATTTCTGCGCTAAAAATTGCTTTATGAAATCTGACGGAAACAAGGCTGTCTGTAGGGGCTATTGACGTTGTACCTTTACCAACATAATATGATACTTTATTTTGCGTTTGATTGTGTTTATTCATATATGTTTGTGAAAAGTGTCAAAAAAAAGATATAAAAAATTATTGTTCAGAATTTGGCTGCCAAACTAAAAGTAAAAAGACACTCAAAAATAATAAAGTATTGTATTCAAGTCATTGAAATTCAACTGCATGTTATTTAAGCACACACTCAATATTCTATTAATCCACTTACGATCCCCTTCATCGGTAAAAGTTCATAATGTTAGAAACGAGATATAATTCCTCGCCACAAGGCATCAGAAGAATCAGCCAAAGCCAAAGCGTAAGTAAACTCAGCTCCTTTTGTCCACTTGATAAAAACCCGATGAGCTAGCGCGGCGCGCAATCCGCCCACCCACTTATGCAAGCGCGAAACTATTGGTTTTTTTTTTTCTTGAAATATATTTCGGTATGCAGTGAATGCGTCATTTTAGATAGAAATTTTTAATTTAGAAAATATTTGTCATTTGTTAAAATAAATTTTTGTAAGTTTTCAACCCAACAAAAAAGTTTCTTTTGTCACCAAACTTCTCCGTGCATTTATTAATTTGAAACACTATAAGAGAGTGCAACGGTAAGTTTTTCACCCTTCCGTTCTTTCATCATGTGATAATTTACGTTCCCCGAATTTTTTATTTACTGTGACACACAACCCACGCAAACCGAATAGGATAATCATTTCCTCCACTAATTTTGCAGTGAAATTGCTTTTAAACGTTCGCCATATAAAACTTTGCAAACCAAATTCCATTTCATCGTATTTTCTGAATTACATTTTATTGTACTTTGTATTTAACTATTATTAAAGCGAAACTTTTGAAAATTGAAATTATGAAGGATTAGAAATGGGAAAATTGTAAGGAAGCCAAGCTATATACGATATAGTTAGCGGGAAAATCAAATTTCTAAAAACAAGACCCGTCAAAAAATAAATTCCATCCTGATCCACAATATGTAATTATCATCGGATTTGATATTTACGATGTGCGGTTTCATTGGCAGAAAGCGATAATCTCTCCTTAATAAAAAAAGTTATTGAAAATGCATTAATAGAAGCAGAAAAATACGTTAATGCTCCTCAAAAAAAATCCATAACCATCACAAAGGGCTATCCTTTTTGTGGCTGGGAAAATAACCATAAATAAGACAAACTTCTGATCGATTTTCGATAACTTGTTTGCATACAGAGAGCAATAGTTCAGCCATAACTTGGCGGATATTTTTTTCAAAGCGTGAAAAGTTTGAGGATTGTTCGCATGTAGTCGATCTTTTACGTATCCTACCTACAAAAAAAAGTCTAGTGGGGAGAGAGCTGCCGATCTTTGTGGCCAACTCATACGACGTAAGCGTAAAATTGGACGTTGGGAAATTCTTCGCCCAAAACGGAACGTGTCGCGTGACTTGTAGCACCGTTGTGTTCAACCCACATATCGTCAACATCCATTTGTTCAACTTTACATAAAAAATCTGCTAATTGACCCTCGTCATTTTTACAAAATTACGCATTAGGCTTTTCGATTTTTCGTCAGTTACTTGTGGATTTTCACTGCCACAGATGCAACAATTTTGCTTGTTGATGTATCCACCTAGCGAAAAATAAGCCTCATCGAAGAAAGACACTGTTGTGCGAGCAACCAATCAACGTATCTTGTACGCAATTCATGATCAATAGGCCTCAGTGTAAGCTAAGACAGCCCCAAATGCTGTGGGCGCTGTGTAACAAGTACGTTTGTATCTTCTTCGACGCTTTCAATAACAATATCAGCATTTTCAGATGCTTTTCGATGATATGTAGAGATTAACAATTCTGTTACACGCACAGTTTCTCCCAATTTCTTCACAGTTTCGCCTGCAATGAGCTGAGATCAGCGATAATATAATCTACCAGCAATGCAAGAGATGTACCTATTGCAGAATCAGTATTTTTGTAATAAGTTTTTACTGTTTCAACGCGTTCAGCAGTTTTTAAACGATCTATTGTGTAAAATGATAAACATTCTACTAAACATATGGTGCCGTAGATGGCTGTTCTGTTTTACATACGTTACTAAAAGAGAGTTCCCGAATCTGGACAGCGAAATGAATAATATATGAAAGAAGTTAAAAAAATAGCAAAAGGCAAAGGCAGCAAAGGGAGCAAATCATTGATAAGGGCATTTTTTATGCCCGTCACATAAGGATGAGGGGTATATTCATTATGTTAAAATGTTTGCAACCCACAAAAGAAAAGAATTTTCTACGACTCTATAAAGTGCATATATTGTTGGTCAGTATTAAATTCTGAATCGATTTAAGCATGTCCGTCTGTTTCTGGATGTTTGTCCGTCCGCGTAATGTCTCTTGTAAACATTCTGCTGGCCGCAAAAATAGAGCTATTGACTTTAGTTTAGTAGAAACATTCAAAGTTCTTGCACGGAGGTTGCTTTTGAAAATGGGCCAAATCGATCGAAGGACACGTTCACGGCACACAGTAAACTGAGAACACTTCTGTTTGGGAAAGGGAATGGGAAATTATTTTTTTGCCTATTTTGCTTTATTACTCATAAACTATAGCAAATAAATACGAAAATTTGAACGCATATTCTGCAGGCGATACTGTAGCATCTGCTGACAAAAATAGAAAAAATTGACCACGCCTACCCAATGTAACAGTGTACCAAAATTTAATTATTTTTTTCAATAGCTTTACAACGCGCAGAAACAAGCTCCAAAACAGCATGAAGTATACAAATTCCTGGCCAGCATCTAAATATGTCCGCCTGTCCTCCCGTTATCGAAAACGAAAATATCGCCTAAAAATTTATAAGAGAATTTGGATTTGACCTAAACTTTTGAAAGGACACCCCTACAACGCCAACATTTCTCTACAAGAAAAACTTTTATTTTGAGAATAAAAGGAATCAGCTGAACCCGCTCCATATTATAGAGCATGAGGATTTTTTTCTTTTACTTCTTTTGCCTTTTTTTGGGTAATGAGCATTTAATTTTCTTACTTTTTCATTTTCAACTTGGCGCCCATGGAGCATAATATAAATTGAAAAAATTTTTAAGCCTGTACTTTGCCGTTGGAAGTTTATTTAATTTAATAATAAATGAAATAAAAGGATTAATCACTTTAGCGAATAAGTTGCTAAAGTTTTTATTTTGTACATCGTAATGCAAAAAGTTAAGAACACTTTCTAAATCGTTCTTTGTTTTATTGTAGATCATAGAAAAGAATAATAATAACTTTCACAGCGCATGACTCTTCCTAGCGTTTGCGCTTACTTTCACATATATAGTTCAATCGAAAAGCAACAAGTGTTTGTTCATTCACTGGTAAATCAACGTGAATAATAGTTAGCAATAAATAACTTTGCTTCCATGTATTTAGAAATACTTTTATCCATTTAGATAAACCCACTCACACTCGATTGCATATTAAAGAAGCTTGATAAGCTAATGCACTTAAAAGTAGTAAGTTACTTAATTAATGGTAATATTCGGTTGAGTAAGTTTCTCTAATGAAAATAAATTTATCAGGGACGAATTCTTATATGTACTTAACAACTGTAAATACCATACTTTAGTTCGAGGAAAAGAAAATAACAAATAAATCTACGTGCAATAGAAGAATTTTTTTGAAAAAGGAAAATGTACGTTTTCTTTTCGAGAAAAGAAAGGAGAATTTACATTGAGTTCAGAAATATTGAACACAAGCAACATATTTTTTTCTTAGTTCAAAAACGTAGATTATGGCGGAGGCATTGACTGGTAATTTCAATAGTAGCACCATCTGATACTCTTGAAAATGTCAAAGTTCAAAACGTCAAATTTTTGTTTGCTAAGACCCCTATTTGGGATTGGAACCTTAGGATGGGATTGATATGGTTCGAGCAAAGTATCTACTATCAGTTCGGAAACTTATGATTTTTGGGGGAAAACGACTCGAGGATGTTCAACCTAACTTTACTCTTCGTTTGATTTTAAGTTTACGTAATGATATTTAAAAGCTTGATCCAGATTCGTACATGAACCGTTAGCACTGTACCTTTAAAGAGCCGAGGGCTTCAAGAAGGAAAATTGTGCGAATTAAACCCAAACAAAAAAAATATTTCTTATTAATTGTGTGATTTTGTTTTTTTTTTTTTTTGTTTCTTATTTGGTATTCAAAACTGTGTAATTTCCCAAAGTTTTTGTCTTCAGTTTAATCTGAAAATTATTGTTATTTTAAATTTTTTAGTGTAAAAAATGCAAGCGTTATTCTTCAATTTCAGCACTTGTGTTATACTCTGTATCTCTTTTTCTGTTCTTGTTAAAGTTTTTCATATATCATTTGTTTTTTTTTTTTCCTTAGACTAAAAATATAAATTTTCGCATGACAAGTTGAAAACTTTTCTTTCCTTGTGTATGAAGTATTACAAAATCATATTCTATTCTTCATTCATATTATTACGTTGTTATTGTTATACTTTAGGTCGCCCACATGAGTTAACACAGCTACATATACACAGCCACCCACTCACGTATAAAAAGAACTTTTGTCAGCAATCAATTTTCAAATAACAATCGGTTATAAGCAGAATTTGGAAAGTAAGTCCTTTTCATGCTCTCTATAGACGTGGGGTGAGCACATTCACACCGACATGTCTACATATATATGTACATATTTATGTATGTGTGCCCACTTGTGCATAAGTTAAATATAATGCAAAAACTTTTTTACACTTTCACCGAAAATTTCGGGTTTCATTATGTGATTTTCAACGAGAGAGGGATAGACAAAAAATGGTAGAAAAAAACCAAATATAGTTAAGAAGAAAATCAAATCGAAGTTAGACGCTGCATACGCAAACTCTGCATTTATTGTGGTGAAAGTTTGAGTAGCTGAATAGAAACATGATCTTAACAGTTTAAGTGAGATTAAGTTTCAAAAACTATGTTCGCAGAGCAAAGCTTCAGCTCAAGAGCCTTACTGGTGGTGGACGATCGTCGACTTAAGGTTAGAGAGATGGCAGAGCTCATGGATATGTTGCAAGAACGTATTGGTCACATACTGAATCAAGCTTTGGGCATAGCAAAGGGAAAGTGAAAGCGACTGTTTTCTAGCGTACCCATCGATTATCTTAAAAAAGAATAAGCTTTTTACCTCCCATTACTCGATGATATGAAGGTTGAAATAACGGAAAAACGATCATATTTATGGAAACTAAAATTTCGTTCGTTTCGATACCTAATACGAAAAATTGTGAATTACAGTTAGAACTGCTTAATCACAATCGTTAGTCGCCATCGGGCGATCACTGCATCGCCGTTAACTATTTTGCCCAGATAAAGTCCAGGTACCAGTTTGGTGCGATAAAGGTATGAAAACATTGCCAGGAGAAGTGTGTAGATGTTGAAAAACATAAATATAAATATATATAAACAAAAAATTGCCCTCTTCTTCCTTGTGTTCAAAAATCTTTGAAAAACACGTATACATATATATTCGATAGCGCCCGTGGAAATTTGTGAGCAGAAACACAAGACACAGATAAATGGTCGACATTGCTCTTTCTTGATCGTTTCGAAAACTCTATTGCAAAGCTTGTGAATGCATTGGTATGTCATGCCTATAAATGAATGCTACCTCAGTGGTTTCTGGAACATGACTCGAAACAAAATTGGTTTCTTTAATCCACAACGTCATTAATCGTCTTTTTCCTTCACAATCCCCTCGACGTATGTATCTAAATCAAATATGAGAGACCTCGCGACATGGCCACACAATGGAACAAAATGCTTGGAAAGTTTAGAAAGTATTGATCTCTTACACCTTAAAAACGCATAAAAATGAAATTTATTTTTCACTTTTTAACTTGCTTATATAAAAGTTTATTTAAAAAACTTTTTTATTTAGTTTTCTATAAAATACTATTAACATTTTTGAATTGAATATAATTGTAGGACATGCTGTTTTCTCCATACTGTTCTAGATCCTTAAAACAAAACTTTCTTAAAATATGGTCTAATTATCATTTGTAACAATGTTGTATATTTTTCTGCGTAGCTCCATTTAATGCTTTGTCATTACATATTATGCGTCTTCTACCTTCTTGCTCTTTTATCTTTTCTTATGTTTCTTTCACTATTTTATGCTATTCTTAAACCCTACATCACGCCTTCCCCTGTACTTGTGTACATCCATTTACACTACACAAATCAATACTCTTATGTGATATCCTAAACTATAAGCTGGCTTAGTCTATAACATTCTTTGTTATTTGATTCCTCGCTATAGTGCATTACGTTGCGATTCTAGTGCACGCCACAGTAAGTTCTCATCTTATACTTTGCCTTGACAAATTTTGTATCTTTTCATATCAATCTTAAATATATATATTTTTTTACTCTACTCCACATATGGTAAAAGAGAGAAATTAAGTCAGAGGTACCTTGTACTATACGGATCGATTCAAAACTCTTTCCTAAATCTCTGTCTCTTTGTCCCGCTATCTGATGTCTATCAGCCTGTTTTTGTTTTCAGCCTCCAGGTCAGTTTTTTCATATGTTTTCACGAAATTTAGTGCAGTGATGTGTTTAAGCCTACAACTGAACCCTATTACAAATCGATGTGATCAGAGTATACTCATAAGCGCCGAGAGAAGACGAGAATAGATGGACAGTAATAAAATCTTCCAGAAGCAAATTTAATTTGCTGAATGTGGACCACGTCAGTCAACGTTTTGCACTACATCCGACGACTTTTTTAATTTAATTTATTTAGTTAATTTAATTTCATAAATGTAGACTTTAGTTACAGCAAAGCTTGAGCTGAATTGCGCAATTCGTACATTCGAAGGCTTAATCTAACTACAGTTTGAGTAGAAAAAGTGCTAAAATAACAGATACTTAATACAAACATACAAGAAAGTAACGAACGCGTCTATCAATTACTCAGCAATCTCGTTATTAGGATGCCGAATAATACGATTTAACTATTAACTACAGACAAGACGTCAGCAGTGCATGGGCAGTAAGAATAGTGATCTTAATGGAAGCAACGAGGTCCATTACGGAAATTAGGTTATAAACTTCATTTAGATTGCTACAGAGAACCTTAAGTGGTTCAAAAATCTAATAATGTAACCTGCATTGGCTAATTTTTATAAAGAGAAAATTTCTTGTCGGACAGGCATGTTTAGAAAAAACGGCAAGCCAACGGAACCATTAATCATCTTTACTAGGATATAAGCAGCAACCTATTTTCTTGAGGAGGTAGCGGGATTCGGATCTCAACGCAATTTTTTTAAAACAAAAACCAGAAACTGACAACAAACAAAGGCTCTTTGGAATCCACAGGGCAACGACGCGAAGGTAACCATACGACGGAGACGTATTCCAATGCAGGGCGTACTATGCTGACGTATAGATTTCTCGTCAGATATGGGCAGTCAAATTCCCTCGACAAGTGTGATGAAGCCTAGTACTGATCTATTTATCTTTATTCATAGGGTATTCAACATGCAAATTGAATCGAAGTTTATGATGAAACAAGATATCTAGGTTCAGAAATGAATCCATGTGAGCCTATTAAATATTCCACTGTTTCGCCTCGAAAATAGCAGCGTCTTACAACTTACAGCTTTTGGTTTAACACCAAGTGACCAAATTATTTTCGTCAACTTGCAAGCCGTCACAGCATAGCAATATATCACGAAAATAAATTGCATGAAAATTGCATTATATGGGGAGTGGTGTAGAGTGTTTAATTTCCAATTCAAACCCTTTTACTTGTTTTCACTGTCTCTCTTGTGTTAAGCGGAGTGGAACACACTATTTTACGCTGGCGTTACATACTTTATGCAGAGCGGAATAATTTTTATTTGGATACCAACTGGTTGCGATTGGTCTTTAGAAACAAACCAAAAATTCACTTTTATAAATTTGTTTTTTAATCGCTGATGCTTTAAATCTCAGAAAAATATTAAGTCAGATAAATAGGATTGGCCTTCAGCAGTATTCGAGGCAGCTTTATAATTTTCTCGAATAAAACATTCGCCTAATTTCCTATGCAACCGGGTTCTAATATCCAAACTTAAAGGGCCTACTAGCCGCAATTTGGGCACTGAAGATTATTAGATTTAAGATTTCATTGTTGTACCAGAAAATAGCTGTAGTCGCTTTGGATGCCATTTTCGTACGCCCTGCTTCTAACGACGAGTGACCAGCAAATCGCTTTTCGAAAGCTAAATTTTGAAACTCGCTGGATTTAAAGCTTATTTGCAGCCAATAGATTGGCAAATAAATCATCCTAATCGTGACGATATTCATCCAGAATTGATTAAGCGCCAAGAAACAGCAAAAACCTCAGACAAAAACTTCCAACTACTTTGCCAGTGCCTTTCTGAGCTCAAACACGCGTATTGAGGTGTTTTATCGCGCTTCTTCAATTAAGTTATTTTAGAAATAATTTCTTTTCTCTGGAGCTGTGTCCAGTGTTAACCGATGTTAAAAAACAGAATCGCTGGAGACTTTTCTTAAGTTTGCAGTGGTTTGTTTATCCAAATTTTACTAATTTCTGTGTACTTTCCTATGGTCACTTTTTCACTTTTCCCTTTGAATACTTAATCTATTTATGAATAGACTGACAACTTGCCTTTAAGGACACCTGCCACAGAAATTCAGCATGTATATAAAATGCACTTCGTGGTCATATAGTTGTTTAAACTTACCACATTTCTCTATGGATCACTTCTGTACAATCTCTTGGTAATAAAACAATCGAAAAGACTTCCCTGCAGTGCTTCTTTTCTTTTATTTTACCATTCCTTGGTTTTATATAAGCTAAATATTTTCAAGTATATGAGGTTTCTATTCGCTAAATATAAGCTAAATATTTCCAAGTATATGAGGTTTCTATTAACAAAAAAAGAAAACATTTTTACTTATGCGATGAACAATGTCAACGTCGTTTTGTTTTGTTGTCGACATATTGTATTGTTGCGTTGTTTTCCCCAAACAGTATGAGGGTTAATGGGAATTCAATCAGCGAAATCGTTTCATGCGTGTATAATGACGTCGCTATTGTTACCATACCCTGCAGTAGCATTTATACAAAAGCGTAATATATGATACGTTCGTTCGCTTCATCCACTAATTACAAGCTATGGGCTTTATTCTTTAACCTACCTATCATGAGCTGATATTTAAGAACTATTTGTTGTTGCATATTGGTTGTTATATTTTAAACGTGATGTTTTATATTTGTTTTTATTATTATTCTATTAATATAGATAGAATTACTTCATTTGTATACCCACCACTCAAAGATAGAATTATACTCATTCTGTTTCTTTTTCATAGTGGATGTAACACCAAAAAAAAAGCTTCGGAGACCCTATAAAGTATATGTATCCTTGATCACCGTGAAATTCTGGATTTATTTAGCCATGTATGTCCGTCCGTGTGTCTGTGTGGCGGTTGTTGTTGGCACTCCTCTGGTCGAAAAATGAAGATTTGGACTTCAAATTCGGTATAAACATTGCACTCAGATTGGTATTGGAAATGGGCTGAATTAGTCACAGCGGAAGCCTGCGCTAGACCATAAAATGAACGCAACTCCGTTTTTCTTAGCAAAAGTTTGTGTTGTGTTTTTGTTCGTTACTAATAAACGTTTTAGACCTGAAATTTTCCTCTTTACCTGCAAAAATGGAAAAAATCAGCCATGCCCATACAAAGTTACAATTAATAAAATTTTATTTTATTCACATTTTCTGATTTTCTGCTTATTTATCACAACGCAAACAAGACGGGATGCTTAAAACTATTTCGTACATTCCTTAAATGAAAATATATTATCTGTCCAAAAATGGTTTAATTCTAAAAAGAGTATGGTAAACACCGCAACATGATGGGTTAATTTTCTCTTAATAATACCAGCGATGTGAGTATCAAATAAAAGAACTTGGAGAGTAGAACGCGAAAAGCATAGTGGTGGGTGTGCGAAATTCGGCTCCCGCTGAATATAAGTTTCTTAATGGCACTATAAGGAGTGTAGAGTTATTGTGTGTGGTTGGATTTACTTAGTTCCTATTATTTAATAAACGGAAAAGGGTAGCTAAACATTAAAACTAAATGTTACCCGTTTCTAATTGTTTAGAACACTTTGCATTGTAAGCAAGCGACTGCTTACTTATTAAACTATAATATTTACTTTTACTCTTACTTTTACTTAGATTTGTATATACTTGATTGAATTTCTTTTTATATGCGCTTTAAACTCACCTCACAGCATTTAATTGTATGTACTTATACTTACTTATGCTTACATACCTCATATAAATATCAGTCTACTTTCAATATTTGTTACTAACGTTCTCATATACATCATATATATATACTCACATATTGTTTCATATATCATATTTATACATATTGATTCCTTCCTATATTCATCTTACAAATTATCTATTATTCACATGTTCATATTATCTATATTCACATGCTAGGATTATTAAGGTCTGTCTCCATATTTGCTTATTAAACAATAAACCCGTTATACATACACGTACAGAACGCTTTAGGTATTAAGGACCGGTTTGTGTTGCTGGCGTCATGGAAATTTTTCTAAATCTCTTTGACAACACCAACTGTCATTTCTCTCTTAGACCTGTGTTAGCGGAATAGCAAGTGTGATGAGTCGACAGATTTAAAAGCAGCACGCGACGAAAGATCATTCTTTTATTGTATAGCGACAATCAAGCAGAAAGGTAAGTAACACATATTATGCTTCAGTACTTTAACGATTGGCTACTTCCTGCAAAATGGACTGTCAATCATCCTTCGGTCTGAGGAATATTCCCTATTGCTATTTCAGAACTTTGGTGATTGTCTGTTTCCTGCAAAGCGGATTACGCTTCGATCTGAAGTATAAATTCCTTGAGCAAACTGAAGCGACTGTACGCTGAACAATATATCCGATCATTGCCGATTAAACATTTAGTAGATTCTTCAAAACGGCATCTAGAACAATAGCTTACGGTAATTTGGCAAAACGGTGTCTAGAGCAATAATTTTCGTTAATTCTTCGGAACGGTATCTAGAACAGTGCTTTACGGCAATTTTAATGGTTTCGGGCAAAAAAACCGTCACGCATCATACGCTTGCCTTGCTGGTTTCTTTTCTCTACCACGCACGTGTTTTATTTTCTATTTAATTATTCTTTTGAGCAATTCTAAAAGAAAATCTACATTGCTGAACTAACAGCAACCGCATCCAACAGCAAATGAAAGGTGTTCTTAAACAATAATTTTTCTTGCAAAGAACACCTGGAATTATCCCTGCAATTACTTATATTTTCGTGGTGCTGAAGATATAAAAAAAAAATGAGAACTCATAATTTTTAGACCGCGAGGAATGTTGATACGGCAAGGTCGTATTAGTATAGGCGCGTGCTTTACTGGTGCTGGCTAGCAATAATGTACATTTTAGAAATCCTCCCAAAGTTTTGCACGTCGCGCTGTCCTGGGCCCAATTAACAGTTCAAATTATACGTGCGCTTGTGTAAAAAAGTCCCGGTCTTTATCCCGGCCTCGGTTACTCACTACACTAGCAAAAATTATCTAAGAAGTAAGAGACTGAATTGAATTGCAATTGGTTGTTCACGTTATCGTGGACACAATTACCAAGTCAGAGTAACAGGCTTTGTTACTCAATTACATTAGCAAAGGTTAATTAGTAAGAACTAAAGAAAGCAAAATGAATAAACCAGAATGGTTGTCACTCAAGTAAAGTTTTGCGTGCAACTGTGTTATCCATGCGGAGTAATTGTGTATTTATATTATATATATTTATATTATAAATATATATATATATATATATATATATTTGTATTATTTATGTACATAGATATGTAATATAAAAGTAGAATTGTTATCTACTTTGCGAAAAGCAAATAGTTTGCAATAAATTCTGATTTCGCCGGACTTATTCACACTCTAGGGCGAAAACATGTCGTTAAACTTCAAATAAGAGATCATTGTCTTTGTTTTATCGTTTTTTTGCTGAAATTCAATTTTCCATTATTTTGCTTGCGCCAGAGAAGTACACTTTATATATCTTTTCTTCTAAGTACACAATTAGAGGGGCTCCAAGTTTTCTGAAATCTAATTTTGTATATATTGTTTGCTTTCCAAATTTTGCAAATACGTGACCGTCTGGTACAAGTTGAAGATTTTAGGACGTACGTATTAAAGAAATTCTTTTAATCAGACTATAACAATTTTGAGCTCTGCCAACCTATGGAAATTACCTTGTCCATCCTTTTATTCGATAAATCTCACTTATGTACCGTTTGACTGCGAAAGCATTTCGAATAGTAGTCCATCAACTCAGCAATGCCACTGCATGATAGTCTTGGTCATAAGCATATCAGAAACCATTGCGTTTATTATAAAGTGGCTCTTTTCGAAAAAGGAATTCATAAGGAGTCGGAAACTTCGAAAGTCATAACTGAACAAATGTCGATTTCGTACTAATGATCGAGATATATAATACGAAGGTCACTACATATATTTCTTGCCTTGGTAACACTATGTATACCAGGAAACGTGGACGCCGTGCAAAATGCAATGTTAGCACCCAACATACTCAGCGATTGAGACAAGCTTACAGATTAGTTCCATTAAAATGCATAATATATAATATGATCACTTAACCGTGCAACAGGTTTTTTTTTTTGATTTCCCAAAATTTTACAAACTTTTAAAATATGCTCGTACAGAATGGTGCAAAAAATGCTTAAGAAACACAATGGCGGCGTTTCAAAAGGCGCACGTAAGACCGTAACAGGTGACGAAAGACGATCTATGCGTATGACCAGGAAAGTCGAAAGCATTCGGTTTGATGGTTGTTTCCAGAACAAACGGTCGCTTACTTTGAACCAAATGGTGGCCTGTTTATCAAATAAAACAGATAATATAGTAACAACGCCTTTAGAGGAACGTAAAGCGATCAATTCTCAAAGACGCGCAATCATTTGCGTGCCACAAGTCTTTGATGAAATAAGTAAAACAAACAAACGCCGTCGAAACAATTTTCGACAATGCGACCTCATAAGTGTCTCTTCTAACACCCAATTATTTAAACACTCAAAAAATCGGATTAGTTGGTTGTCCGCCGTACAGACTTCATTTGGTACCTAATAACTATTTTTTGTCAGCGAGCATCAAGAAAAAATTGCGTGCGCGTGCGTGTTCGTCGCCGGAAGAAACCGTCGCTATTTTCCAAAACCATGCTCTGGCGGTAACTTAAGCGGAATGGGGAAAACGTTATGACAAATGCTTTGAACATTTGCGAAAGTTTGTAGATCAATAAGAAGAATGATAGATAAATAAAGTAGAATGCTTTGCAAAACAATAATGCAATAAGAAGTTACTCTTTTTTCATTACTAGGCTACAAATATAAAAAATGCTGTAAGGCATAACTACAACAGCTTTTCCATTTCTTCACAATTTCGATTTAACATATACCCGTTTTTTGTTTTTAAATTTGCGCGCGTTAATGCGACAAACTAGACGTTTGTTATAGGTTTGCATACGCATATCTTGTTCGTAAGTTTATCGTCATTTCAATTCTTTACAGTATTCTTCTTCTTCCATTTTTACAATTATATAAACAAATTCTCTTATTTCCGTTTGTCCGGTTTTTGGACGCATCTGAACTATTAGTATAGGTAACTAATCTCCTGTCTCTCGCTTCGTTACATATCGAGTTCGTAGAAAAGTGTTTGTCTTCTAAAATAAAATTTGCTTGTAAACGCTCTTTTTACTGCCCTCCTTAAAAAAAGCCTTATTCTGCTAGCTTTGGGTTTAATCCCCAAACCGCAATTTCTAAATTATTACTAAGAATATTATTGTAAATGCAAAAAGTATTTATTCTTCAATCCGTCCTGAACTTTTTTACAAACGCTCTGAACCCTGCAGCCGCAATTTATAAAAGTGCGATGGCAGGGTTTGTCCTGTAATTTTAAAGTTCGTCACGATTATACAAGCAAATTCTCTACGATTTAGATCTTCCATCCGGATAGAAGCAAATGAAACTCGAATCATTATTAACACCTTCGAGTGTACATATGTTTTCTTATCCTCTGTCTTATCAGCCGACTTATAGCATCGCTGCGAATTTTGAATTTGAATTTTTTCAAATGTTGCAAGAAGTGTATTTATCGTAACTAAAAGGTAGCTGTAAACACATTGAAAAAAAGTTGTACTCTAATTAAAAAAAAAGTTTTACAGTTTTAACAAGTAATAACACTACAATGGGACGCCGTCCACCATTAAATAGCCTACAGCACCGTACCGGTATTCGAAAAAGTGATCCGATCCCACACATTTTCAATAGCGAACGTCCTTGGACGAAAATGCACCGGTGTACCAAATTTCATCACAATATCGCAAAAATTTCCATCTGTAGGTTGAACAAAAGCAAACACGACCCGTAGAGCGCGCGCTTACTAGCTTAAAGTAATTCAGAAAGTAACACTGAATCGATCGGCATACTAAAGTGTGGGTTAATCTAAAGCCCTTCTGGGTGTTGCATGGAATTTTGAAGGCAATCTGTCTTTAAAAAAAAAAAAATAAACTTTAATGAAAATTTCGTGGCATGTTTGTGCTTTAAACATTTGCTTAGCAAAAAAGACTGATTTCATATTAAAGCTTGAACGAAAATTGCAATTAAATTTCTTGAATTACTTGCGAGAGCTGAACTTCGTCCAACAATCAGGATAAAACAAACTCTTTGATTTGTCCGTGAGACCATATAACCGAAATGCGAATAATGAAAAATATATTCGCATAGTTTGTAACGTAATTTAATGCCTATGTAATTAGGAGAATGAGAATGTGAACAGTCATGCGCTTTACAAGAACACGTGCTTAGGAGTTTCGCTTCATAAATAGCACAAAAATCTCTGAGCTGTTAAATATATAACTCTGCAGAGATATCTCTCAGGAATAGTAAGTAAAGCGGAACAGAAGAAATGAGAAAACAAGAATAGAACATCGTAGATACCGATGATGATGATGATGCTTAAAAGATGTAAATTCCGAAATTGGAACACATTACGATGCATTCGGTTACGTCTGCTCTAAGCAAAAGCGAATAATCGTCCCGTATAAATCGAGATAGCTATGTATGAATTCCAATTTTTTTTCTATGGAAATGATTCCAAAGTGCGCAATGTTTAACGCTAACAAAACAGTTACAGTATCAGTTTAAGGTTTGCATCGTTCGGTATAACACACGCGAATTCTTACAAAGCGGTAACGCAAAGCCTTACATGGTTAATACATACGCCAATAGCCATATAGTAGTGTCTGCTTTGCATATATAAAAAGATCTGCTCGGCATATTTGAATTCGCCTATATGTGCATGTCATGTAATTAAAAATTACACAAATTACTCTGTTGTGGATTAACGTATTAAAAAAAAAAAAAGAAAAAAGTTAGGTGTCATCACACTCCCATAAACATGCGACTCGTTTAAATGCCAAAGAGTGAAACAAAGCAAATGTTTACCAAAGGGATCATGACGACGATGATGGAATAAAACTACGAAGCTGTAAATTCATATGCATAAGCCTACGCGTGTATGGATGCGCTTGCATTTATGTACAAACGATGCCACACAAGGACCTTTGAATAGGTTAAATAAAACAATTAAACGACGACGTACTTATGTGATAAGTGGAAAAACATGTACGTTTCTAAAATATTTATGCGATAATTGTATACACTCTACGGGATAATGAAAGTGATGGACATTTTTTGTTTGTGTGCTTGCACTGTTTTACAAGCATATGTTCTTTTTATACTTCAAAATCAAACGCACAATCTGTTTGTTGAAAATAAAAAACCAGAATAATTTTAAATAAAAAACTTATGTAAAATTTTAAATATTGAAAATACAAAAAAAAAAAAAAAAAATCAAGAAGCAATTGAATATAGTAAAATGTTAACTAATATAATAAATGATATTTTAAAATTATTATATATCCGCCTGACTGGCCGAGCCTTTACCTATGGTCTCGCTTAACAACTTAGTGGTCGTGACTTCAAATCTCAAGTGCGGTAGAATTTTCAATAAATTAGATGCTAGTGCTTTAAGTCTTTAATCTTAGAATTTAACTCTCTGACCAAATTAATAATAATAAAATTATTATGATAAAAATTAGAGTGCAATGAACAACAATTGTGATAGATGAACTTGGCTTATGTTTTTCTTTGGATCGTCAAGAATACATACATACAATACATACAATACATATTATGAAGAGTACCTTTGTGAGGTTTTTGATGTTCGCAAATTTTTGATTGCTGCAAACTGATCGATAATCCTAGCATACTTCATCTTACAATGTTTTGTGGGGCAAACAAAGAAAAAAAAAAAAGATATTGCATCTCCGGTAACAGCCACTTTAAACAGTTCTAGCCGAATGGTAAAGAAATCAATGACTCCCAAGGTGCAAGCAAAAGTGTTTTCGAATTTGTTTTCTAAACTAACTTGGCTGAAAAGTACTTGAAAATATTTATATAAGATATCATTGATGACCGAAGTTGTTAATAGTAATTCAATAATATTTGATTAGAAAGGAATCGCAATCTTTAATTTAATTATAATTATGAACTTCGAAAGATCGCTTAGTATATTACTATTCGCTAATTTCTCTACATCAACAACGACATGAAAAATTAAACAAATAAGATTGTCTATTAGAAGGTGAAGTCAGAGATTCCACGAAACACTTAAATGGATGTGTAGAGAGTTGACTTCTTTACTCTTCGACAGACGAAGACAGGCGGTCTTATGATGAAATGAAGTAACAGCATCATCAAATTAGTGATTATTCAATCGCTTTTTGACGAAGTTTTTGCCTCTCATTAGAATGCATTCAGGCTCTAAATAAACATTTTTTAAAAAGGACTACTTGATTGATTTGCTTTATTTGTTTTTCAAATTTTCAATTATCAAAAAAATAATCTTCAACATACAAATGAAATTCAAACTTCCTTTACTCGTTTAAGCATAGTTTCCGAAATTATCAAACATTATTAGATCTGATCTGACAGGAGAATCTTCATGTTTCAATAGAAAATAAAAAGATAAGAAGATAAAGCCCAAAGGTGCTGTAAAGAAAAAAAAATTTAATTTAAAAAGATCATCGTTGCCTCTTTACTTTTGTAGTATAATAGAAACTGTTATACTATATATCATACAATATTATATAATAATGCTTCTTGGTAAAAACGATAAGGAGTGTTTTATGCCATTTGTAGAATATTTTATATCGCATTTATTTATCATCGTACAAGTGTCAGTGAAACGGATTGTGTTCATTTGACTGGAAAAATGTGTAACAATAAATAATACCAAGAGAAGTAAACAAGAAACTAAATAGAACGAAAAAAAAAAATAAATAAATAAATAAATAAAAAAGAAAATGCCAAGAGAAAAGAAGGAAAACCAAGTGCACTAAACCAACAAACAAAGTGTCCTAAATTTTGTTAAATCTTCTGAAATAGTAAACAGACATAAAGCTGGTTGGTGATGCCTTGTAATGTGATGGCTCAGATATATTTGGCAATATTTTATCACAGAAAAAATATGTACATTATAGTGCCTGGGGTAAAAGAACTACAAAAAAATGTTTTTTCTTTTTTGCTTTTCATATGAAATGCTTAAGAACTGAATCTCTACGTATGGGAGATAAACATATTAAACCAAACAAATGAATAAAATAAATAAAGCGAACAGCGAACTGTTTATGTTAAAAAAAAAAAAAAGATGAAGCTTCGATACGCACTATTCGCGGAATATATTGGAATAGTATTTTACTTAAGCGCCCTTCAATAATTGTGGACATATAAATAATGTGTTTATTGGGGGAACTGTGCGTTTTTAAACACCAGAGAGGCATCCGTATGCCTATATTTTCAATTTTCGTTAGAACATCAATAATTATTTATTAGTTGTTCATTTCAATAGAGTTATCCGTTATCTGTTATCCGTTGGGTTGGCATTTTAACATAACCGAAGCCGCTTGTGGAGTGGAGTGTATTGAGTTTGAGCGGATATATACAACACGCAGGAGAAGCTGAGATAGACCGACCGTTTACTGATCTAGTCTGTTCATCTGGCCGTCTTGTATTCTTTTGTTCAGGAATCTACAATCGAGGTACTTTAATGAAATTTGGTACAAGGCTGAACTCTATTGAAAATAGCTCGGATCGGACGACTTTTTGTAGCACTTCACACACAATGCCTAATTTTGAAAATGAGCTGCATGAATATCTATTGGGTGATGTAGGGTGTTTAATGATGGCTCATGGCCGACTTTATTGCTTATACTTACTTCGTAATGAGTCTGCAATTTCGCTTGCTTGACGGCAGCCTATGTGATTGAACACCATGCCTAGTTCTTGAAAACAACAGCTTATTAATATGTAACGGACAGATTTGTCTCCAGGGTACTGTACTCAGTTGACATAGACACGATAGTCCATATATACCTTAAAAATTTGTTAATGCACCATTTTCACATCTTTTTAGTAATTAATTTTGACACTAATCGTTTATGATATTATGTTACACGCAGTGTTGTGGTCGAGATGATTTTCTTTCGAAATTTTTTTATTCTCAGTGATTTCGCTGTTTATCTAAACGCGGGTCCGCTGCTAAATGTAAAATATTTGAATTAGGTTTTAAAAAAACATCCGTGAGCATGTTGTTCAGCACCCAAGCACTTAGTTTAATCAGGTAACAGGGTCATGTCTCAGCGCGCTACATTATTGTACTCTTCTCTTCTTCGATGTCTTCAAGTCTCTCACTTTCTTTGCGGTATATCGGTACTCGATTCGATAAATTGTTCGCTTTCAGAGTTTTCTCTTCTTGATATACGACAAATTCTAACAAATATGAATTTCGTTATAAAAAGAAAAATCCTGCTAACGCGCTTCATATAGATTGCTATAAAAAGAATGAAAGATTTAATGTGCTCTCATCTCATATAACACAAAAGAAAAAGGAAAATAATAAAGCCACTACAGGACGGTCTCCATCGAACTGAAATTATATCATAAGGAAAACCAAAAAAAAAAAAAAATTTTTTTTCAAACTTCTTGAACAAACATAAGAATATGTGTTGGAAAAAATTGCTTTTGCAGCTATTATTTAATCAAAGAAATTTATGCAAATTGAAGACGTAATGAAATGCAAATATTTATCTGCAAATATGTGCGCTATCCGGGAAAACTTATTGAAAGAGAAACTCAATTATAAGTTTGCACTTTGTAACAGATAAGTTCTGAATAATTTATAATAGTTCTTGCAAGTTAATCATTCTCTGCAATTGCCACAACCTGTTTGATGTGATGCTTTATAACGGTTTCTTTTTCTTTCATTTTATACAATTATGTGGAAACATGATTCGCAAATGCACATGAAAAAAAGTGTTGAAAGCAAAATATCTCATAATTCAATCCCTTCGTAACTACTCTGATGAAGTAATAACAAAAACGCACAAAAACATTATATTCGTTTTTGAAAAAGAACTCAAGGAAAAGAGGAAATATTAAATTTCGTTACATTGGTGGACAAACGGTGGAATTTTTTAGTTTTTGTACCGTTACGGTATTTTGTGGGCGATCCTGAACCGCAGGAACGTTATATCTTCGCAGTACAAGGCTAGTAAAAGAAGCCCAAAAAACCAAAGGTTTTGGTTTATGGCTGATTTTGCCCACCTGTACGCAAGCATTTGCAGTGCCTTTACCTAACTTACAGTAAGCATATTAATTTGTAAAACCGGGAGATGGTCTACCACGAACTAGCACACGCATGAACACACACATCTAACTCTATTTGTAATTGGATATTGATTACGAATATATACGCTTTGCAGGGTCTCTGCCGCATTAATTTGCGTGTGCATTTCGATGCGTAGGGTTAAGTAAATAGTTGTTTTGCAGCACGAGAATCATTCCTTTTCTTTACGCGTGAATAAAACAATTAAAAGGAAATAAATAAATAATATGATTTAAAGAAATTGTCTACGGTACACTCGCTTGAGGGATTTTGTTCCGGGGCTACCACAACATCGCAGCGCGATTTGTTTTTCTTTTTTTTAATGTTCAATGGATTTGTACCATTTTATTATTCAGAGCATATTGCTTTAAATATGAGAATAAGAAAAACATTTAAGATACGAAAGCAATCGAAATATGTCGACGAAGACATATTTCTACAAACATTTTTTATATGTTCTGTAAGTGCCAGAAAAAAGTTGCTCTTTTTCTTCCCTTAAATATTTCAACCAATTTTCACACATTTCCATTTCTTTCGCGAGATGAATATAGCTTATGACCTCTCGATGCTAGATGTAATAGTTGTACTTTATGGAGAAGCTACGCTTTCTCAATAGCGTTACATTTTTGCAATGAAGATACGTCATTAAGGGTCTTATCAGTCCCTATATTGATAGAGAGTGAATGTTTCTTGTACATCTACGTGATTCAGAAAGAAAGCCAGGTAACGGAGAAAATGTAAAGAAAGTAATGTCCGTGTACGTTTGAATTGCGGGGAATATGTGGAGCAAATAGGAAAACCACTCAGTAGTAGAGAACTACTATTCCAACGAAGGCCCTTAGTAGCCGTGGTCGATTGTGCGAATCGGAATGATAGGAAGAGCAGTCCTTGATAGGTTGGCAAATATGTAACAACTTCATAAACTACGCATTAGTAGCATGCAGTTTGACTTACGCTGACGCATAAGTTCCGGGATTGTTCTTTTCTGATTGATTTTGTATAAGTAGTATCCATTTTAAGAAATCATGGGCCGAGCGGTATGCTTATACATCAAATGTTAAATTGTCCACATTTTCGTTTACTCGGAATTCGCAACCGTTTTGAGACTTTAAATAAAACCGAGTTTCCTCCTTCGATTCTTTTAGGACTATAACCTTTTTACAAATTGAACCAAAACTTTCTTAAGTATATCCAACTAAACTTCATATACGTTTATCTAGCTTCTTCATAAATGTTTATCTATCATTTAATCTTTAAGGATAATGTTATGAGTATGAGTCCATGAAGGTTAGACTTTTGATAACCTCCAGAGCAACAGAAAGGCTCACGCTATTCGGAAACTAAAGGGTCTTTCGTTAAGAGTGATAGTCGTTAAGAGATAATTTTTTTATTTTGAAAACCAAACTACTCAACCTATCAAAGTAAAATGTGCTTTATTTTGAAGCTGCTGTTATCTTTAGAGCATAATATGCGCACGATATGTCCAATTGTTCACCACTCTGTCGTTAGTCTGATTGTTCGTCTGCAAATATTCCAAATCTGACGCTTTAACCGCCTGAAAAAACCTCCATGCCAGGCCTGAATAGAGAAACAATGATGGAGCCTAATTCTCTGGCGAACAAGCGATAAGCATCCAAAGGTGAACTGCCGTCTTTTTTTAACGATTTCTAAACGATCGAGAATAGTGAGTCGCTGGATGATGAAGCAAATTATATTAGATATTTACCCACCTGGAAGCACCAAAAGTAAACATATTTGGAACTGAAAATTACAATTTTGAAAACTGTCGCTTTCAGCGAAAGACCCATTAAAACCCTTCTTTCCTTAAGCTTAAATGAAATTTTCATCATGGGACAAGTTGACTATTTTCCACTTGCAGTTTTTTTATTGCTGGTACAGACAATTTTGTTAAACGTTAAGTATTTATTCAAAATGGTCTCAAAATAATGGATTACGAGGAAATAGTGGAACTCGAGGAAATAAATGCATAAAACCAGACGAGGATTGGCGAGGAACACGCAAGCGGAAAATCACCTGAATTAAACAGCAATTAGTTTTCAGTCGGTTGGCATATATAATTTTTATTTTTGCTAAAGCACAATGTTTTTCTGGTCGTCAGTTCAACTGGCCGACCTTCGCCCTGTTTCATGTTTGAAATGTCGGAGTAAAAGCTTTTGAAATTTGCAACTGAAACGTAATTTATACTAAAAGACTATATTCTCAGCATAAATTTTTACAAAAGCTGAAGAGATATACATCCACAGCAACTCTGTCAGTTGCAAAATTTAGCACAATATTTTCACCGTACACTTCATAAATTTGTCGGCACGTTTTTGCAGCGTTTTTACCTTTTTTATACTCAAAAAGCATCACATGTTAGATATTTCACTCATCTTCAAAGAAAGTAAAGAATTAGAAAACTATCTTAACAAAAATTGAAAGCTGAAATGTCACCTTTTCAGCACATGTTCGTTTGAGACAATAAGATAAATGTTGCCCGATATAACAACGTCAATACCATCTATAGGCAAAAAATCGCGGAAACCTTTTATATCAATCATTATTTAATGCACCTATCTAAAAAGTCCTGATTTGCTAAAAGTGTGGAAGAGAATACAATTTTCGTGACTGTTTATCAGCATTTTGCGGAAGTAATTCATTGAAAACTGCTTTTAAATATTTAGAAACTTGACCTTTAAAATTTTTTTTTTTTTAATTTTCTAAACCAAGAGGGATTACCTGCTTAAAGTGCTCAAGTCTATTAAAATTTAAATTTTTAGTTTTATAAGCGAAAAATGTACCTATCATTCTTAGCAACTAAGTGCTTAAGTTGTGGTTGCTTCAAACTTAATTTAATTATATTGGAAATAAAAGACACAAGCTTCCCCAACCACAAGGATATAAAAAAATTTTTTTTTTATAACCGAAGAGTTGTGTTCAAATGAATTCTGAAAGTTTGCTTAACGTGAAAAATAAACAAAATTGCAAAAACTTGTTAGTATTAATAAAGTTCTACTTTGTATTTTATAGAAAAGAAAAATAGAAAAAAAAAAGAAAAAAACACTGACACACTTAAACTTTTTCTCATATTATTTATGGCTTTCAACACAACAAACAAAAAGAAGAGAGTTTTTTAGCTTACCTTGTTCATACAAGCTAGAATATTCACCTCTATTCTACCTTGTTATGTTGGAAATGTAAAAATAAATAAAAATCAAATAAAGAAAAAAAAAACACAGCAATCCTAAATAGACAAGTGTTACAAGAAGAAAAATTAAACGTAGATGCATACAAATTATGTGAATATTTTGGCAAAATCTGCAAATATTTAGATATAAAATTTAACAAAAAGACTAAATGTGTTTTGAATGCTCGTAACAAAAAAAAAAAGGAGAAAATAGGAAGCGAACGAGAGAAATGAAGTTTTGAAAATAATTTTAATAGCAGCTAAATATAAGAACATAACCGCCAAGAACTTTAAAAGCAACAGCAATAATAAGACCGACAAAAAGAACATTCACAAACGTCGTAGCCACAGTAGCAGCTGCGTCAGTCGACAGCCATTACAGCGAAAATTACTTAAAACAGCTCCCCAAAGAAGAATATCCGCCTAGCAACAACTACACCGCAGGGATCTATGCTCTAACTTTAGTCAAAAGAACAACTGCAGCATTTACAATGAGCACAAAAACATTTCTAACATCGCTCTTATTATCAGCATAAGGGTCTGCAATACCAGCGAGTATCAACAAAAACATCAAACAACCGAACAAACGGTTGGCAACGGCGACACCAAAAGCCAGTCATGCTGCATTAAAATGCCCCTAAGACGTTTAATACTAGCATTGTTGGCAACTGTCATCTGTGCCATGGGTAGGTACTATTATAAAGAGACAACAACAAAAGTAACTTATACGCACAACTGTGATTTAATTTATTAGAATTTAAATGAAAACTCACAACACAAGGAGAATACTTTCAAGTCAAGTAACCGTTCAATAGTATAGGAACTATATTTACCTACAATCGCTTGCAAAATGATTTTACACATTTTAATAGAATTTCTCAAAAACGCTTTTATTAAAAACACATCTTCTATTGAAACTTTACAAATTTATTTATTTTTGAAATGTGTGTTCGACGCCACAACAAAACACAAACTAAATTAAATTAAGTTCATCTCAGATCGATTCTTTAGCACTCATAAATTTTTTGATTCGGATCAAATATTTAATTTCCGTGCGCCGCTTATTATCTAGTGAGTGATGGCTTTCAATAGCGAGTGTTGATTGTATAGCTTCTTTGGCTGCGCCGTTTGTCTGCTGAAATCACTGTCACAATTCCCTATCGTCTAGAAAACCAGACTTGGGCTCAAACTTTTCCGCGTTATAGTGTTAGGTAAGTTTTGAAAATGAACCGAAATTTAAGAAAAAAAAAAAAACAATTGAAAACGCTGTAGTCGGTACAGTTGGTGCAGTTCACCGTTAAAAACCCTACAGTTATTTGCATGACGACTTTTTAAGATAAGCCATTATATGGGCAGAGGTCGGAAAAGCAATTCGTACCGGATCACATTCAAAAGCGTACGCCCTCGTCAGCGTACCAAATATTACCAAAATGTCAACCTTAGTGAATTTTCAGCACGTAGGTCTATTTTTTGGATACCAACGCCTATAAGGATTTCTCCAATATACGGGCTTTTAGGAAAAATATGCTTTTGCATGAAAATATTGTGCAACTTGTAGGGTATTATTACCAAAACGAATGAACAACTGTATTAGGCGAAGTGATGTAGGGTATCTAGTAGTCGGCCTTACCCAACTACAATGTTCTTAATTCAAAGTTCACAACGCCTATAAATCCTAACTCCGTGCAGGTCACTTCGGATACTAATATTTTTCTTATTTACATTTTAAACGCATTAGTGGCGTTATATATGACGCCTGGCATTCGGTTCGGTTGATTTAGCCTAGCTGAGCAGTATGTACAGAAAATAACTTATTTAATATATTCTACATGGAACACTTTTCCGTTTATATCTTTGATATATATAAGAGATTTCTTAATGAATAGGCCTTACTAATATATATATGCCATAACTACTCAATAAGATGGGAAAAAATTTTTTAAATTTCACTTTTTTTTGTAAGTTGCAAACCAAGAAAAAAAAAAGAAACAGATTTTCAAAGGATTTCAAAATTATTTAATATTTTAATAATTATAATATAATATTTTAAAACTTTACCAAATTCTCCAGAGCACTACCAACAACTTATATATTGACCCAAAGTGAACCATAATGTGATTTAATGGCTTTTGTAAATGATTTAATTCTTGTTGAGAACATTTTTGTTGCCTTCCGTTTACCCTTTTCCTGACTGTTCGTTAACAAATTAAACTATTATCGTTCTGTGTTTCGTGTTCATTTACGCCATCGTGTGGTGTGCAACCCTGACGGTTATTTTGTTCCGTAAAGCATAGCAATCATAGCTTTGCGTGGGTGCATGTGTATATATTTAGTCACTATTTATATTACATAAACGAAATGTTTTCTTTGCTCCGCTTTTCTTTTTTTCTTTTTTCTTTTTGTAATCTTAACACCAACTAACAGATGTATGTTGCCAAACAAACATATATACATGCACGTATATATTCATTTGGTTTGCATGTAGGTTACGCACACCTATATATGAATGCACTTACTATCTGTGCTAATGGGAGTTTATTCATTTACACAAATGCACAGTTTTCTCGATGTGTATTTATATAAGTACTTGCCCGCGATACATATTCGCAAATGTGCGTAAATGTTTACTTGGGTTAGAGATATGAATATTGATGTTTATTAATGCAGTTTTTGTTGTCTATATGTATGCGATTTTATTTGTCTTCTGTGTACCTAGTTGTACGTTTTATAAGTTAAATAGAATTTTTCTGACTATGGATATCATTTGCGGTTGTTGGATACGTATAACAAGAATATTTAAAAAGTCGATAGAAAGACTTTAAAAAAATATATCTCACACAGTCGAATAGTCTTGCGTTAACTTGATTAAGCATTCGGTCATACCCCAAAATATTCTTCTGAAACTCTGTAAATTCTTGAAGAACATGATAATTGATTTAGTCATGGGAATCGATTTTTCTCAAGAGTTATTTTTTACATTAAAGTACCCTTAGTTATACTTTACAGCAAGATGCTCTTATGCACGATTTAAATGGTTTTGAAGGAAATCAATAATTTTAGAGTTGATATTTTTCATTCGTTCTATTTTACTTGGCTTTGCTGTCAGCTACAATCGTTGCGACTTTTATATTGGTAAGGGTTTGGATAAAGATGACTAACAAGTAAGAAGCTAAACTTATAATGATTCGGCAGGATTCCTAATCATGTATTCTGTTTTGCTCGACTTCGAAACACCAAGTCGATTGCTCCTTATATCCCTGTGTAATATTAACAGGTGACCTGAAACGCTTAGTCTGATCTTTCAGTGTTGAATTGTTGAATGATGTTGCATAAGTTGGGTAGTGATCATCACAAAAGAAATAATGCATTTTGTTGAAACAATCAACTATTTCTACTATCTTGAATCCATGCTATTAAAAATAAACAAAAATTTTCAAAAATTGCACTCTTTTCACTTATTCTTTAATTTGGAAATGTAATTCGATAAGGTTTGAATTATGTCAAAATTTGTTGCTTCTTTTGCTTTGATTTTATATTTATGTTTTTCGACTTACGACGCACTTCAAGTAGACGCACATATGCAATGATATATAGGCATACTACAATGCCCATATATAAAAATAAGTTAGAGATGCACAAGTTGACCCGAATTGTTGAATATCTGTCACAAGCCATACTTGTGTGTATAACGTGGTATGTCACGATCTTAAGACCACTTTCTTTTTTATCTCGCTACACTTCAACTCGAACATAGAGTTTCGCTATTCAGTATCTATTTTCTTTTACACTGTACAGTTTACAGAAAACAAGAAGTAATTTCAATAAAATTCTAAAAGTTGTTGTTGTCAAGTAGCAATGAATAGTTGTTACTGCTACTTGCAATTTAAATTTTTTTATATTGTACTTATGGACTGAATTTTCACTGTACACTATTTTAAATTTTTTTGCATCTGAAATGAAAATGAATTGTTTTTGTTTTATAAATATGTAATTTTGTCTTCGTCGTCATCCTTTTTACACGGTTTTCTGAGAAAATATTTAGAGTTTTTCAATTTATACGATTTTTTTAAATTGTGGAACATTTCTCCAAATTTATCATATATCGCTTTTATTTGTTTACGCTATCTTTCTTGCACGGTTTTCTAAGAAACGTATCTGTCGTGTAAAAGAGAATTAGCTGTTAATATATACATATATTTATATTCGCACTCTCTGCACATCATTTTTATTGGGTTGTTTATAAGTGGAAACGGAGTTTTTTCAAACTGGCGCGATTTGCGAAGCGGGCACGAAGAACTTATGTTTCAAGTTTAAAGCTAGTAAGGTGAAAATGCCAAGGAAAAATGGAAAATTGTCACCTTTTTGGTAGTAGTCAACCAAACTCGACTGTAGCCTTGATATCTAGACAAATTTTGAAGGCGTAATGAAGAATTCTCCAAGCGGACCGATAGGAAGTCATACATCGCTGATTTAATTACGCCGTACAAGCTGCACAAATATTTGTAAATTTGATGGAGACTTGGAATTCCGTTGAGAATTGACAACATTTGCTACTCGGACGTGACCACTGCTTATCTGTCCCTCTGTCCGCTCCTTTCTAACAATCACCTTGTTAAACGTACAAGAGCCGTCCCCCGACTGATTGCTTATAAAATATGTAAATACCCACAATATATACATATAAATTTTGTAAATATCTTCTAAGCACAGATAAAAATATTTTGAATCCTATTTCTCACGACATAAATATGTTTATGAAAATTGTCTTCATTCGCTAGGAAAGCTTTCCAAGTCAAAGCAAGTAATCCCTTTGTCATTGTAGTGCTATACCGCAGAAGCAATTATTGTGCAAATAATACAAAACAACTCGCAATATGGTGCAGTTGATGTGTCTGCAAACAATAATATTATTTTCCAAAATAAAAAAACAGCAGTTTTGCTTTATTAGACATTTGCAAATTATATAATAAAGAAATATATTGTTGTAATTAAACAAAAATGCAATGCGGGGAGCTTAATATTCCCACTCGTTTTATCTTTCAAATCTAAACGAAGCTTTTAACAACGCATTAAAGTTCAAGGGATTTTGTTCTCTAGTGCTCAGAGTTTAACAAAATTTGAAAGAACCTTCTCGGGTTACATTATGATCTGAAATACCATTCTTCCTGGCCAAGAATATAAAAAGTTAAAATAACAATGTTTTTTGAGAAAAATTCAAATTTTTGTTATATTTCTGTTTTCCTAAAATGAATTTAAAAAAAAAAGATAAATCACGTTTTTTGAAAAATTTGAATTTTAAAATTTAAGGCTTAAAATTTAAATATAATATTACACTTTTATTAAACTTTACTTCAATTTAAATTCAATTCGTTAAATTCATATCTAAAAACTACATACATCAAGCTAATCTAGATTCTTATGGTTAACAATCTTCAACAACATTTTCAAAGCTGGGGTAGATTTAAAAAAATAAAATTAATTCCAAAAATTGAAAGGACTTGTCGAAAAAATGTTTTTATTTTTTACAGCATTTAAGCTTTGTACAATTCGTGTTCTTTTCAATTGGATGAAACGATTGAAGTAAGTACCATAAAGCGACGAACGCAATTCTGGCTGCAAATGAATCAAATAATTTCTGCTTTGACGACTTGTCGTATAACAGTAAATTATATGTTACATCACAAAAATGATTTTTCTGTGGATTTGGGGTATCTACTATAAGATTCCACTAATAAAAATAGAATTAGACAATGTCAAGAAATTGCTCTTTGACTAAGAAAAGAGAGGTGTGAAGATAAATACGAATTTAGCTAGCAAAGACAACTACCATTTCTGTTAACAAAGCTATGTTAATAACTTAACAGATCTCTGTTAAATAATTACAATTAAGATATATATAGTTGGATTTGAGAGCCTACTGCGTCCATATTAAAAAAAGGAAAATATTTTTGTGGACGTTACACGAGTCTATATGAAAATACGTTTCAAACAAACTAAACAAATTCTGCATATGGGAGCTATTTTTAACGATGTTTTGAAATTTGGTATGTTAGCGAAAAACGGCTATGGAAGAACACCCAAATTTGAGACTCTAGTGCGGCCAAACTAGAAAATGTCACCTATGTTCACCTATATCACGTGAATCTATATAAAAGTACATGTCGAATGAGCAAAGAAATTGAAACTTTCCTTTTTTTTATAAGGACGGAGCAGGCTCTCAAATCCAACTATACCTTAATTGCAATTATTTAACAGAGATCCGTTAAGTCGTTAACAGAGTTTTGTTAACCAAAATAGCAGGTGTCTTTGCTAATTATAGTCGAATTTATCTTCACACCCTTTAAGAAAAGTAGTATTGCGGACCATAGCGGTTTGCTCAAAAACGTTAGGGAAATAAAATTAATTGTATTCGCGACTACGTAGGCGGTAAAAGATTTGCACTGACACCTATTGATATTAAAAAAAAAGAAGAAACGCAAAGAATGCGCAAAGCAATGAAGGTGAAGGTGATGTGTCTCAAATCACACATATGTTTGCGCGTTTCAATTCTATTTAGTTGGTACATAAGTCTTATATACAGACCCTCCACGAAATTCCTGCGTAGAGAAGACCATGGAAACTTGACGTCAATTGAGTTATAACGGCTTCTGCAAACGTCCTCGTAACAGATTGTTGTTCTTAGATTGGGTTCAGAAAGGGATACTGGAGCTCTATCCAAATCAAATATATTTTTGCATATTTTTCATCCATGATCGTTATTACCAACCCTCTGTCTACCGAAAGACGTACAACAGGATGTTGGGCTAAAAGTTTTTTTCATTCCTTTTATTTAAAGTTAAAAAAATGCCGAATCAGTTAAATCCAACTGGCACCTGTCACAGTTGCCTCGGAAAAAAACCTAACCGAATAAGTTATCGTAAGAAATCGTAAGAAATTGTATGAAAATATATATTATAGAAATAATTATAATCATATATATGAATACATATACATAAATTATATATATTTCATATACATTTCACGATGTATGATATTTATGTATGTTCTCAATGTATCTTTCTTTTTCTTCTCGCCTTCGGTTCGAAATCATTATCGAAAGTGGTGGCCTCAGAAGTGGGCATTATAAGTGCGATTTTGGATAAATGAAGCATTGTCTCGACTGCGCGGAGCCGATGCCATCCCGGTCGCACCATCTCGGCCAACACTTTACTTAACTTCGGAGAGTTTGCCTTCGGGTTAAGGTGGGTGGGGTGGTATAATAACATCGTCCTTCTCAACCCCATCTTCGTTAAAATGCTGGACAAGCCCTATGGAGACGGAGTAAGCAGTACAGTCTGTTACTACTTCTTCGTGATCAGCCTTGGTCGCAGTGCAATCGGTCGGAACTGTTGTTGGAATGCGTTGTCTATCGATGACATGCGTATGCCTCGTCAGATCGCCCGGTTTGGCGCGACAATCCTCTGACAATAGGCTCTCCGTTTAATAAACTCGCACTCCATCTTCTTCTCGAGAATAACACGCCACTCTGGTCTGCTCTGATCATAGTAACACTGTTAATAGGCGCATGACTTCTGTATAGTACTAATCTTCAAATTTTTCAATTGTCTTTGCTCCTTCCCTTGCTTATTAAAAATTTATCCATTTCATGGATTTTCTTATTAGGGGTTGACAAATTTTTATTTCTCGATGTCACGTACGGTATATTAATAAACTCGTGTAATCCCATCTGCTCTTATTGTTGATTATAAAAATGTTAATTAATTCTTTGTGGTGTTTAACTTAACACGTTTTTATTTAATGTTTGCTTTTTTGCGCTTGAGATGTGTTGTTTTTATAAAAATATTTCATAACAAATTTACAGGATCTGGCCGCATCTGGCCACGTTGAAATGTGAGCATTAACCATATAGATATACAGGAAGCATTCGCGAAGGGAAAAACGAAACAAACACGTACTTAAACTAACCGGAGAAAAATCTAATTTTCGGTGTATAGTTTCGTTAAACAATGTTGAAAACTGTATAAACACTTGCATATGCATTCATTTAATTGTCAGTGCATACATGATATCAGGTACATAGTAAATAAATACGTGCATGTTGTAATGGAGGACTTGCTTTGTATGAAAAAAAAGAATTGTTTATTTTATTTATTCGTGGTTTTTTCTTTTTTTTACATTTTTTATGACAACAAACATCACGTATTTAAACTCATTTCATATGCGCTGTGAAACACGTTTATTATTATTGTCACGCGGTGAGAAATAGCGTAATAGTCGAAGTAAACAAAAATTAACAGATAAAATATGACAAAAAAAATAAAACTCCTTGTCCGTATTGTAAGAGATACACATATAAAAAGATTCTTGGTGGTAAGGGATAGAAACCGAGTAATTCAATTCAATTCAATTTAGATGGATTTTAATATAACAACGATTTTTTTACATTTTTTTCGGTTCGTTTTCCTCTTTTTAATTAAAAGTTGTTTGTTAGTCTCATTAGTAGGTAACATTCTCTCCGAATCGAATTAAGGTGCATATAAATTTTTCCTTAAGGAATAACACCATTGAAAACAAGTTTTGTCTGACGATTATCTTTCGATAGAAAATACGGGAGTAGAATAATAATATCCGCGAAGGTTATTATGCATTTAACAAATTTTGAAAAGTGAGATTGTTTTAAAAAAGTATTAAAAAGTGGCAACGCCAGAGCATACTGGTCCAAATTTGAATAAAAAAAAAAACAAATATTATTCAATTTGCATTACCATATCCAGAGGATTGCCTAGAAGTCTTTGTCAATATTGATTTTTGTCTGATTGGCAAGCATTCGAATGAAGAATTGAATATTCGAACGCACAAACTCTTTTATTAATAGAATATGTCTGGATTAACTTGTCGAAAATATCCTACGTGGTTCTTTAGAGAATCACGTTTTAAAGAGACTGTAAAAATTTTAACGAAAAAACTGAATATTATTTGAGTTATGCTGTGTGAAGTTTTTAAAAATTGTGTTTCGAAAAGGACGCGTTAAAGCGTTGACGTGTGACATTTTCGATCACAATTAATTTTTTTTTTTTTTATTAGGCCGCAGTCCCAGCACTATAATAGTTTTCTTTCACCCTATCAAAGCAGGAATCGCACATGTTACATTTTAACTTCGTACCAAACGGTGAGTTTCTTCGGAATCGCTTTCAACCTCATAGTTAATCAAAGAATATTTTAATGAAGCCTTATAAACCTTTTTTTCTTAGAAAGGCTTTCAGCACACAATAGAAGCACAACAACAAGTAAGAAAGTAAGATTCGGCGAGGACCGAATCTCGCATACCCAACACTTTGCTCTTCGCATTTTACTCTCGAAGTTCGTTTATTTGATACTCATAACACTGGTATTACAAAGAAAAAATTAATCGCGTTGTCTATCATATTCATTGTAAATTTAACCCATTTTTAGGCAGATAACATATCTTTATTTGAGGGGTGTACAAAATGGTTTTAAACATTTTGTCTTGTTTGCCTTATGCTTATTTAAGCATTAAACCTCAGAAAAGTAAGAAAAATATAATTTAATTACTCATAACTTTATGTGGAGACGGCCAATGCCGCTGATTCCATTTTTGTACTTAGAGAGTAAAGTGTCTTTATATATATATATATATATATATATCCATGAATTTTTCTGTTCTAAATACAATCCTGCGGTTCTTCGTGACATTTACTCCTTGAAAATTATTATTCCGGAGAAATTTTTCACAATAATTCGAGACACAAAATTTTTTTATTAAGTAACATATAAAGTGTACTTGTCTAAGAATCGTCCCAGTGAAATTGCTCTTACTTTTTTAACAGAATCGCCTCGTACTTTAGCGGTCGCACATAAAAAGCGACTATTAATCTCATACCTCTATGCATATTATTGTTACTTCTTAGAAAGCCCAACAGCATGCCCTTTTATGGTTCGGAACTCGTTTTCAAAAGTAAACTGCATCTAATCTTCACGTTCAATCGATGGTTGATAAAGCTAAGTTAACTGTTTGCCTCATGAAAACATGGGCTAAGAAGTTTGCCGAGTCCCACTTCACAAAAAGCTTACATAAATCTCTAGTTAATCCTATTGCCAAGAGTGCATCAGTTGTTTGGTTACCATGCAATGAATGTTATGCGCAGATGCTGGAATTTATTTGCCCTTCGCGCATTGAGATGGGAAGCGCAAAAAACTACGCCCCATTAATAGAGGTACGTATATCAGCATTTTAATCAGCCTAAACCCTCTAGAGAAGAGAAGCCTCACTCTTGCTCTGAATTTCGTAACTAAGTTTATTAATTGTGAAGTATGACTTTTGCCCCTGGTAGACGAGCTGGCGTTTACTATCCCACGTAGAATCTGTAGGCGTTGCTTTGTCTATCACCTTTTAGAAAAAAGTGAAAATGGCCAGAGATGAATCGTAGAAAAATTTAGAGGAGCTACTATCCTATGCGTATCTTCCACAAGCTCACCTGACATTTAGTTACACCTTACGGATCACTTTTTCGGCCAATCCTCAGATAACGTATCGTATATCGAATATCATATTAAAAAAAAATGTCCAAACTTCAAAATTTCTCGACAGAAAACGCTGAGCATAAGCGTTTCGGCCACACTACGGTGTAAAAATATCTTGCTTTAAACTTTGCGCAATGAAAATTAGTTCACAATAGTAAAATTTAACTGTATCAAATTTGCACCACGCAATTTTATTCTCTGAACTTCACTTCATAAAAGGATTCTCATGTAAGTTAAGGGAACCGATTTCATTTCCAATAATTTATTAAGAAAATTAGCACGTAAAGCTAATTTGAAATGAAATTTAAGTGTAATAAATTTAAGTAATGTATGGCTATTTTTAAAGGCTCCCATGGAAACAATGAAAGAAAGTATAAAGCTTTGTATTTTATCAGACAAATAAATGAAGAATGGCGGCTTTGCCCGACTATAATATTTTCTGTTCTATTTCATCCGGCAATTATAGTTCATAAACTTGAAGAAATTCGCCTTTTAAATTTATTGCAAAATTCTCTTAAATTTTTCTTCAGCCTAGGCTTCTAACTTGACTTTAATAATCAATTTAAATGTGTCTATGAGATACATCAATATACGCGAAAAAAATGAATAAATTGTACTCTTCTTGCGCTGTTAGTGCTCCTTTGTTTTCCTCCTTCGATCTTTAAGATTTTAAGAGATTCCTGTGTTTATACAAATGTTCTGCTTATTTTACTAATAATCAAATGGTAGAAAAGTTATCGAATTCACGTGAAATCTAAATCTTTTAAACCCACTTTATTAATTTTCCAAATAATACTTGATTTAAGGCGACGCAATAGATCATATATTGTATATATGTATATATATATATATATATATATATATACGATTGCGAAGTGGCTATTGCTCTTAGAATTAGCATTGAAATACAAGCCTACCATTTTAGAAAACTTTCGCAGAAGCTCACCGATAGGTAATTTTTTTTTATTCTCTATATCGCTTGAATCCCGTAAACTTATTCTGATGAAAAGTGTGTCTTTATGTTTCAGCAAAGCTTAATTTTTTATGACATAAACAGAGATTTTTTAAATACTTAAATATTCTCTGCAAAGGAAAAGAAAAACATAACTTCTGTTTAATAAAAAAAGACTAAAGTAAGTGCGCAGTGAGCATATGCAAAGTGACAGTTAAGGATAATTGTGTGCAAAAAAAAAAAAAACGGAAAACAGCAAATCAATGCATAAAAAAGAACTGAAATAAAATATGTAGGTAAATGTGGAGAAGTTGCAAAACGCACTTAAGTAGACAATCATTTGAAATTGGCGAAACGAAAAATGGGAAAGGTAGTCGTTTGAAGATCGAAAGCTAATTGACAAACATTAAGATTGGATTCTATGCAATGAAAAGTTGAAACATGTTTTGATTAGGTCGCGCAATCATTTTTTTTCTTTTCATTGTAAACAAAAGAAAAAATTCACGAAGTACATATTTTTAAAATTCATTTCTGTTCGTTATTTGTTTGCTTCATGCAGAGTTAAGCGTATGCGATGCCAAATTGCCTCAACAATTAGTGACACTTTTGTGGCAACATAACGCAACTGTATCTAAGGAAAATCCAAATAAATCTTCCAATAGAACAAACAGTTTGAAGACTACACCTGCCAGAACAACCACAACAACAGAAACAACAGCATCATTAGCAATAAGCGGCCTTGCTGGTCTATCATCACATACACATGACTTGGTCGCAACACCAAGCCTATCAACGTCATTATCGTCAACTTTAATAAAAAATAACAAAAATTTACTCGACTTGTATGCATTGACCCCAGCTGTTGCGAGCTTAGAATCTGCCGCTTTGATCGAAGAACAGCCATTAACACAAAATTCGATAACGACAAATTTACCACAACCCATTACAATACAAGAACAACAACAAGAACAATTTACAACAACATCATCTGCCGCCTTCTCACCGATAACTAACCCAAATTCCGATTACTCTGAGGAATGGTTTTATTCATTGCCTCCAAATGCACTAAGCACTGACGTTGATAGTGATGCTGGCACTAGCGATTTACCGCCATTGGATGAAGAACAACAAGCAATAGCTGATTTATTAACCAAAGGATTTTCTATACCAACGTTTTTACCACCGTTTCCGGTTTTTGCTGTAGCCGATTTACCTGCCTATTTGAATTCGGTATCGACAACTACAACAGCCACCACCACTACCGCAGATACCACATTCGAACAATCAGCTTTAATGCCGAATCTGTTTAATAGCAATACACAAGAGCAGCATTTATTTTTGGACAATTCACTAACAGGCAATGCGCACATATATAGAAACTCGACTATGGCAACAACAACAAATATAACCGTACAAATGGGCAATCATGCCTACATGCCATGCCATGTGAGTAGAATATTTAGTTTGAAAGAGAGTTGTTTTTGTTTTTTACCAAGCATTCTATGTGGATTAAAGCTTACGTGAGACAAGTAAGCGCTCAAAAAAGTTTTAAAGACAACTGAACCGAGCAAAGATTAATTTTTCATAAAACTTCTTTTTAAATATAGACAAGCATTTAAAAAAATTTTCAAAAATTACGTAAAATCGATCTACAAATTTATAAACAATTTCCGTGAAACCATGCCTTTAAACAAGACGGTATTAACAAAGATAACTTTTGCTTTGTGTAATTACCTAGGCAAACGCAACAAATTTTTATATATATAAATATATGTACGTAACTGTAATTCTACAGATATTATTTATACACTAACAACGATATGCTTAATGAAATATATTATCACAACTTATTAAAGAATTATCCTATACGAATCGTGGTGCCGGGTATATTGAGTTGTGCTAACGTATGTAACATGCAGGAGGACTTAAGATGGATCCATCTTTTATTATACCAATTTGATTCGAAAATGAATCGGAATCGATCTAAGCCTATTTAACCGTCTGTCCATGTAAATTTGTGCTTAATCTCCAGGTCGTAATTTTTGAGATATTTTGATGAAATTTAATATACAGAGGTGCTTTTATCTAAGAATGAAAACGATTTGAATCGGTCCGCTTCACCGACCACCCCAGGATAGATCTTTAGATCTTTACTATTAAGCAATTCGCACGCTTTCCTTCGACTACTATATTGTTGAAACTTCTTTGGCACATATGTGTAAAAATCTAGTGCTGACAAATCCATCCCGATGAGCAATCCCGTCTGCTTTTGGGTGAAATGATACAATGCTCACAAACGATTCGTAGATATACGGCTGTAGCCCTAAATACTGCTTAGTAACGTCTCTCTGTAGCACAACGTCTGTCGCATGATAAAGTTGAGCAAAAAGACGAAGACGAACATCGTAACGGTCACACAGTCTAGCGGGAGTTAGTACATAGCTTGGGGGTTCTCGCCAGCTTAAAAGCACATATAATGTCAAGAAAATTGCATTCTGATGAGTCAGTACTCTATATCTTACGGAACTCCTGTCCACAACTTGTTTGGGTGACTGGAGGCTGGGATATCCTTCCCACAAATTTTAGCAGTGTTCATCAAAAAAGTTGACATTTATTTTGTTTTGAAGAAAAATTTTTTATGAAGCAATCCTTTCGCATATTAGGACCTATGCTGCACATAAAACGACCGACTTTCCATGGGATGGACAGTGTCGGCGTGTCCTCCAGGTGTGTTGAAGCTCTTTTGGGCAAGATAATGAAGGTCATTAGAGTGTAGTTGCATGGTGAGTCGAAATGCGTAAAAGTGTGGCTACATACTGAGTTTAACCCCTTTATAAAATTCACTGGCATCACGGATATCAGAAGTCCTCGGCGACACAGTTTCGTCTGATTAATGGGTTCTGGTTTCCACAAGATCATACAGCTAAATCACAAACCTAAATATTTAAGACCTTAGATAAGCCTAGTGTTTTCCAAATGGAAGGATTTTGTCCGTAAACGTTCCCTCATTTTAATACTTCATGTTGGTTGGGGCTGCTATAGCGTGGGAGATTATTTTATTGTTTGGACAACGATGGGTAACGCAAATACTAATCCGCTTGACATAAAATGTCGTGTAATCAAGTAACCTATATTTTATGTTTATGTTATCCACTACTAACTTATCGTTTCATATCTATTAACTACAATAACTTCCAAAACACTTGCTAAGCTTCTTATTATTATCGACAGAGAAAAATGTTTAATTTTCTATCTACAGATTCATCGTTTACAAAATAAGCCCGTGTCATGGGTACGTTTGCGTGATGGTCATATAATCTCGGTGGATCAAACAACATTTATAGCTGATCAACGTTTTCAGGCTATCTATCAAAATGACAATGAATATACCTGGTCGCTGCAAATCAAATACGTTCATCCGAGTGATGAGGGCTGGTATGAGTGTCAAGTTAGCGTTGAACCCAAAATGAGTGCAAAGGTTTATTTAAAAATTGTTGGTAAGTTATAAACAACAGCGCAGTCAACACGTGAGCTTTGTCAACCTTCAAAAGAATTATAAGAGAAAAACGTATAAATAAATTGCTTTTGTGTTGCAATTCACATTTACTTTGAACAGTGCCACTCACCGAGTTGATTGGTGATCAAAATCGTTTTGTTAAGGCTGGCAGTAAGGTGGTGTTGCATTGTATAGTACGCGGTACCCTAGATCCGCCACAATACATTATATGGTTTCGTGACAAAGCGCAAATCGGCGACGATAACGGCATGGGCTGGTATTCACAATTGGATCGCAATATATTTGGAAACAGCGAGGATAATCAGAATACGGTAATTGCTTTTGTTTGTTGTCCGCAAGAAGAAAAAAGCTTTTGCTTGCAACCAAAAGTCAATTTGCATTAGAGTATGTAACTATGCATGATTACACTAAGGAAAGCAGTAACACAATGACCGAATTATTTGTATATATGTGTTTTGTGTGTATTGTCCTGTACCCTTACAGATTGGTTCTTTAATTATACCCTTTGTACGTAAAATGGATTCGGGTAATTACACTTGCCAGCCATCAAACAGTGCTTCTGTTTCGGTACATTTACACGTTTTAAGTGGTAAGTGCAAAACTGTATTCTTTTGCAAGAAATGTAGAGCAAACGCTTTTAAAAAATAATTTTTAACTTGTTTAAGTAAGATTACCAGCGATTAACAATAGCAAATTGTAAACATTTATAATAATTGTTATGACTTTTGTTATTTCCTTTTGATTGTTTCTTTGTTTACCGTTTTTCTGGTTCTTTTCATTTCTCGTTTACTTAGGTGACTATTCAGCATCTGCCATAATGTCTACTGGCAACAATTATACCCTGAATTCTTACTATCTATTGCTGTTACTGCTGTTAATGTCCTTCTATAAAACGTGACTGGACTTTAAATGCTAACTATATAAAATTAACTAACCATTTCGGTATAACACTTAAACATTATAAAGAGTTAGTGGTAACGCAATCATGTGTACATATACAGAAAAGCGATTAATTAAAAATAATTAAAATTAATTTTTAAGAAGAACTGCAGAAAATTTGTGCGGAAATTTGTACTATAGGAATTTAAAAAGAAATATGAAAGAAAAAATTAAAAGTTTTTTACAAAGCTCTCCAAAAAATTCTAAACATCTTAAACTCAATACAGCTTTCAACAGAATACCTAACAATCAATAGAACAAAGGGGTCTTAGGGCCAATCTTATATACTCGCCACTCGAAGCAAATATATCAAAATTCAATTTTTTTTCTTAATTTCTGTGATGCCAATGGATTTGAGGCGGGACGAAACGAAACACATTTATTTAGATTTATATTTGACTTTTGCTTCAACCATACAAACACTGGACCAATTTCCGTTTTATGCCCTACACCACTTGTGCTATAACGTATATTAAGTTTATGCCTACAAATATTGCCCGAGTATAACCCGAAGAATCAAGATAAATTCATCTTCTATTATATCGATCGATTTAGAAAAATTTTCTGAATTTTCCCTTTGCTTTTCTCTGTCTCATATTCTTGGGTCCAATTTACGGGACTACATTTTTGAGATATTTTGATGAAATTCTGTACATCGACTTGTTTTGTATCAAGAACGAATAGTACTGATCGACCATTTCCCGCGGTATGAATAATTGCATTAAGCGAAGTGGTGTAGGCTATAATGTTCCTACTTGTTTTTAAATCGTGAAATTGGTTTAGAAATATGTCTGGTTATATGACTGGGAATTCTAGCAAACTATGAAATAGAACAACAGTTGAAAGTGAACGCGAACAATGTGGGTAGGGGTAGGGGTAGGTAAGTGTGTATTACTTCGAACAAAGATCGAAAGTGTTAAATGGACATTCGGTACAATATATAAATATAGCTATGTATACATATATATATACAAACGCATAAGCTTCAAATATAAGTCAACTTATCTACGCACGTTTATCCCTTTGTGCGCTTCATATAGGATTTTTTCTCATGCTTTCTCGACGGTGAGTATAATAACAAAAAGAAGAAACTACAAAGTTGTGAAGTATCAATAAATGTGTTAGCGTAGATTACAAATCAAAACTAATTTTAAAATAAAAACAAAATTTAGAAAATGGTCCTAACACCAAAGTATACAGCATTTTATAAAGCATAATTAAAAAAAATATATATATATATATTAAAAAATAATTAAAAAGTGTACGCGGTCTAACATTTATGTATATACATGTGTTCAAAATCCATATAAATATCACTGGGCAGTTTAATTAAAAATTTTATTAATTTTTAACAGAGAAAAACAAGCAAATTGGTTTTTTAAACTGAAAGCTCTACAATTCTCAAATAAAAACATGAGTAGATGGAGATCTTTGATAACTTAGCGAAGCACTTGTCCTTAGGCTTCGGGGCTATAAGGGAAAGATAAAAATGAATGGCATAATAATTTCTATCAAATCGGAATGGAATTTGGTGGTCTGGTGGTGCATGCAAAATATCGGTTCGGTTCCATTCAATTGTCATCCAATTCAGATCTATCCAATTCAGCTTAATTTAACGCAATTAAATTTAATTTAATGCAAGACAACTCAATTTAACCTGACGCAAATTGATTCAATTACAAATTTCTAAATAACATAACGGGTGCACATATTTTTCAATACAATGATATTATCTCTTAATATATATTAAAGTATGATCGATTACACCGGCAAGTCGTGTAACACAATAATGAGAAATGCTTGGACTTTATAACGTTTGATTTTACCATATTTCATTGAAAAAGAAGCAGACTTGTCCGATGCTTCAAAAATAAAGCGACGTAGCCATTTTTATATCCACCACCCAAGGATGAGAGGTATATTCATTTGGCCAAAACGTTTGGGACGCCAATAAGGAATCTTCTCTCTTTTCGTCTGCCCGCTTGCCCATCTGTATAAAATGTCTGTTGTAAAAAACGTCCTAGCCGCAAAAATGAAACTATCTGAAACATTTGAAACATGGCGCTTGTTGAAAATGAGACTGGTTGGCTGAAGGACACGTCTACAGTATCACGTAAACTGGGAGCACTTCTTTGGCTTTTCCTCATTACTCATAAACTGTAGAAGATAAATTTAAAAAATACGATCGTATCTTCTGTGAGAGATGTTGTATCGAAATGGAAAAAATCGTCCACGCCTTCTTAATTTTAGAATGTATCGTACATAATTTTCAAAAGCTTTATAACGCGCAGAACCAAAATTCAAAAAACCCATAAAATATAAAAGACCTTGGCCAGTTTCAAATTCGGAATGCGGTTAAGAATGTCCCTCTGTTCGTCTGTCTATCTGCCCGTCTGCGCAACTGATGATATCGCTTACAAAATTGCAAAAGAATTCGAAAATGACACAAACTTTTCTACAACGTCGGCACGTCCATGTCATGAAAGCGGTGAATAGCTTTCTTTTCCCTGTTTTTCGCTTGTTATTCACAAAGTACCATACAAATTTCCACTTTTATTCTAAAAATAGAAAAAATCGACGGCAGCCAGCTAATATTCTAGAGTTATTTTTCTTTTCTTACGATCATGGCAATGGGTATAAAAGATTCGGTGACAACTGAATATAATTTTCTTACTTGTTATTATTTGCAAATATTCTCAATTAATGAACATGAAGCAATGTAGAGTGTGGTGGTCGGTTGAGTACCCCGGAAAAATTCCATATTCAAATTTACTCGAACCCTGTTCAACTAATTTTAGATAAATTCAGTTTAATAGCGCCACATATATGTACCTATAGAATTACTCTTAACGGAAATACTTTTTCACCTACTTTTATAAAAAGAAATTCGTGTAAAAAAGTTTCAATTTATTCCTCTGGATTGCATTATGTCAAAAGTAGTGGATGTAAATTTGTCGAGAAAATCGGGGATAAGGAAACATGATTATAGATAATTTCTCCGTATTGTGGTATGTAATTACGACAAACGCGTATGTCTGTAACAACTAAAGTAGATAATCTGGGTTAATCAAGTGCTATGGAGTAACTTTAGCTTTCAAATCAATGCCTTCTAGAGTAGGCAATCTGGATCAAATAAGAGCTACTGCAATTACGTACACGCGCGAAAACTAGAAGAGACAGTCATCATGCTCGTTGCAATGACAAGTCGGTTAAAGTCTGTATTCTGATTACATTTCTATTCATTTGCGTACACATTGCCTGATCAAAATACTTGCCGTGTTTTAACTATCTGTTTTGTACTTTTTACTTCCAACTTCAAACTAGCAAATATCTGCCTTAATTACATATCGTAATCAATTCAATTCAGATTGTACGCCAGTGATTTTTCATAGTTTTGGAAATTTCAAAGGTGCTGGAAGATAGGTTCAGTTGCACTATAGAACAGATTAGGATACAATTAACTCGCGGGTTTCCAATGAATGTGATTGGGGCTGAGAAGTATGCAAGATATTAATGAAATGAATGAAAAATTTCTTGAAAAATTGCTTTCAGAAAGCCTTCAAAGCGTTTCGCATTTACTTTTCCTCGAATTCATCGAAAACAATGTTTCTTTTCAAGAGATTGTGAAGCACACATACAGAAGCTAAGTGTTTCTTCTCCTACACAAAAATGATTTTATAACTTAGGTCTAATGGAATCTGCCGCGTCACGAACTGCAATGCCAACTAAATTTTATATTCATCGTTCTTGTATGTTTTGGCATACTTCACTTCTATCATTAAGAGAATATGCATTTAAATGAAAAATATATATAAAAAGAAAAAAAGCCTACAAGTATTTAAATAAAAATACCAAGTTTAACTAAAAAAAAAATAACACAAACTTTCCTTCCATTTAGAACACAGAAAAATCAAAAACAAGTAAATCCAAGTTATTATATTTAATGTAAATATTATAGTGTAGGTCTTTATCCGGAAAAAACTTGTAATTAAAACTATAATGAATTAAATGTAATTTTAAAACCAAAACAACAGCCAAGTAAACAAAATGAAAGTAAAAAAAAGTGAAAGGAAATCGCAAGCATAACGATAATAATAAAAATAAAAAGCCAAGAACAACATAACAATTTACTTAAAAATTTTATTTCGAAAGAACACAAGTAAAACAAATGTTAAAGGTAAGAACGAAAGGTGAAAGGTAAAGGCAAGCAGTTGTATACATTTTTATGTACATCCTGCATCCTTGGTAGTATTAAAAATGAAGTCATAAAATTCATGTTCCGGTTTCTTCTGTCGCTTCCGCATTTAACAACAACATAAACGTAAACATAATCTACAACACTTACTATAACAATACATTTTCTGTCGTTTTATTTAATATTTTTCTTTTTTTCTTTCTTCTTTAACTCACCCACGAAAAACTTGCATACACTAATCTTCTCATTGCGTTTGAGTTTCTAGGGGTAGTGCTTCAAGAACATCATAATGTTTAGGCAGATACCTATGGTAATATATATTCAAGATTTTAAATCGTTTTTTATTTACATCGTCCTCCTTCTTCTGCTGGTCTGGCGTTTTTCCTAAGTGTTTTCGGAACGAAAACAGAAATATTGAATCTTGGTATTATTTTTCTTATAGTAGTGGAAATGAAAGTAGATGTGATACGCCTATAGATAATAGTAAACAAACAGATTGGTATTGAAAGGACTTTCTAACACGTGTTAATACATGACAAATATCGGTAAAAGTATTTGCTGTGTCGGTTTTATCAGTCCACTTTCTAAAAGTACCGCTAATTAAGATTATCATCGGAGACCCACTCCCCACCGAAAAAAAGTCAAATTTAATGAATTTAATGTAAATGATAGGAGTCCAAGAGTCAGTTTGCATTGATTCCAAGTTAGTTACCTGGTTTTTATTTATTTATTTATTTTTGTACCCACCGCTGGAGGATGGGGGTGCACTCACTTCGCCATAACACTTGCAACACCAAAAAGGAAGCTTCAGAGACCCTATAAAGTCGATATATTCTTATTGTTGACTTTCTCCTCGTCCGATATGATTAAAATAATTTTATACATTCCTCAAATGAAGATATATTTTCTGCTTAAATATGCGTTAATTCTAAAATAAATATGGTATGCATATGGCCTTAAATTAATTTCCCCCTTAAGAATACCAGCGATTTGGGTATCAAATAAAAGGACTTCGAGAGTACAACGACGAGGCGATGGGGTATGACGACGTACTGGATTAATTTTTTCGTTACAATACCGTTGACATGGGTATCACATATAAAGACATGGAGACTAGAATGAGAAAGTCTGTTAACTCTGAATTAGTTACGGTAGACGACACGTCTCTATACATTAATTTTTCTTAACAATATCTTTTAGTGAAGTAAATGGTGAAAGATAAATTTTTTATCACAATAAATAAAGGCATATGGCAAATATTATAATGGTGGTGGGTATGCGAGATCCGACTCGAACTGAATATAACTGTCTTATTTGTCTTTTTTTTTTCATGATCCGAAACTATGTGAGGCTGTAGTAAAATGTGCTATTCTCAGTCAAAGGTTAACAAACATAAAACCAAGTTATTTCAGCATGAACGCGTGTGAAATTGTTAAATCCGTATAACCTTAAGGATTTTCTAAAGTCATTATAAGTAAAAAAAATTGTTCTTTCCTAAGTGAAAAGGATTTTTGTTTAATTAAAATGTACGCCACACTCTGCATGAACTGATATGTAGATATATACGATATGGACTTTTCAACTTTTCCTTTCTGTTTTCGTTTTTTCTTTCTCTTTTTTTTTAATGAGAGCCAAACGCGTATTCATTTATGAAAATGAGGTTACAATTTTCCATAGGTTCTTGAAAAGAGAACTAAGAATTTAATTATTGTTATTTTAATTTTATTAAACAATAATAATTCATTACCGCCATCAAATAGCATGTTAAGATTGTTATAAGACATATCTTAGAGATTCAACACGATTCAAAGTCGTTTTTGCGAAATCCATTTGCCCACTATTTCCGAAGACTTCAGGCTGCAGGTTATAGTAATTGAAGTACCAATCGGGGGAGTCTCTTATTAGTGTAAAACCATGACGGCCAGAAAGAAGAAGAAGTGAATAAAGGGAAAGATGTAGGAAGGCTACCTAGTAGGTCAGTGTGTTCAGTCGGTAAGTGTTATGCCTTAACTGACTGGACACTAACTATGGATACGACCAAAGTAAACTCTACCTCAATGGGATTTAAACCCGCGAATACTGACTTGTTAGTCGCGTTTCTCAATTATTCGGCTGTTCTTGCGTATAAGTGGAAACGAGTGCTTCTTTATTCATTTTTTTTTCATTCATTTTTTTTTTTTCATTTGTTCAGACATATGGAAACATAAGAGAATGAAAACTTGTACGAAATAAAAGTGGCCTACTGAAGTGAACAAAAAATTTAGGCAATGAAAAACTTAAGAAAGGAATGGGAAAGAGGGATGGTGCCAATAGTAAGAGAAGATATCTTAAGGAACCGATAAATTTCTTGCAATCATCTTATTTAATCTTGATATGAAAAATTATTTTCACTGCAAATTTATTGGTTTTTCAAGAATTCGAATCTTTCCTCGAAATAATAATTTGACTTTTGCGTATGCAACTACTTGGTTAAAAGTTTTAGTTATTTTTCCACACACATTATCAGCAAAATTTGACACTTATGCCGAAGCTAATATTAGACTTTCCAAGCGCATTCTGCAATATGTTTTTTGAGAAGCTTCTCTTGATTAACTTTTGCAATATATAACTGACTATTAAATTCAAAAATTTTTCTTTTTTTTCATTGCTCGATGGCTTTTTTGGCTCCAAATTTCATCGAATCGTACGCCAATTTATAATATACCACATCCAGCAAAATCGCGGAATGTTTGTTTGCCCTGCAGCTTGATTCGTTGTTCTTCGCATTATCACGGCGTCTCTGTTTTTCATCACCCGTTACTGCTGAGGAGGACTTGCCTTTGAATTAAATAGGGAGGCTAATACTTCACGTGAATAGTCCCTTTTTTATACTCGTCAGCCAAGGATGCGGGGTACATTCATTTTGTCAAAACGTTTGCAAAGTCCAGAAATTAACTTCAGAAACCCCACACAATATACATATGCTTGATCAGCATCAAGTTCTGAATCGATTTAAGTATGCCCGTCTGTCCGTCTGTCTAACGATTGTTGTAAACTTTCTCCTAATCGTAAAAATGAAGCTTCGACTTCAAATTTGATAAAAAAAATTAGAATTACTTGCACGCAGGTTGGTATTGAAAATGGGCCAGATCGGCCGAAGGACACACCTACAAACTGAGAATACATCTTTTCAAACGGAATAAAAAATTGGTTTTTTGAGAATTAGTCATAAACTATGGCAGATATATAAGAAAAAGTTAGAACGCATATTATATGAGCGACACTGTACAAAATTTTACCCCGCCTACCCAACATTAAAGTGTATCAAAATTTTTTGTTTTTCGATACCTTTATAACAAGTTGAACCAAGCTTCGGAAACCCCGCAAGGTGTATAAAATTTTGACCAGTTTCAAAATTGGAATGCGCTAAGCTTCTCCTGCTCGTCTGTCCATCTATCCGTCTCCCCAAATATTTAATATTTGTGGTAAACACTCTCCCGCTAGCGAACATGAGACGTAAATTTAGACGTGAGAAGATTTGTGAAATGCATAATCCTGAACATCCTTTGTTTTAATATTATTTATAAGTCTGCTTATGTCAGGTTTGTTTGTCTGCCCGGCTATCTATTAAAATCGCGATTGCGATCTGAAATGTTAGGATTAGAGCGAAACATAAGAAAACAAACCATGTAAGTTTTGCTAAGCTCAAGAATTACGTCATACAATTAAAAGGTTTGTGTATTTCTTTATTTTTACCTGTGCTGGCGAAGTGTAAACGAAAATATTCCAGAATAACTTATTCTTTATTTTCCTCAAACTGCTAAACTCACTACCACTAAAATTTTGAAGATTTGATTTCTTTTTCAGTTTCAGAGATGCTACATGTGGCACATTCTTGACGTAAACCACATAATTGTTTTATTAGTTTAAAACTGACTATATTTCAATATTTCATTCATTACAAGAATATTTCAAGTCATGCGAAGTATTTAGGCAACGCTTTATCTGCTGTGAACTGCAAATTTCTTCTCACTGCTAGATTGTTTATTGTTCGAAATTTCACGATGAGCTTTTACGTAACTACGATAAATATACGCGTCACTGCACGTTTCAAAACCTATTGTCTGTTCTTGAGAACGCAAGCTAAAGCTGCCAGCAGGCGGGCGTCCAAGATATAGTGCAATCAAGAATAAACATATTTTGCACATATTCATTTGATGAAAAATTCTTCGAATTTTTTGTAAACATACATAAGCGTTAAATTAAGAGAAAAGCACTCATTTAGACGTGGAAAACTTTCAAGAGTGCGAGATAAAATATAAACTGAAACTCGAAATTGTTTCAGCACTTACGCAAATGTTACAAACCATAGCCACTTCTGTTTCTGCTTAAAACAAATCTGGGCATTTAGTGAAGCAAATATTTTCGAAAAATTATTAACGGAATATATATATATATACATGGGAAAAGAAAGTCTTTAAGATTCTCCGCAATGTTAGTCTCCATCTGCTCCTCAAGATAAATCTTCATTAATTAATTCGGCTAAAGGCAAAATTCCTTTCTTTGTAACATCTGTTTATGTGTTACACACCATGACAGAGCAAGACCGAAATGAAAATGTAAAATACATTTCTAAGTGAACTATGCATAGAATATTACGTATATTAATCGGCTCATTTCTAATGTATTTCAATGGAATTCACTTTCTAATACTTTTCTCATCCGGCCAGGGCCACGAACTTTCATTATTTTGTCTTTTTCATATATACATTTATTTTCACTCAATTTTAAAGTAACAACTGCGATATGCATAGTTTTTTGCAGAATTTAGCCGTATATGCCAATCCTTTAGCCGTATAGAGATCTTATAAAGACGTGTTTGAACGAGGGTAGAGGCTTCGGTATAACCATTGCTGCATGCAATGAAGTCGTATCATGTGTGCGAAGATGGCCTAATATACTACATTATGCAATGACCACATAGATTTCACGGGCGTCTGATATTTCATTGTCTACTTTAAAAAGGTGTCCTGGATGCCAAACTCTATCAAAAGCTTCCTTCGGTACGCTGGCTTTATTCATTTGTAGATCGATTTAATTTACATTTGCTACAAGTTTTGTTGTTATTAGAGTTTCCTACGATAAAATTCTGTTCAAGACCGTCTTTAATTCAGACCCTGAGGCTTAAGTTTTGATCTAGCCAATGCTTCAAATAGTTCATATCAGTTTTTGAAGAGATAACCTTACAAGTTTGGAGATGAAAAGCACAGTTCACGTCGAAATTAACTAAAGGAGGCGAACGGTCAGAACTTAAATCATAAGACATATTAATGTCTAAACAATATACGGCAATAATCGAGTAAACAGTGAAATCCACCAGTTCCGGGATTTTTCTTGTATCACTAAACCTGTTTTTTTTTTTTGTAACCGCTTGTAAAACTCCTTATCCTTAGGATTTTCGAGTAGTGAACCCCACCAAGGATTAAAGCATAATCGCTAAAGTAAAGTAAAGAATTTATTCCTTTGTCCAAGAAAGAAATTAATTGTTAAATAGCATTGTTTTTATATTAAGTAGATTACTTTACCTAATATTAATTCTATCCAGTAGGTTGGTGTAGGATTTATTATTTTTCAGGGCTACAGCATATGTTTGTTTATTGAGAAGTTGGCTAATATTGCTGAAACCGTCGATATCATAATTAAGTTGCGTAAAGTTAGACTCCTGGGGGGAGATTATCAATTTTTCGCTTGCTATACGAAACAAGGTTTTTGTTGTTCATGCGTAAATTAGTTTCCTGTATATTTAGCGACCTCCATACTTGACAGTGTGGTCTTTTCAAAAATTATCACAACGAGGGGGCGAATTGCTTACTTTTTTACACGTTCAGCATATAGGTTACGGAGAATACGAGTTTTAGGAACATTCGTTGCTTAATTGAAATGTTCTTTTTGTTGTCCTTCGAGCTGGTACGTAGGCAAGTAACAAATTATAAGACATAATGAGTACCTATAGACATGGTTTGTTAAGCGATCCCTTACTTTTGAATCACAAACCGTCTTTAAGTGCAATCAATTCTTTATTCGATTCAAAGCAATAATAACCGATCGTAATCTTTATTTCGACCGAGAACAAAACAGGTATCTTGATGTGCGTTCAACGCGGCTAAGCATGACGTAGAGAGACGATAAGTTCATTTTAGCGTGTAAAGGAATCACATTCATTTATCTCCACTTACTATGTGTGTCCCTTTTTAACCAATAGCTTCGCGTCGCTCGCTTGAGACACAGGGCCTGTGTTAGCATTGACCTCATTTATGCAATCGGTGAATACCTTAATTTAACTCTTCAGGATTGCATTCCAATAACTAAGCAAGGATACAATTGTTCAAATATCGCACAGAAGTAATAGAAAATAATATTTATAGCTTTGAAACAGCTGATCGACTAAGAAGCAATCCTTTTGTTTTTAAAATCGATTCGTTGCACTGCTTTGTAGTAGAAAAGTTTTGTGTGCGCTCTAATAAATGAAAAACACTATCTTTTATGAACGTTGGCAGATAAGAGCTCTCGGCATTGGCCATTAAGGATGAAATGGACGCTTTTGGTGCCTCGAGCAATGAGTTTATATCACCTAGCGAACGCTATGATATCAAACAGAATAAATGCACCTTAAGCGATTCCCACATGTAGGCCCTACTTTACTCTAAACGAGTTAAGTTGGACTACTTAGTGAATTAACATTGCTTTTAAATTATTTACTTTGGGTATGTAGTATGCAATTAGTACGGCCGAGACAGCCAACTATAGTAGCAATATATAATGAGAAATAATTACTACAGATTAACGAAAATTCCGTTTACGACGTTTTTCATTTATCACCAGAGGCTGGCGGCACAGTTGCCAATGTAATTTTTTTAAAGCACACTATAATTTTCCATTAAAAAATAAGAAAATATTTATCAACAAAAGAGCGGTCTTTGACTTAGTTAAACATATGTCCATAGCGAATATTTTCCAATATATGTTTAGGTATTTGCGGCAAACTGTCAAAGAAATTGGATTGAACTGCATGTTTAATTTCCTCTTTGTGCGTGACAGACAATTCTAATATATTTGTCGCCATGAATGTAAGAAAGCCGGCATGCGGCACACATTGATTGTACTGAGTTTGAAAACAGAACATAAATTCATATTTCCATGAAGTTATTCCTGTGGCTGCAGACTTCGCCTGGGGACAAAACCCCATACACCGTACTCATATTTGCACTAATGTATTATTTGTTGAGCATTTGATAGTTGTGCACATGAAAATACATATCGACAATTGAAACCTGAATGAAATACAAAATAATTTCCTTAAAATTCTTAATTTCACTGTAATAGTATGAATCAAGTGTATGAACTGAATAAAGTTTTGCGTAAGAAGCCAAAATGAAGTTTTTGTCCACGAGATGAAGTTACGGACAGGTAAAGCGAGGAGGATGTGAAACTGCCGCTGCTTTGCTTGAGAAATATTCCCTATCATTATTCTACACGTTTTTATTGCCTTGAAATCTGTCAGAAAAAAGGAAAATTAAATATTTATCTTTGAACTACCGGGATAACAGGTTCGGAGGCTACTTTTATCATGAATTTATCTTCTCGTGTCACACAGCATATTGGTGGTTTTTCGATATGCCAGGTACTTATAACTTTAATGCTTTCATTCCTCAGATCTCGTAGTATAAAATAAATACAAAATGCCTATCAAACATTTTCTTAAAATTCGATAGACGGGTGAAAGGCAAAAGGACTATAAGGTAACAAATAATGCGTACAACTTGTAAGCTAAATGGAAATGCCCTTAAATTAATCTACTAATCTTAATTAACCTAATCTAACCAGATTTGTAAATTTCTTACAAAATGGCTGGCGTAACTATTTTATGCAGTTTCCTTATTGTTGTTTTACGCTGCTACCCGTTTCTTTTTTTTTTTTAGGCAGATGTAGTCAGACAGATAGGAAACATTAAAAAGCGGAAATTATGTGTGGGTGGCTAAGTAGACGACACACATTGTTCATAAATGCGTTGCAGTTGGAGGTAATTCTCTTTTGGAGTAGAAGCCGATGTGTATTTGATTATATTTATTTCAAAATTTTTTTATAATGCTATATTAAGTTTGTGCGTCCGTCCTTCTTTTTTCCTGTATTCAACCTCTTAATCGCAATTCTTGCAGTATTTTGAAGAAATTCGGTACACCAGCCATTGCAGCATCTGTTATTTAAATATCCCAAAAATTTGGGACCTGCAGGTTGAACACAATAATACATGGACGGACATCACACGGACAAACGGACAGACAAGCTTGAAATAATTTTCTGAATCGATCTGTATAATAAAAGGGGGCTCTGTCTTAAGCCCTTCTGAATATTACGTACGTCCGGGCAAACTTACGTCAGACGTGATGTACGCTGCAATACCGGATCACTACTAACTATCTAAATTTACCTTTTTCAAAGAACGAAAAATGTGGGTAATAATTTAAAATTTTATTGCATTGCACCTCAAACTTTGATGTCTCACTTAACTAAATGCCTTAATAACAAAGAGGTTGAGTTATAAACAAAATCTATCGTGTTCGGACTGGTTTTCGAAGGAAAACCGTTAACCCGCTTTATACGTTTCAAACCTACACAGTGAGTGTACAATAACCGTTCTAGTATGCACCTAGTTGGGAAAAACAACAAAGACGCCTTTTGTGAAACGTTGCGAGGTAAAAATCCCAAAGTATCCTGAAATAGTGCCTATTTTTTGAACATTTTTGAATCAGTGAAGAGACTATTTATGAACACTTAATTAATTAATCAAGAGATCCAATCAAAGGCGTGATGGTCTGCTGCAAAAATAAAATTTGCAAAGATAATTTTCAAAATTTACTCTCTGAACAAAATAATCTAAAAAAAAGAAAATTAAGTTCGGTCGGGACCGAATCTTTTATACCCATCGCTGTTTATCCCAAAAAAAGACAAAAGAAGTAAAAGAACAAAATTCTCACGCTCTATAATATGGCGCAGTTGATTTCCTCTGTTTTCCAAATTAAAAAGTTTATCGTAGAGGCGTACAGACATATGGGCGTTGAAGGCCCTTCCTTTGAAAAGTTCAGGTCAATTCCAAATTCCTTCGCAAATTTGTAGGCGATGCCTTAATTTTCACTAACAGTAGAATGTTTACCGAGATACTATAAAGTTGGACAGATGGGCAGGTGGATGTATGAACAGAGGGACACGTTAAGGCGCATACCAGATTTGAAACTGGCCAAGAATTTATATAATTTATGGGGTTTTTGAAGCTTCTTTCTGTGCATAATAAACGTATTGAGAACAAAATTAAATTTTAATACACTATAATATTGGAGAGGTCAATTTTTTCTATTTTTTCTATATTTCGCCTATAATATACATCCTCAAATTTTTGTGCTATGCATCAAAAAAACAATTTTTTATCCCTTTTCAAAAACACACGTATCCCAACTTCACGCAGTCGTGTAGTCGTTTCCTTCAACCGATATCGTCCGTTTTCAATACCAATCTGCGAGCAAGAACTCCGAATGCTTTTGCCAAATTTGAAGTCGACAGTTTCATGTTTCTGGCCCGGAGAATGTTTACAAGAGTCATTAAACAAACGGACGGACAGTCAGACGGACACACGGACATACTTAGATCTAGTCAGAATTTGTTGCTGATCAAAAACACATATACTTTGTGAAGTCTCTGAAGCATTCTTCTGGGCTTTGCAAACGTTTTAAGAAAATAAATATATCCCTAATTTTTCGGTGATGGGTGCAAAAAGAAAGAAGTGAATCTTCCTAAAAAAACCTTTAAATAAAAAATTTAATTACTATCATAATCATTAATGAGCATTGGAGGCCATTAAAAGCAAAAATCTTTTACTATAGAAACGCAAACATATTTCAGGGTTATACGTAATTGACAAAAAAAAATAATAATAATAATAATCTTAAAAAAAATACTGAAACTGTTTAAAAGAAATTTAATTAAAGCCATTAAAAAGAGAATATTATTAAAACAGACTGAAGAACTTAAATAAATGAATACAACCTCAAGGATCGCATGACTAGCTAAGTGCTCTTGAGTAAATTATTTCAAAATACTGTGTACAGCGCTCATGAACATTACCCTTATTCCTCTAGTAATTGCACGAAAAAAACCTTTCACCGCTTTAGAGCCCATCGAGGTAAATTAGACAATTTTGGGGTTAGCTTTTAAAATAACGTCTCTTTAAACCGACGATGCAACAATTGACAAACGCCAAAATTGAAAATTTCGTAGCACTATGTGCAGAGCTATAAAAATTATGTTTACTTAATCCATCTAACTTATTCACGCATTTAGGTGCAGCCTTGATGGAATCTAGCTGATTATTGAAGCTTTCTTGGGGATATCATTGGGCTAGAATTTAAAAATCTAAAGTTCGAAAGTAAAAGGAAAGAAACTTCCCTTTTTTGGAAAAAAAATGTGGTCAATTCTCGGGCTAATTGCAAGCGGGCCGATTGATTTACGAACGCACCCAGGCCACGCATCGTTCCACTTTTTTCTTTTTCAATGTTGCTTCGTTCGTGAATTACGGCTAAATTTCGTTTTGTGTTACCTTTTGAAGCCTCTCTTTGATTTTTATACGATTTCCTATAAGAAACTCCGGTTCACTTTGCATCGTTTCGTTTTGTTTTGTTTTGTTTTTTTTTTTTTTCTACGACGCCAAGCGAGGTTTTGGTGTAATCTGAATTCAAACTTTTTGTTCTAAACACATTCTTACTATTGTAATGATGATTTCAATAGACTAGCATGGCTAATACATTCCCGAAGGCCCTTCTGACTTGCATATATACGTTTTTCTATTTGTTAAAAACGTTTGGCAAATTTAATATAAAAGTTTAATATAACAAAGTATAGAAGACTTTTTATACACACAAACGAGCCCCATATAGTTACAAAATTGACTGCGATTTTTTTGTCGATGCGCTGAGTGTTAAAGATTTGCTTACCCAACAGTACATTTCGCTTTGTTTTTTTGTGTATAAGCACATTAAGCACGTTGGGGATAAAAAATTGATTTGTTTGTGCGAACGTAACGTTTACCCAAATCATTTTGTTAAGAATTCACTGAATACGTAGAGAAAATTATAAAATTTCTTTATTTAATATTTGCAAGAAGGCTTCCTAATATTTATAATTTTCTTATTTACAATGAAAACGGTTTTGCGTCTATCTAAAAAGGGGTTCACGGAGCTCATTGAATTTTCAAATAAACTTTTTATCTTTTTACGCGATTGCTACTTACTATCCGTGACTTTTAGTTGCCATTTACGTTTGTTTAAATCAACATATTTTTATAGCTGGTTAAAAAATGTTATCTTGTTTACTGAACAAGAGTGCTGTGGCAGTTCATGGCTTTTGTGGGCACATTTTTTAAGGTAATTTTGTCATTCTTTTGCATAAACAATATAACAAGGCTGCCAAAATACAAGGTTTGCTTTGAAACGTTAGGTAAACAGAGCCGCGCAGAGAGTGAATAAATTTCAGTCTCATTTGCCAAAGATGCCTTAATCGTACTAAAAGGCATGCTGCATAAGATGAACATGCATCGCGAGATAACAAGAAATACTATTATTTGCTTTTTATACTATTTTATTCATTCTTTTTTGTTCGCGTTTTTCTTTGTATTTGAATATTTCCAAAAAAAAAGCAAGACAAATCTTTACTATTTAGATTCTTCTTTCACTCTTGAAAAGAGGGTAAAAAAAGTGAGTGCAAAAAAATATTCATCAGCATCATCACTGAATAAAAGAAAATATAAAAAATCCGGAAACGTTTTTCAATTTAATTTTATCAAATTATCGCGTTCGTGAAAGCACTTTATAAACGCTCCTAACTATGCATTTATAAGAACTAATGTCTAAAAGCCTTGACAACTTAACTGCGAAAGGCTGTGATATATAGTGATTGACTACGGCGAACTCTTATGAATAAATGATTTATTGTTGGAATCCTTTTTGTTAAGAAATTCAAAGACGTGCTAAAAGTTTTTTTCATCTTCATTATTCAATTTTTTTTGGATGAATGAAAACTTAGGTTTTGGTACAAGGTTATGTTAATTTCTTTATCTCGTGCGTAACACACAGCCACATATATGTCTATTTTCATGTCAATTTGTCTGTACATTGCACTTACATACATATCTGTCTACATTTAGATACATACCTAGTGGTCAGCGACGTACACTTACACATACAGCCATACATGTATGCTCACCTTACTATTTTATTTCTTCATTAGACTCACTATTGGTTATTGTGCCTGCGTGTCTCTTTCGTTAATTAATTTGCACTGTTCGTCTTTCTCAAAGAATAGTCTGACTATCTAGTTATATGTAGTATGATGATTCACTACGTGTATTGCTTTAAATAGACGTTCATCTAGCCTATTGAAGGTCTCTTTATTTGCCCTTGTAATTGGTGTTTACAATCGTGCTTGCTTTCAAATCTGCTTGATTGGCTGTATATACAAATCATCATTTTTATATCAAAGTAACACGTTAGGCACTGTATACTTGAACCGGGTTTTCATTGGCTTCTATTTTCACTTCGGGGTACAGTGTCGCGGTACGATTTCCTAAACCATATTCCCCGTCGACCTACGTTGTTCGTTTTAAAATATCCTTTGACATGTGAGCCAAAGACTTTTGGAGACCAGATGCTTGCGAAAATAATCAGGTTTATCAGAAACAATTGTCCTCATATCAATCACGCACGCAGTGGAGATCGCGTATGATTTATATAATAATGCAAATTGCATCGCTAAAAAGAGATTGATGCTACCATATATAATCAAATTTTATATATTCGCCACTCCTAAATTTATCATATCAATAATTACAATAAAGAATTAAATATTCGCCAGTCATTTCTATCTTTCTTTGTAACAGCCATGACGGACTTTTGCGAAAGTATGTGCAGGAACTCGAATTGAGTATTCAAAACGGTTATGATTATTCTATGATTGGCAAGATTCTTCTCTGTCATCTCAATTGTTTGATCCAAGTATTTATTAACAAAGTCTCAATCGACTCAGTCATTATTTCACTGTTTATCAGTTTTTGTAGATGCTTGTGTGTTGGTAATTGTTTCAGTGAGATAATGAAAAGAAATGAATACACGGATGTACTTCCAGAACGGTAAAGCTACATAATTTTATTTTACCTTTTATTATCACTCAATATTATTAATTTATGGAAAAAGTTTTTTTCAAGTTATTTTTACCTCAAGTTAGTTCTTTCTCCCCAAAATATATTGAATTGAATTCTTTTCTTTTATTATTGTTATTTTACATTCGCTTATTCGCGCATCTTCATTTATTTTCGCAATCTATCTATATAAAATATTCATAGGGCTGCTGCAACAGCATGAAATAAATTACATTAAAAATACGAAAAGAAAAAGAAATAATCGTTAATTTTACGTTATGGTTACTGAAAATGAACGACTGTATCCAATAAGAAAATTAATTAAGAAATAAACGAATTGCAATTGAAAAATATGCTGCTTTACGGGACTTCGTAAATTTGAAATATTCGTTTTGCACCCTTTTCACATTAACATTACGGTACTTTTAAATTATCTTATTAAGATTATTGAAAGAAAATTTTCATTGGGATTTTTTCTCCCCAGAAAATCTTGAATATTATCATGAAACAAGTAAAGAAAATTTCAATAACAGCATTATCGTAAATAATTTATAGCCAGTGTGGTACTTTCTCTTAAATTGCGACAAGAATCCACAGATTTTATATAAAGTAACTAAATTTTCCACTGAGTGAAGCAATAGGCAAACACATACAAACTGTTTGTTCAAGAGTAAAGCAAAAAGTTTTCATCCCTCAGATAATTTTGTACAAAAAAGAAAATAAGTCTTAATCGAACCACAGAGTTTCATACGCTTTTCAATTACTTGTTACTTGTTTTTTTTTTTTTTTTTTTTCTTAAATTTTTATTGAACCAATTGGGCCTAGAAAAATAATGTTTTAAATGGAAAAAAAAAGTCGTAACTGGGACACGAACTCCAAGAAGATGGACACTGTAAATATGATTTTAAATGTACACTCTATAAAAGGCTATCAATCGTGTACAAATCGCCTTAATGCATATGCTAATCAATCTATTCACTACGATGCACGCTCTACAAATCGCGGAAGTCATATGGAAAAAAGCTCTTTTTCTTACAAAAAATTTCTTTTCTTGGACCTCATAATTTGTTTGTACTGTAAAGCCCCTATTTGTTATGGTGCCGTAATTGAACTTACTACCCCAAAGAAAGAGAAACATTGAATTTCTTTGACTGGCTTATCCATCACCCAGAGTATATTAAACAATCATGAATTATAATTTAACTCAAGATAGTTTTAAATTTCCATAACTCACTCTTACTAATGTAATTCGTATTCACTCATCACTTACTCTATTATAGCTTATGTTTTTATTAAAGATATTTTTTTTTATATCTCGCACGTCTGCTCTTCTCGATGACCGAAAAAAGAAGAGGGAGCCCAACGTAAATCCGACTTCGTAAGTCGTGTTGGTTGCTTCTGTCCTCTTAATTGGTGTTGTCCACGGGTCTTTTGATCGAAACGGGTGATTTCGAATGAGATCCAACCATACCTATGACACTATTATTATTGTCATATTTGAACGTATTTACATGAACTACTTAAGAATACTTGCTACAACCCTTAACCTAAAGTGGGGAACCGAAACAAGCTTCGACTTTGGTCTTCACAATTTTGGTTCAAATTAGAAAATAGCTTTTTTCTTGTTCTGCTTTACTGGCCACGCGATGAAAAGACTACAATTGAGCATTTCTTAGAGTTTCGCCAAGTCTCCGCCTTCATTCTTTTTCTTCTTTAATAAGTACCTAATCTACTGTAATAATATAATTTTACATGAATATCTATTCATATGAAAAACTTCGTAATTGTCAAGATATTAAGATACGTGTTAAACTCTTGCGTATTGCATTTATTATCGAACGATGGGAGTACATTCATTTTGTACAAATATTTACAGCATGCAGAAGGAAGTTTCGGAGGCACCACAAAGTGTGTATACGGCGTTCGTGATTAGCATCAACTTTAGAATCGATTGAAGTAAGTCCATCTGGTTACCTTTCTATGTTTATGGTAAACCTTCTTCTGATCGACAAAAAATAAATATTTCATGTTGAAAATTAATAAAACCACGTGGGTTCAGACAATGATCGAAATTAGTTGAAGAATATGCCCGCAATAGAGCCTAAACTGAGAACTCACGGAAAGTAGTCAACATTTTCCAGTTGGCAAAAATGAAGATATCGTCTACACATTTGCAGAACGGTTTGAAACACATCAGCGAACACGCCTACAATGCCCCCCTTCTATAAAACTTAGCACATCTTTGTTGTCCGTGTCTTTTGCTCGTTACAGATACGCGATATAAATTTCCATAAGATTCTACAAAAATATAAAATTCCAGCCACGTCCACCCATACAAGCTTATATTTTTTTTTTTTTTTGTTAATCTTCTGTAGGTTAACGGTGATGGGTAGAAAAGATTCTGTCGCAACCGGATATAATATTCTTACTTAATTTATCTTTAGACTGTGTAGACAATATTGAATTCTTAACTAACGGCTTTATATTCGCATTATTATTGTTAATTAAAACAAATGAATGCAACTCACAAGAAATAATTTACGAATACGTTTTTTAACTTTGCACCCCATCACTATTTCCCTTTACTCTTAACAGTTTAGCTAACTTGTGCCATCAAATCTTGTATTCCGTCGCATTGTTTTATATAAAGTTTTTGTTATATATTATTATACTATTATATTATATTTATATATATATATTTATATTATATACACATTTCAGATAAAGCGTTTTAATGTTGATTAAGAATCATTCTGGCTATTACCGGATTCGTTATTAGGATTCTTTCTTGTTCCTACGCTATTTAAGCATAATAGTAAGTTCATATGCAGTAAAATTAATGTACTTGGAAGAGTACTGTTTTAGTCAATTAGTATAACTTCACTATAGAAATGGAGCCTATGCAATATTCATGGTACTTTCATTAGACAAAACATTCATTACATTGTACTAAGCAAACAAAATGCTCTTTTTTTATTGCCACGACAGTGTATATGATTTTATAGAGACTTTTTCATGGAAATATAGGTATACATTGTACATTGCAAACCATAAGCATAAAAAAAAAACCAATACAAGACATGAAGGAAATGAAAACAAGTCGAAGCTTTATGACCGCGCAAGGACGGTCATTAAATATCCTACACCACTTCAAACACCACTACAATACTTGAGGTATGTTTATCGTAAATTGTATGAAAAAAAAATTGAAAATTGTATGAAACCTCAAAAAGAAAAAATTTTTTTCATATAACCTTTTCAAAAATAGTTCGTCATATGATGAATGGTCCTATTGAACAGATTTGTTGTTATTTCATCAAAATAACGAAAATGGAGATCTACAGTTTGAACGCAAACATGTGAATAACCATCAAATAGGCCGAATATATGTAAAGGGATTCTAAAAACGATTCTGCATAAAATGAAAAAGGGTGCATCTGGATACTGCATACAACTTCACAAACTTAATGTAGCTTTACAATAATTGATGTAGATTATAATAATTACCGGAAGTAAAGCCAGCCAGACAGTACTACTAACGGAAGGAGACAAACAGAACACAACTAATTAAATGGGTACAATCGAGTACAAATATTGAAATATTGAAATGTCGGGCAAGGCCGATTATTAAATATACCACTTCGCCTAATACAATTTTTCATTTGCTTTCATAATAAAAGACCAAATATGATACCAGAAATGATACCCCTAAAGGGGGCTAACAGATGTTCGGTGTTCAAGTTCGGTACAGATAATTTCTATGTCAAGGAACTATTATGGATCGGTTTTTACTATAAATTAGTAGAAATGATATCTTTTTGCAACTTACTTTATAAGAATGGTTGAATAGAAGACAGTTGGAAAATTTGTGTTATCCAATCCACATTTTCCACGTCAATTCACTGTGCCGAAATACTATTACTAGGCGACATTCGTCGAGAAATATTAAAAATTATGCAATTCTCCTGCATAAGCGCTATACGGGAAGTGGTCCTAAAAATGATTCTATTCAATCCACATTCAATAGCATTCGTCTTTTGAGCCAAAACATGTCGATATACCAAGTACCACGCAAATGTATTCAGCTGTTATCCGGGCAGACACCAGACTCAGAGAAATATACGGACAGGTCAGCAAACCGGGCCAAATTAATTCCAAAAATGATTTTGAGTTGTTCGGTATAATAAAAGATGGGTTGATCTAAATAGATTGACACACACGTCCACAGAAACTTGATACATTCCTACCGCAAGTCTTTTTGTGTACAAAAACTGAAATCACTGCTCTTCTCTACCAGTAGAGGACGGAATGACATATGCTACGTAAGTTCAAAATATCCTATCAATCTTTGAATTGCACTCTAGGAATATCTTTAAAGCACTCAGGATAAGTTGCTTGCTTATTTGCTTATTTGTTACATCAATCCGTTGTATCTTTCTGCTCATAACAAGCACTAACGAAATATTAAATTTCAATTTACAATTGTTGCTTTTTAATATTATATATCTGATCTTTCGTTAATATCTCTCTCATGTTTCTTTTCAATATATATCGCACAAAGGCGATGACCACGTCAAGCATTGAAATATATATCGCGTACTTTCAGCAACCGTAAGTCAATTGTGAGTTCTGTTGATTTATGCCAAAGAACCGAAATTGCTTTGCGTTTCTTGCCAACAACTTGATTGCTCCTCGCTTTTTTTTTTTTTTGCATTCACCTTCGTTAACGACCGTGATGGTAATAACAATATTGCTGATACAAAAGGTAAGGCGAATATTTAAGAATCAATTGATATCATTGCTTTTCTTTCTACCTTTTGCAGAAGATATCTCAAAAGATTTAATACCACTACGTAGTCGCTTTATATCCTCTAGAACGTGTCAGAAAAACTTGAATTGAGTTAAATAGAAGAAGGTTTTTGTTTTGAAATTTCGGGAGCTTTCCCAAAATTTTCTAATCAATCGTCCGTCTCAAATGATTTCCAGCGGGAATCTGCCTTATCTGTTAAATTTTCACATTTCCAATGCACTAACACATAACTTTAAAAATTGTTTATATTCATGTAAGAGATTACAACAGTTTCGAAACAAAAAAAATAACTTTGCTTTTTGAATGTAATAAAATAATTACACAACTTAAACTTTTAAGCGTAGAAAAAAAATGGTAACATTTCGACCACATTTCGCAAAATTTTCCCTTCAAAATTTGGAAAATTCGACTGTTGCGTAGCTTTCGAAGGCTGTGTTTGCAAAGCCATCACCTTCCTATTCCTCATTTCTTACTGATCGTCACCGCGTTACGCGAATAGGGGGCTTTCCCTGATCGGTCCTTAGAAAAAAGTAAATAAATAAAAATAAATTTTGGACGGGATATCTCGTGACGGTTTTATCTGAGTTCAAAAAACCAAGATGTTCTGCTAACAGGTTCCGAAATTTGATTTTGCAAAAAAATATGATGTTCAATCATTGTTGTCGTGACAGAAAAAACTCCTTCGTTCAGAGAGACTTTTCAAAAGTTCTCTCTTCTAGCTCATGCGGACCCTTAGAAGCGTTGCCCAACGAAATCACATCAGCGTAGCTTCTGTAAGGTGTTCAATGAATAGATATGAAGAAGAAGATTTCGGAGGTGCTGTCAAGAATTTGCAAGTATTGAATGAAGTTTATTAATTCGACTGTGTAACTCTTAGGATTGTTGTTTAATGAAAGGAATAATGGAAAGTTTGTTATAAGAAGCACGCAAGTCTGTACCACATTACACGACTTTAAATGCGCTTTTCTTGTAGATTTTTCTGGACAATTACCATGAATCAATATTGCATATTGCTGTAGATGAATGCAGGTTTTTTTAAAGCAATTTTGCACCAACCACTAATGTAATGGACCGCCAATTACATTGAAGTTTCTTCACAAAACGCCTCCGGATGTGCTGCCATTTTGTAACATTTTTCAGGCGAATTTTTATTTTCAAAACTGAAATGCATAACAATCTGATCGCCCATTATAAAACAAAATGTAGAAAGTAGGTCTTTTTTCGCGCAAATAAAACCAAAGACAACTAAATACGCAGATATCCCAACATTTAGTTTAAAATTGAAATTTGGTTAATCTTAGGTCATTTTTGTGTATCTGTTATCGATGACAGTAATAACACCGGTAATTAACAAGCATTTGTATCTTGCTCTTCCATTTCCTCATTCTTAATATAATAAATATACGCCTGGAAATTGCTGCTGAAAACAAACAAATCCAGCCATTTTTGCAGAGATTGGTAGCCAGACGAACACATATCGCATGCATGCATACGTACGTGTGAAGAAAAACGTGATATAAGAGGAATATAAATCCATAAAAGGTGACAAAAGCCGTATTAACCTCATGTATGGTTTGGTGGAATTATGAGCCACTCCAACCGGAGCAGACAATAACCAACGTAAGTGAAGTGCGCAATTAAGATAAAACGTCCATAATGAATCAGTAAAAAAAGCTTTGCTATCCCCCGCTGCAAGATTGTTCGCTGAAATACGATTTATCTAATACCCCTTTCTACTTGTAGAGTCGAACAAGTTAGATAGTTCATTAAGAGAGGAGTCTTCGTCTTTCTTCCAAGTTGTTCCATATTAAAAAGGAACCAATATCCAAAATATACTTCTTCCGCACCAGAAATTTCCAAACTATTTCTAATTCAATTTTGATCCATTACAACTCACAATATTAAATGTTAAATTCACAGTTACATCTACCTTAGGCAAATTTTATTATTGTCTTCTACCATGACTACTTTTTAATTAGTGACTTTTACAGTTGTATCTCATGGTCAATGTCGAAAGCTAATAGTAAACTTAAGTAACGTATGTTGTATCATGCGCCAAGTACAACAGAAGCCCATTACGATCAACTGAGGCTTTACGAAAGGAGCTAAGTGTAGATAATTAAAATTTCATTTTCAAGAAAACAATTACTAAATATTTGTTCTATTTGTTTGAAAACCACATTTAAAGTCTTATAAACTGAATTGTTTCTCCTGAGACTTAAGCTGTATTTATAAAACTTAATTTAGTGCCAAACGTTTGGATGTGATGTGTGTTTGTGTTGGTCTTGTTACATTGAACGTCAACTCATTAGCATATGCACGTCATGCCAACTTTCAACATAAATGTCTACTGTGTGTACATTTGCAATGTGTACAATTAAACAAATTGTTGGTTATATGTAAGTGTCAATGCTGCAAATGTACAAACGAACAGTTCAGATTATTTGAGAATTTATTTTTATTTAACTGTTGTGAGATACCGTACATGAAGACATTTTCGCAAGATATCTGTGTTGGATGGTAATCAAGGCGTCAAGCAAATTTTGTATACAGTGTCCGGTACTTTTCGATGCGCACACGTTTTTGACGTGTATTATCAAAGAGCGCCTACTAACGTTAGTAAAATGTGTTGCTATTTTCAAGCCAAAATATGCGAAAACAGGCAGACGCGCCGATAAGCAAAGAAACACACGGACATGCACATAGGCAGACAGACACAGGAGCGTAGGGATGCAAGAACAAACAGAAGAAAGGACAGACAGACACATGAATAGAGGCTCAGATATGCTCTCGCATAGACAGGCCGAAGCACAGCTAGATGTTTTAACGTCTACAAGTGTAAAAAACTTAACTAGACAAAAACCCATTGTTTAAGAGCTAAATGCACGCGATAATTTTCAACCCCCGATCTGATGGACAACCTTGCATCACTTAGTGCGTACTTCGCTTCTCTAAAGCACCATGTATAGAGGATTGGATGTTGGCGATACACTCCCCTCTGGGCAAGACAGAGCCTAGGACCTCCAAATATAATCACCAAGTTTTTTGTGACTTTCATCGCAGGATAGGATCGTAGCACGACACTTTAGGCCATTGTGTGTCCTTTGGTACGAAAACGAACTTGAGAATAATCGCAGAAAAAATCGGAAATTCTCTATTTGTCGCGATCATCATTTTGAGAAACTTATGTGTGTGCGCACAATTTCGTATTTGTGCATACTCCTTACAATATACATTAGCTATTTGACTAATACAGAATAATAACAAATAAGAAAATCAATTTCGTATTTGTGCATACTCCTTACAATATGCATTAGCTATTTGACCAATATAGAATAATAACAAATAAGAAAATCACATACGGTGTTGATCGAATCTTTTACACCCATCAAATTTATCCTGAAAATGACAAAACGGTGAAAGAGCTAAATTTTCATGCTCTGCAATATGGAGTGGGCGCGCCTGGTTCTTTCTATTTTCAAAGTAAAAGTTATTGTCGCGTAGGCGTGCGATCGTTGTAGACATATCCTTTGTAAAGTTTAGATCACATCCAAATTCTTTTTCAAATTTGTAGGTGATATAACTTTATTTTCGCTAGCGAGGGAATGTTTGAAACTGTCCAAGAATTTATATAAGGTTAAGGTGTTTTTGTACCATGAGTTTTAAGCCTAAAAAAGATATGGAAAAAAAAGTAAATTTTCATACACTGTAACATTGGATAGGCTCTATATATTTTTTTTATAATTGTAGAGATGCACCATCGCCCATAGAATATGCGTTCACATTTTTATATTTATTTGTTATAGTTTATGAATAATGAGCAAAAACCAATTTTTTATTCTTTTTGAAAAATTGTTCGTACCTTACGTGATACTCCCAATGTTTCTGCCAAATTTGAAGTCGAAAGCTTCATTTTTGTGGCCAGGAGTATTTTTACAACAGACATTACACAGATACAGATATGATGCTGATCAAGAATATAAATACTTTGTCGGATCTCTGCTTCCTTCTGGTCGTTGCAAAAGTCTCGACAAAATAAATATACCCCTCACCCTATAGTGATAGGTATAAATATAATAAAACCATTAAAGCAAAAGCAATCTTTAAAAAATCAACAAATATTGCTGCATACTTTTCTATCGTTAATTTTAGGGGCCACTTAAAGTCCCCTTCAATAAAAGTTTTATCCTCATAAAATTGAAAAAGTGTATGAAGAATAAAAAAAAAAGAAACAAATAGAAGTGTACAAAATAACCGAAACAGTCATGGGTATTAAGGTCAAAAATTTTCTTAACAACATGCATGCATACGTTCATATACACATACACATATACATAAGTGAGAGAAAGAAATTAGTCTCGCAACGAATCTCGGATATACATCACCTTGGAATACTTATATGAAGATCCAAAATTTGGCATCTGCTGGGGCACATTGTTGAACTAATGACTTGCTAATCATTAGCTAGAGAAAATTATAGTTAGTAAATTTCAGTTTTCTATCTTAATTATTGCCACTTACGAAATTTCAACAAGATATAATCAGAAATTCGCACAAGCGAACACTGTTATGGACAGAGGAAAGGAAAGAGACAAAGAAATACATATGACAAACGAAGAGAAAGACAGCATATAGAAAGTCGTACGTATGAAGATGGATCCTCGAGTGAACATGTATATATATATATATATATATATACATATCGATGTATAAATGAAGAAATAAACGCATGTATAACTAAGAAAACTGACGAGAAAGTCAATTGACAAATCTATAGAGAGAAAGAAGATGAAACGAGTCAGTGTAGAACCTTACCCTTTTTGGGGAAAAAAATATGTTACCTTGATACCTGTTTTCGAATGTGGAAAATATAACGATAAAATATATGTAGCGCCATCCTCAAGTGGTGAATATAAAGTCGTAATAAGCTAGAAAATTGTTTTATGCAACTTGCTTTATGCAACTGCAAACAACAATTGTAGTGTTGTAAACAATAATCAAAAAGTTTCTTCAAATAACTGCCATAGTTGTTAATGTTCTCTAGGTAATGGAAGACAATAAACTTTATCATATAAGGGAATAAGAGAAAAGTACAATGTTCAACTGTTCAATACTGTGTATGACTTAAAGCCATGCAAATTCTTACATGAGGTTACAACATGAATACGTTCATTAATATTTGTAAACATCATTCACACTCTTTACTAATTTATTCATTTTTACGTTCATGTTGCTGCGTTTCAAAATATGAGTCAGTTATCTTAATAAATAAAAGATATAGACTGGATCAAGGGAAGATTCTGAATTGATGTACATTTGTGCGTCCTTCGTTTCCATTCTCAAAATCGCTAAAATGGAAATAGAAAGTTGAAATTTCGCATTTACACAGACAACCTTAAAACTGACCAAAAATACATTGAATCGAAAAGTGAAAGGTTTTCATACACTTTTTTTCAACGGAATCATAGCTTTGGATTCTTGGAATTGCATGATTCTTCCAAGCTGAGCCAAATACGACAATATTCTTTCGTACTCGAATTCACACTTGGTAGTCTATTCTTTTTATGGAGTTAGCAGAGTAGACCTTTTCTTTACACATTGTTTCGTTTGCCGAAAAGTCTGACAAATTGTCCAAATCATGCTCCTGAAAAGGTTGTCTTCCAAACACTGGCATAAGTACCTGTAGCCTTGTACATTCAAAATATCAAATCGATCCTCGATAAACTAATAATTTCCCTTTATTCCCATGAGATTAATAAATTTAATTAACGAATATTTTTGATGCCAGAAAGGGTTCTAAGTGTGCTTTGGTTTGGTAAGCTTCTACGTGGGCAAAAGATTTATTCGACTGTGTGGAACAATATTTTAAAAGCAACATAGATCAATTGTGTTTATCGGTATTAAGAGTTTACGTTGTACTGAGCATATGTGTTAGCTAGCGAGTGTGGGCGCAAGCAGCCTTATAAAGTAAATTGAATTAAAATGATCCACCTCCTCACATATGCTCCCAAAGAAACTAGCGCATATATACAAAAAAAATTTCTTTAGAAAATAGGTTCCTAACAAAAATCCATCAAGACCATGAGTGAAATTGTTACTTTCCCGCGTCACAAAAGGAATTTCATATAGGCGTCACGTAACGAAACGATCTATGCTTTTTTGATAACGATGAAGTTGGCTAACACAAGTCCCAAAAAAAGAAATCGCACCTGATTGTCGATTTTTATCAAGTATGCAGTCTATACTATGTAATGCAACTCGCATGACGGAAAATAGTAACCTATCTACCCCGAATGGTTAAAATAGTTCAAAACCGTTCACGCGATTTGCTGCCGCCACAATCTGCTTGGTTTCTTTTTCTTCTCACATAATGATGGTTTAGCAGTAGCATCTTAGATTACATTGCCATATGTTTCTCTCTGCCCATCGAGTTTCTTGGTTTGAATTGTAGCCAAAAGATCCCCGGACCAGTGCACAAGAATAATAATAGTACTTATTGTAAAGAGTTTAAGAGAAAACAACCAACTTTCCCAGACAAAAAAAAAAATATTAAAAAAAAAATCTTTTATTCTTTTACTTTTCTTTCGTTTTCCACACACATTTTAAATAATCGCTATGGAAAGATTTCAAATCCCCATTAATATTAATTGCGTTTTTCATTGGCAAAATGAAATTTGTAATGTTTTCTACTTTAGGAATAAAGCGTTCATTTCTCTTTTAGCTTTTATTGTTCGTCTGACATAGCATTTGCATTTGTTGATTATTGTTATGATTATATAAAAGAAAGTATCCCAGAACTTCTTTTGTTACGATGTAGAGCAATTTTATTACTCAAATGCATTCAATCCGTTTTTGTTTCATTTAATTTACTTCAAATTGCTTTTATAATAACTCTCATGCTGTAAAAAAGTATTTTATATTATTAAAAAGCAATAAAAAAAGAAAAGAAATCAGTTAAATTTTTTTTTGTTTTTCCTTTCTTCCCTTTTTTAGTTAACGACGCAGTCATCGTTTTGTTGCATCGTTATATAAAATGTTTAATAACCGTTCCTTCTCAACCAAAAGTATTCATTTTAAAGCTTTTAAATAAATTATAATAATTTTTCCGGGTTTACAAAAAAAAAAACGTATCGCAATAATTACAGTTTACATAAAGCAATGCCGTACGATATCATCGTTAACATTAAGCGATGAAAAAATATTTCTTGTCTTTCTTTTTTTTTTTTTTTTTGTTTATTATATGGCATCAAAACCAATTTATGTTATTATGACTATTAATTAATGAAAACAATGATACATGATGAGCACACACACACGTAATTCGTATCATTAAAATTTATTTATAAAACATGATTTTTGTTTTACGGCAATAATCATGTGCGCATTCATTTTCCGGCATACATTTGCATTTGTATAGGCATAGCCATGTGTTCATTCAGCAATTTGAAACTTAAATGAGAATTAAGGCCTGAATATTGTTATGGTTTGCAGCAATTAAGACAATTTAATATCATTAAATATCATATGACAAACGAACATTTTTTTTTTCTTTAATTAGTTTTCAAAACATGTTTCAATCTTAAGCGTTTTTCCATTTAATTAGTGAAATAAATTTTCTTTTAATTTTGACCAATCAATAAAAAGATGCACGTGCAACATCGTGAAAGTGCAATCAGGGGAAAGAAAAGGAAATCGAAAATGGCCGCAGGCCAATAAATATGTGCCCACTGAACTCGCGAATATTGAATTGGCGGTCGCGACTTTTATCTACCCAGCTATGAAGCAACCAAATGTATAGTTTTGAATGAAAAACTCCCTTAAGCCCATTGTCTTTTCATTAACTGGATTCTTTCGGCTACTATGCGCGATCTTGCTTCGTAGGTTATTCACATCCTACCCTTCCAATTCATCGCAATGGAATACTAAATGCTTCTAATTGCGGTCTTTGAGGAAAAAGTGCACAAGTTACCTGCGTCGTAAAAATATTATTTTTATACTATTCGGAAAATATTTGAAATAGATGTGACATATAATCCATGGGCCGCGCAAATGGGTTTCGCCACACGTTTGAATACAATGTATTATATCTCTCCATGCATTTAACAATTTTATGTAGACAAAAGGAGGAGAAGAGAGATATTTAACTTTTAAAGAAGTAAGAACATTACAGTCCGGAAAAGCTGTCTCCGTAGCGGAGCCCTCGAGTTTGAAGACCAATTTTAAATGACTCCGCTCCGGAGCCCTCGATTGCAAAGGGTTAATCCTGTATCACAAGCGGTATAGGGGGTAAAAAAGCAAATAATCGGGCCCATGATAGTTGTAAAGTCTGCATGAATTTTCAAACTTAAAGGGCATAAGTTTTGATAAAAACAATTGAATAGTTTATCAGCGTTTAAGCCAGACAATATTGTTTACTGCTAACGTTAAAGACTGAAATAACCCATGGCCGAAATCAAGAAAATCAAATTCTCTATAGAATCGCATCTAATCATGAAAGTGATTATTCTGGCCTATGGTTTAAAGCTATTTTCACATGGGAAATCTAGCATTTAAAATGAATCAATGTTTCAACGCAATATAAACCCATATCAGCTTCGTCGTGCCCTCTCAAATACTGAAAAATATGGTAATTATACTTTCCCTCTTGTGGATATTAGTGAAAGAATAGTGCAAAAGACTTTAACATTAACTTGAGGTTAGAGAATTAGTTCATAAAATATATATGAAACCACTCGCATGGCAAACATGGAATTTGAAGTTTTGATTATTGTCCTTTTGCTTATTTATCCATTGTATATTGTTGTATGTCAACAAGTGCGATGGATTGGAAATTGACATCTCTTTTCTGACAGGTGACACCTCTTCTCAAGCTTGTGATATGACCAGATGATAAGCGTTCATGTGTGAGAATTCCAAACAAAAGTTAACAATTCAACCAAGAACAAAGTTATATTCGGCTTAGGCCAAATCTTGTATACTCATCTTCATTTATTTACCACATTGCGGTAGGATAACAATTGGTATTGCAAGTTGTTATCATTAGCTTAGCATTAACGAACTTTGGGAGTTTTAGGTGAATTACTAAGAACTTTTATATCGAATAATCAAATTTTTTTATCCTTCTTATTATTTGCATAAATATATAAGTATTTTTTATGTTAAGTATGATAAGCGTTAAGTAAATTGAAGTCTAATCAATGTTTTACTAATTTGTTTAATTTATTTTCAGAAGTTAAAAAAAAATAACAATAAAAGCAAATTTGAAACAAACCACTTTATAGGCAGCGACCATTTCAACTTATTATTACTTTGACTGTCAAAGTTTTAGATATCAAATAATCCTTTATATTAGTTTGGGGAAAAAGAAATCCATTATTTTTATATGAACTTTAGGATTTTATTTAACATGCTTCGGATTGTCCGATTTGGGTCAAATATGCACCGTTTTGTTGTATGATTTGTTGCCATTTTAAAGGTAACTTCAAAATGCCTCTCTCATAGAAGTCCTGGTCTCTATTTGCACAAAACTCTAGTAGTCGATTTTCACAATCCTCCCTAGATTCCAATTTTTTATCATTAAAGAAATTTTGCAAGGCAAGAAAAAGATGATAGTCGCTTGGTGCCAAGTCCGGACTGTATGGCGGATGCATTAAAACTTCCCAACCAAGCTCCCGAAGTTTCTGGCGAGTCACTGTAGATGTGTGTGGCCTAGCGTTGTCCTGGTGGAACACGACACCTCTCCTGTTGGCCAATTCTGGCCGTTTCTGGTCAATCGCTATCTTCAAACGGTCCAGTTGTTGACAGTAGAGATCAGATTTTAGCGTTTGGCCATATGGAAGCAACTCATAATAAATAATCCCCTTCCAGTCCCATCATAGCAAAACCTTCCTGGCCGTTTGAGGTGCTTCACCGCTCTTTGACCACGATCGTTTTCGCACAGGGCTATCGTATGTGATTCATTTCTCATCTCCAGTCACCATCCGTTTAAGAAATGGGTCTATCTCATTCCGTTTGGCCAAGACTTCGCGGATGGAAATTCGATCCATCATGTTTTTTTCTGTTAATTGGTGTGGCACCCAAACATCGAGCTTCTTTTTGAATCCAGCTTTGTGTAAATGGTTTAAAACTGTTTTATGGTCGATTTTTAGCTCCTGGGCGATGTTACGACTGCTAACATGCCGGTCAACTTCGATCATTTCTCCGATTTTATCGACATTTTCGACGACCGGCCTACCTGTGCGAGGTGCATCTTTAACATCAAAAATTCCTGAACGGAATCTACGGAACCAAAATTGCACATAATTGGCTGTTACAGTATCGGAACCATAAACACCATTAACAATTTTAGCCGCCTGGCTTGCATCTTCGTCTTTGTCAAAGAAAAACTGTAAAATGTACCGAATTTTCTCTTTGTTCACTTCCATTTTTAACACGCTGTAACTCACAACTGAATGCACCAAACAAAAAACAGCAAAAGAATTTTTTTTACTGCGAAATGTAGAGTATGTAAATGTACAGTATCGGAAATTGTTTGATCGATACTTTACGAGAAATCTATCAGTGCAGCCATCTACCGATAAAATAATGGGTTTCTTTTTCCCCAAACTAATATTAGCGACAAAAAAGCTGGAAGATAAATCGCAAATCACTCGCTTTCATGTGACGATGCTTGGGATACTTAAGGTTTTAATTTGCATCGAATCGGTTCGTTTTAAACGCCTCTAGTTCTTAAGTATTTAAAAAAAATTTTTTGTATAATTTGCTTTGCAATTTTTACTCTGTTACAATTCGTATTCTACTCTCCAAGCCTTCTTATTTAATACCCGTACCGAAGGGATTATTAACAAGAGATGAAACCATCATGACTATGTATCATCCAGTACGGAATGTAATAATAATTTTCAACATTCTATTCTTTTACCTTACATAATAAGAAGAAAACGCCAAGAGGTGTAAAAGATGAAAATTTGATCATTTATAACTTTGTATAAGCGCAGTCGATATTTTGCATTCTTGGACATGATTTGCCGAGTCGCCCATAGCGGAAATATTAAATTTCAGCTTTCTATCTTTGATGATTTTTGCTCAGAGAACCAGATACCAGTTGTAGGCGTGTGCTTTGACTAATTTTGCCCATTTTCAATATCAATCCGCGTACAAAAATTCCATCGTTTGTTCTAAATTTGAAGTCGATATGTTAATTTTTGCGACGAGGTGAACATCAGCAACACACGGCACTCCATCCTTCAATGCTGGATATAAAAAGATATTTTTAAGAAACTTATTCGTCAACAAAGGCAAAGTCTTAAAAAGGAACAAATATAGGATGGGTGCGTGCGGCTGATTTTATCTGTTTTCAGAATAAAGGTGGAAATTTATATGATATATGAGTTGTACCTCATGGGTAGCAACCAGAAAATACGGAAAACAAAGGCGTTCACGGTTTTTGTTACATGGATATGTGAGCGTTGCAGGCATATTTTTTGAAAAGTTTGGATCATTTTCAAATTATGCCCAGTTTATAAGCGATACCTTCATTTCAAGCGCATTGCAAATGTGAAAGTACCCAAGAATTTATACTGTTATGCAATTTTCAAAGCTTGCTTCTATGGGTTATAAAGGTTTTAAAAAAACAACGAAATTATGACACGCTATTATATTGAGTAGGCATGGTCAATTTTTTCCATTTTCCTACAGAAATATTTCTTTAGATGTTTCTACATTTATCTTTAATAGTTTATGAGTAATGAGCAAGAAGCTAATTTTTTATTTCTTTTAATAAACAAAGGTACTCTTACTATACGGTGCACGCGTCCATCGGCCGATTTGGACCATTTAATTTGCGTGCAAGAAATTAACGTGTTTCTACCAAATTAGAAGTCGAAGGCTTAATTTTTGTGGCCAGGATAACGTTTACAACAGACATTACACAGACCGACAGACGGTCAGACGGACACGCTTTAATCGATTTAGAATTTCATGCTGGTCTAGCATTTGTACACATTATGGTGTTTCTGATGCTTCCTTGTTGGCGTTGCAAACGGTTTAACCCTTGAATATATCGCTGATCACTTGGTGATGGGTATAAAAACCTCACTTTAATTCTTAACTTTTAAATGGTACCACATTGACGCAACAAATTCCACAATTTAATATAGTGAGAATTCTATTTAAGTTTCTTCGAGCTTTTCAGCAAAAGACATTTTCAGACGTTGATTATTTTATGAAAATTTTGGTATGCTTTTTCTGTTTGTCCGGCCGGCGACTAAAGCTAATATATCAAAATATTATAATTGGCTCTGATTTTTTTAACAGTTGATATTTTTGTCAAAGACGGCGACAGAACCTCCTAAGGAATAGATAAAGTAGAAGATGATACTTAAATGCTGTCACACCGTCACAACTCACAATGTCAAAGGCGTAAGCAGAAAAGTAGGCCAATACCTACTCTAATACTGAAAGGCACTTGCGATTGTTAAAACTTTGCTTGATTATTACTTTCGATTACACATTTTTGCGTGTTTATGTTTTAATTAAATAGTTGGGCAATCTATTCAATTTGGTCTGCGTCGCATAGCAACTTTAAGGATTTTTCAGCTGTGTCCACCTTTTAGTTCATCTCTCCGCATACGATATAGTAACCTAACAATCATTCCGCATAGATTTGCTTTCCAAATTTTCATATTATGCTCTCAGGTCTGCAAGCAATGCAAATATTAGCAAACAAATCGACCCTCAAGCGTATTTTAATTCAAGTCCCGACCAGCTGATGCTTTAAATAAACTGCACCGGAAAAAAAAGTTGGCGGCGAAACTTCAGCTTTCAGCGATGTTTGAATCCACCATAAGATTTTTACTGATGTAAAGTCAACCCATTGTACCTAGCCCACATTTTTTCAAAAACAAAAAACTTGGTTCGTTTTACAAATTCATAAATGATGAAGGATTGTAAAATTTAGAAATTATGTTAATTCATTTACATAAAATTTGTTTCATATTGCAACCATTTCGCCTTTAGTGTTTTGGGTATATGGAGAGAGCCGGTTTTTGGCGAATTTCGAGGTGACGGACCGGGAGCAGGGTAATGAAATTAGATTTTTCTGATAGGTTTTAGCATTTTTCACGACATATCAAAAGTCTGTAGTCTAAAAATGATTATAACACGATTTTAACATTGCATTCTTTCAGTATTTGTAACGTACTTTTGCATGAGATTTATTAGGAATTACTAAGTATTTTTGGTTTTGTGTTTGTAATTAGCGGTTTAGTATGTTTTATATGTGCACGTTTGCCAAGGTTATTTAATTCTCGCACTTATTTTACTTTATTGTTGTTTATTTCGCAATAAATTGTAACTTAGCAAAGACATTTTTCGCAAAGACGCGAATCATAGAAATGTGGGTTATGTTGGGGCGCTATCTTCACTTCAGTAGATTTTTGTGTTTCACAACAGTGTCATTTTACTCTAAATGTTCCGGATGAGACTGTCTATGCTCACAGACCGGCACTCGCAATTGCTTCTCCTTATTTGGAGACAAAGTTTCAATGTTTTGCTGGAAAAAGGTTGAGATCGAAACACTTTTTCGACCATTTCTCGGGGAAATCCTTATTTTGAGAAGAAGTCATATGAATATTTATAGGATGGGATAAAGTATTTTATGAGGGGCCGTCACGGCATAGCTATGAAATATATGGAATACTATAATCCCATTACTAACCAACGGAGAAAGGTTACACCTATTAAGAACATCCATGCGAATTTTGAAGCTTGTGGTCATAAATGGATTTATTTATTTGATCGGTGGAGGGAATAGTTCAATCGGCGGATATTACAATTCAACAATCAACGCTTGATACTATTGTTCAAATACCCTTTCGCAATACAGACATAACAATCACGCAACAACAATTGAAAATAATGTTTACAGTTAAGGAAAATAATCGAATCGTACAATGTTGTGTAATCGTTTCGACCATCTAGCTGGTCGATAACCTGGATAATAACACAAACTGTTTATCATCTTTTGATGTCGCCTCTCATAGTCATTCGCAGGTTTTTTATTGGAGGATTTTGCACAAATCGATGGGAACGAACAAATTATTGTAAACGCTACGATGTACGCTATGATAGGTGGGAAATACTGACCCCTAATAGACGGTTGCAGATACAATCACTCAGCATTAGTGATCAAGGACGAAATTTACATGTTTGGCTATATGCCGATTATAAAATGTTGAAACACATCGAACTTTGAAAGTGGGCCAGAGATGATTTAGTAAATGCAAAACACTACAACGAGGGAGCTGCTTTAATATACTATCGAAATAATTGATTTAAGGAAGACTGAACGATTTTCATGGTCAATATTAATAAGTGGAACGCAAAACAAATAAAATATATTTGTATCATAATCGAAACTTTTGCTGTTAAATCAATTGCTTTTTGTATTGAATTAGTGCGAAATATATGCTCAAGTAGCGTGTGAGAGTAAAATATAAATTAATGTTTACATAAAGCTGCCCTTGTGGTGCAGCAGACTTATAACGTAATAAAATTGAATCGATATATTTTTTTGTTGAGCATTTTGTTGTTGCGCACAACGCTATACATACAAGCAGACACTCATCACATTTGCACGAAAACGGTTTAATTGTTTGGAATGAAAATCAGTGAAATAAGTGAAACATGACATAATATTATATATAACATCATAGAAAATCAATCGTGTATTAATTGTGTCTAATTTTATTTCAAATTCAAAACAATTGCGAAATTAACGCCGTACTAAGAATAAAATGAATTGGAGTCACGAGCCGATGACGCAAACGGTGGACAAAACTGTCACTTGCTTGTAAAGGTTATTATTTTCTATTAATAAAAAGGAGCAGCGTCCCCCTCCCTCTTCCAAATCTTGATGGTACTAAGACGTTTTATTGTTGGACTCACTAATGTCGAAATTAAATAATTGTTTGTAGATTATCGGAATGACAGCAAGTTCTTGTTAGTTTAAGGTCAGCTTGACATAAAATTAATGCATTCATTCTGAGTTCGGTAGGATGTTGATAGTTCACAAACATTGCGTAAAAGTCTTATGAACGAATAATTGTCATCTTCTGGAAGTCGTAAAATAAGCGCTCTTATTCTTTCTCATGTCGATGGTATAAAGTTAAGTACAAAATTATGTGAAAATCACTTCTCATCTCTTGTCATGTAAGCTATCAATGTTTAATAAAGTATCCGAAAACTTTATTGGATATATAGCCGATTTTTGAGATATACTGTATGTGTCCAAATGTCTGCAATACGCGTTTGTCGCATAATCAAAGTTACGAAAATCCCGCATTTGATGATTTGAGTTTTCGTGAAAACAAATCGATTTTCTAAGAAATCACATTCCAAAGAAAGTTAAGGGAAAATACACACAAATAATGTTTTACCTGCCTTGAGAATGCTGATATTTCTGAAGACGAGGAGGATGACCTAAATGACAATTACAGGATAATAGTGACAGCGATGAAGAACAAGACAATGAAACTCCTTCTTTAGCTATCTATCGTTTTGCAGCTTGGAGACTACGAAGTAGGGAACTTATATGGAAAAAGCGCAATTTGAGGATACATTAGGAAACGCATACGTTTCCCTTGAACTACAGAACTTTTCTCTCCATTAGCCGCATTTGAAACCTCAGTCTAATTAATTTCCGAACTTATTAATGAGAATACATTCACTGAAACAAATTTTTGAAATTCAAACCAAAAATCATGCATTTGAGGTTTGTAATAATGTAAGTTTTGTTTGCAAATTCTATTTTGGAGAGTAATTGTGATGGGCAGACATCACGCTTTACAAATTTATGCAGGATGTGTGCGAATAAGTACGCCGTAGCGTAATAAGTAGCGTGCTGCATCGAAATCGTGAAATACTTTCTCATTTATAATAAAATATCGTATAGAGCGACGAAATCGATTGAAAAACACATGTCCTTCTTTTTGAAATCGTGCTGTATCGAAACCGTGTTATAATTGTCGCAGATTTTTTTGCTATGTTATTTTGAGACCATGCTTTGCAAGCACCGTGTTAAGCGAGGGACTCCTGTATATGTTGATGTGCTGTACAGTTGTGCATATTATGGAGTAGATAACCTAATATTGTTTAACAATAAAGATAAAGGTAGATAGAGGTATTCTCTTTTCAGATAGATTTGTGAGGGGAGCCACACAAAATAAATATACTTTTGATTAGCATCAAATTGTGGATCGATTTAAACACCTCCGTTTGTCCCTTCATATAATGTGTCTTGTATTCGCCTGGGGAGACAGATGAAGTTATCGGCTCTAAATTGGCAGAAACGTTGGAAGTTCTTGAATGCAGTTTGTATTGCTGAAAATGGCCAAATCGGTCAAGGCACACGCCCACAATTCTCTCAGATCTCTTTTGCAAAGGGGCGAAAAATTTGTTTTCCGACTACAGCAAGATAAACCTAAAAAAATATCGTTACAAAAATAGATATTTTCTTTGAATAAGAAAATCTGTTCCCGTGTTCAATAAGGCGATACTGATTGATGATTTTTATATATAACGTCCAGAACGTCTTGAGATGGATCCACCTTTTTTATACTGGTTGATTTGGAATCACTTTCTCAATCGGTCTACACCTGTCCATCTTGTATTTTTGTGTTCAACGTAAAGGTCGCAATTTATGAGATATTTTGATGAAATCACAAGGACAACGGGGGTTGAAAATGATGCATACAGAAATACTTTTTCGATACTTCACATCTAACATCTCATATTGAAAAATTTTTATATTAGTAACTGTTAAACAAAGTATTAAGCGAAGTGATGTAGGTTACCTACTGGTCGGCCGTGGCTCATTATAAAGTGTTTGCTTATTATCCTTTAAATGTTTGCCTTAAAACCAGAACTATTCGATTTTTATTGAATAAAATCCACATCCCGGTTTCGAAAATCAGCAAAATTCATCAATGACGAAAAAAATCATTTATAATTAAGATGAAGTATGTAAACACAGTTTTTAGTGATGTGAAGTAGGATTTGAAACATATGCTATACATAAGAGTATATACTAGCAATCTATTGAATGATTGAATCTTCACCTTATCTTCAAATCAGCGGACATTGCACATGTTACGTTTACGTTGATTATCTCTTTCTTTTTTCATTCCTTTTTTTTTCATTAAATAGTCCAAAAGATTCCCTTACTGTTTGCTAATTATTTACAAAGCTTTCAGCAACAGATTTTAAGGCTTAAACCATATAAAACCCTTTGTTTTACTTATAGTGCCCTTAGCTTTCAAGTTGAAGGCTTTGAAGGCAATGAGTAGGTACACAAAAATTGTTTTCTGTTTCTATATTCAACTTGAATATCAAAGCCTGATAGGCAAGACAAGGCCTCATGTGGTTATACTCTAACTTCTTCTATTTGGCTGCGCTCAGAGCAACGCGTTTGTGTATTTTTAATTAAAATCTTTTTTCTTATCAAAATTATCAGCATTTTCGCTACATAAGCTTTATATTTATTGCACAATACTCTGATGATAATAACAGACCTTTTTTTTTTATTAATTTTACCACAGAATTTGCGGTTAGGTTAGTTCATTAAATGGCGCTGTAATTAATTGTGAGTATACGTACGTATGGATGTGTGTGGGAATATGTGCATGCGGCGGCAGCAGTTAACAAACGACTAACCAACGTTAAATCCGTCAACGCAGTAAACCCTTAAACCAGTAAATTTTGTGGCATATCATTTACGTGTACGCTATCAACACATAAACATGATCAACAACAACATTTTAACCATGACCAGTGAAAAATTAATATAAACTGTAACAATAATAATATGAAATAAGTAAAAAATTATATTCAGCTTTAGCCGAATCTTTTATTTTCATTAATCTTAGCTTAAAAAAAATAAATAAAAGTTCATAAACTACAATAATAGGCGACAGAGGCTGTCATATTACCTATCGAATGTACGTGGAGTTTACGAGTAATTAGCACAAAGACCAAATGTATAGCCTGCACCGCAGGCGTGCGCTTTAATTTTAAAACGGACAGACTACGTCGGTTCAGAAGTTGATAAAGTTGAGAAAGTACATAAGCTTTCAAAAGTTTCTAATCTTCTTTCTAAGTGTTGCGAATGGTTCCACAAAATGTACATGCCTTTAATCTTTAGGTAGCGGATTTAAAAAAGATAAACAGTAACCATGAAGCTGCCTTCCTATCAAAAAAATTCCTATTCCCTACACCCAATACCGGCATGTTACGTTCTGCGGGCCTGTGCGGCAAGCTAGATCTATCGATTCGGAATTATTCTACGAATCCGTTTCAGCATTTCTCTACTTGCCATTTGAATATCTGCCAATATATTTTACTCTTCAAAGTACATTACGTAATTTTTGGATATACATTGAATAAATCTGTTAGACTGACAATTCTATTAAAAATAAATGAAATTGAGTCATATTTACAACCACTCCCCATACACCACCTAACTGTCAAGAATTCAATACATAAGGCAATATATATGTGATTACATCTAGTTAAAAATATACGGGAAATAATAGTTTTGCATATTAAATGAGTGTAGAATATTTGCTTGGAATGGAACCATATTTTGAACCTCTTCCCGTTTATTCGTTCTTTTGTAAAACAGGCCGCTATATAGCAGCAAGGTTTAGTTTTTATCTATATGCTATGACAAGCCGTCTAGACTAGTGACTTGACATTAAAATTTATTGAGCTAGATTGGGACCGCATTGGTCTATTTTTCGTGCGCAATCCCATATAAAAGTTCTTATTTACAGTAAGCTTTTGTACGAATCTAATTGTCACAATCTAATTAATAATATTTCAGATGTAGCAAGTCATGACAACATTAAATTTGGGCTAGACGAGTTCATATGTCACAAATCCCGTTTCTATACCCTCTTTTTCTTCATTGTTTTGCAAAATTTGTAATTTTTATTAAATTCGTAAAATCGGACCGTAGTACGCGAAACGTTGCGCAGGTTATTTTGTGAGCGTCGTTGCTCGACTACAGTATTTGAACTTGTCGGTTTTTTTTTCACCCATTAGTATGTCGATCTATTAAGGAACATTTCGGTAGATATAAAAAGTTGAAATGAGGTTTTTATCAAGTTCATAAACTTTCCTAAAGCTTTATTAAAAAACAGTAAGACTAAATTGTTAATTAACCGTGGCAAATAGTATTCTCTACATAACTTTGCAAGCATGATACCGCCAACAGCGACAGTGTCATTAACACTATAGCGTATACTACGAGTAGAAAAGCAAACAAATCGTTATGGTGATTTTTGATAATGCCTAATTACTTGTTGCTCTTGTTGTTGCGATTGCTACGTGCATGCATGTTGTATCCGGTGCAGTTGGTGTCGTTACATCCAACGCTCTTAACCTAATTAAACGACCACAACAAAACTTTGCACACCGCAGGTGGACAAAAGTAACGGATTACGAATATGTGGAACGGATAAAAGACGAAAGAGCGCGCACAACTTTGCGGTTTTGTACACATCAAGTCGATTATAAATTCTGTAATCTAAGTAAATATATTATAATTTTGCGTTGCAACGATCTAATAAGTTTTGAAGACTTTTAAAAAAATATAAATAAATGATCAAGATATAGACCTTTCTTTTCTATTGTTGGAATTAAGCGACGTAAGGACAAGACTAAATCATTTTAGATCGGGAAGAGAAAGAGATAAAAGAGACTTGAATAGTAAAACGAAATTACTGCAAATCAAATAATACTTACGATTGACAGATGGGGTTAGAAAGAGGAATGCAGTAACTTCAAACAATCATAGCCGCTAAAAAATCTGACTGAAGCTATTGGAAAAAGTTTAAAGCAAGTTAAGCGTTTAACTAAAAGCCGGAATATGCGCATAATAGTTAAGAGGAAATGTTAAAGAAAACTAGGATATCGCGACAAAATAAGGTTGAATTCGTAAGCCGTGACAGGCTAGTTGCTTAGCAGCCTTGATAGCTTTGTTTACATGTGAGATACACAGTATAGTTGTTAAGATGACGGGAGAATATCACTCGTCCAGATTTTTTAATGCTCTTGCTAATGTTCCTAACATCAAGATATTAAAGGTAAGCCTCGCCAAAGAGTCTGTACCGTGAAAGTAAACCGAAATATACGGCAGAATGAAAAAGGCCTAGTTCTTGCCTTGAATGAACGTAAAATACTCATGTTGGCTTAGCCTAAAAAGCCTTTGTCTTGAAAATGGTTATAAATACTTTGCTGTCTCTTTGTAGGTCATATACTTCAAAGCCTAACTGTGTAATGCTTATAATCGATTTAATCTTTATTGTAGCCTCCTCCAAACAATATAAGGTAAATGACAAGTACATGGGGACCGATCAGTACATAAAAACTTTGAAGAACATTTTACTTGAATAGTTATGCATTTCTGTGCTTGCTCAGGGGCTTGCAGGTGAACGCCTGTAATATTTCTGAAAATGGGTATCTCCGAAAAAATACGTTTTAATGTTCAGCTTAGCACTAAACCTGGCGGTAATCCATATTAATTTTGGTCGAGTCTGGCGGCAAGAAGGACAATTTATTAGACAATATACTGGCTGTCTTTGACACTTGGGTTTATTAGGAGCAACTCTGCAGACATGAAATTCATCTTCCGAATGGCAACCCCTGAGAGCGTAGAAATGCAAATTAGTGTCTATTTTCTTAAGTCCTTTGATGTGATAGGAAAATCGTTATTAATTTTTTTTACCAAAAAATCGATAAAATAAAACGTTTCGATCTCTCCACACATATAACATGTACTGTTCACTGCACAATCCTAAAGAAATTGATTAAAAATAACGTGTCTGGAGGTAGATGTTTCGCAACATTTTCAACTGATCTTTACAAGCAAGTTCAAGCAGAGACGAGTGGTTTTCAGTCGCTATATTTATAATGTAAAATATTTACTCAAATACAAGCGAACACCTGATAGAGTAATATACAATAGAGAGATATATAATATTTATTTATTAATAACGTATTGGGTTACTACTGGTTTGTAGAGCAGCTGCAATTCTTTTTTACCGAACGTTAACCCATTCTTGCACCAACATTTAAGTGACATTATCGAAAATCATTTATATGATTTTCAGATGCACATTTACTGCCATCTCTGCATATAGTGTTAACTTATGAACTAATATCTGAACTCGAACGTTTCCGCAAAATTCATTTTCAAGCCAGAAAAATATCTATTTGTATGGAAATGTGACAAGAGATCCAATCGTGTTTTATATGAGATATCGTAGAGAATCCTATATTTCATGAGAAGCAAAGAATGAAAATTCTGTTTCCTACTATTTGAAGAGGTGAAGGCTACCAGAAATCGTTTCTACAAGTACATAGTACCTTATTCTTTCAAAAGATTTTAATACTTAATAATACTTACTAATACTTACTTTAAGCAAAGTAGTCACAATGTAATGAAATAAATAAGTATACTTTCATTTTTATAAAATGTCAACAAAAAATAAAAATAAGCTAGAAAACGCATATGTATAGCGTGGAATACACCTGAACACTGCTAATATAATATATGAAGCAAGTGGAAAATATTCGTATATTTTTAAATTAATAAACACTTAAATGTCCTAAAAATAATTTCACGTTCATGTTTCCACGTGTGATTGGTATATGTGTATTTATTTCCTGTGCAATGGATATATTGAGATCTGAAATATATAAAGCATACTGAACCGCTTTACGAGTCTCTCTCTGTGGCAAGAATGTTGGATATCTCTCATCTTATACGTGTTAAAGTGTTGTGAAGACAAAGTCATAAATTCGTTTCAATCTCATACTTAGATTATAAGTTATTTGTGTATATATAGCACGGTAGCTTAGACACTAGTATTTGGGGAAATAAGATAAGGTATTCATAATAAGGATGTTTTATTTCGAGTATAGCATGGAGGAGGACAATCGAAAGTAGGACATGAAGTAAGTCGTGATGTAACTTCGTCTTTTCTTGTTTTCCGTTTTCCATAAAGCTAGGCTTTTGATTGCTGTTCGCATTGCGGATAGGATATATGATGCGCCATAAAGATTCGAAATTAATGCGCCGTCGTCCATAGGAGCTTTCCATCGTAGTAAAACGCAACATGATGTAATAAATCCGTACGTGATTGTGCGGTAACGGACACCCGTCTTTCGATCAAATTAAGTGAATCAAGTTTACCATGAGTTGAAGGAACTAAATTGGGAACACCGAATACGTATAATAAACCCCAGAGTGAAGAGATGTATTCCTCTTGATTTTCCTCCTTTCACTTCTGTGTTTATGAAACAAACATCAAATAAAAACATCACGATCTAAAAAGCAAATTTGTATTTAATACCCGAAACGCAAACTATAACGTCGCAATTGAGTTTAATTGTGTTAACTCCTGGATCAGTTTTAAGATTTCATTTTATTCAATAAAAATTTACTTAGGTAAAACCTATTCATAAACCGCTGCACCCGCTCTATTCCTTAACTGGAAATAAAGATGAAATGGGCCGGTAAACGTAGTATAGCAATAACAATTGAGCGAATGAGAGAAATTTGGAATTTAAACTTTTCAGTTAAAATTTTTGTTTTCAATAAGTGAAAATCCTCTTCAATCGATGGCATTTAAAAGCTTCCGTTTTTTTTTTTTTCATTTGTTTCCTTTCTCTTTTAAAATTGACGTATTAACTGGCTTAAAATAAAAACTTTTGAAAAAAAAAATTCTTCCCGTGAAAAACAAAAACAATTTAACAGAAAAAATTTTTGAATTTAGCAAAAAGTCACGTAGAAATTTTTTTGCTTGTGTTTCCTAGTTTTTTCTTTACTTGAGAGTTTTTCAATAAATTGTCGCTTATTGGGCTCAAACGAATTTCATGAAGTATGCAAAAATATAAATAAATATACCAAGCGTCACTGTGCTTAAATTGAGTTAAATTATTGCATTTTCATTCAATAAATTTAAACGAATTTAATGAATAGTTAAAATGCCCTATGGAATAATTTCGAAAGTCTTCAGCGACTTGCTTCTTTTAGTGATTCAAATCAACCAAATTTATTTGAAATTTTTATTTAAATTACTCTACACCACGAGCTTGTGCGTAAAACATCATTAAGCTTTCCGTGAAGCGTTCGTAATGAAAGTCAACAGCGACAGTCAGTAGTGCAAAGTAAATTCGCATATAGAAGCGATATTTTCAAACTCGTATATATACAGAAATGGAATTATAATGTGTGCAAATTTGCAAAGTGTTTCGAAAGTTTTGAGCATTCACTTCCCTGTTTTGGCATACAGTTTACATCCAATTTATATCAACGCTAACGATGATTAAATGTCATAGCATTTCTCACACACATTTCTCACCCACTAACTCATACTCCTTCTAATTCATTTATTAGACTTTCGAAGTTGAAATATTTAATTGCGTAAACGTCGTGAATAAGTACTTTTAGAATAGTTGAGCGTTTCAATCAAATGCATACACAACAAACACACACAATCACCGACATACGTACAGTTTTTTTAAGGACTTTACAGCACACAATAATAAAGCAAGAAGTAAAGCAGTTGCTGTTCATCTAATGGAATTACTGCCAATTACATATATAAGATACGCTATTAGCGTAATTGTGTCAGGATGATGCATATTAATGAAGATTTTAGCATTTAATTTATATTTAAATGTTAGACAGCTGCGATAAGATTACCCGCCTTTAACTGATGCGCTATGCACTATAATTTCATTAAAAAGTGTCACAAGTTATATAAGTACAAATACGAGGGCAAGGTAAACAGTTTCCAGTCTTGCAAGTAGACCTGATTTAAATAAAAAATATTTTCTTTGGGTTGACCATCACAGTCAATTTTCCCGCTTGAAGACATACTTCGCATGAACGTCCTTATATTGAAGGGCGCTTTTGATTATTGTTCGTCGAGATTTGATTATTGTTCGTCGTAAAGAGTTACACCTACTTACAACTTTGTCGCCAAATAATTACCTACTTTTCATAAAAATTTTATATAGAGTAAGATCTAAAAAATATATTAGTTTGGGGGAAAAAGAAACCCATTATTTTTTCGGTAGATGGCTACACTGATAGATTTCTCGTAAAGTATCGATCAAACAATGTCCGATACTGTACATTTACATACTGTACATTTCGCAGTAACAAAAAATTCTTTTGCTGTTTTTTGTTTGGTGCATTTAGTTGTGAGTTACAGCGTGTTAAAAATGGAAGTGAACAAAGAGAAAATTCGGTACATTTTACAGTTTTTCTTTGACAAAGGCGAAAATGCAAGCCAGGCGGCTAAAATTGTGAATGGTGTTTATGGTTCCGATACTGTAACAGCCAATTATGTGCAATTTTGGTTTCGTAGATTCCGTTCAGGAATTTTTGATGTTAAAGATGCACCTCGCACAGGTAGGCCGGTCGTCGAAAATGTCGATAAAATCGGAGAAATGATCGAAGTTGACCGGCATGTTAGCAGTCGTAACATCGCCCAGGAGCTACAAATCGACCAAACGGAATGAGATAGACCCATTTCTTAAACGGATGGTGACTGGAGATCAGAAATGGATCACATACGATAACCCTGTGCGAAAGCGATCGTGGTCAAAGAGCGGTGAAGCACCTCAAACGGCCAGGAAGGTTTTGCTACGCATTTGGTGGGACTGGAAGGCGATTATTTATTATGAGTTGCTTGCATAGGGCCAAACGCTAAATTCTGATCTCTACTGTCAACAATTGGACCGTTTGAAGATAGCGATTGACCAGAAACGGCCAGAATTGGCCAACAGGAGAGGTGTCGTGTTCCACCAGGACAACGCTAGGCCACACACATCTACAGTGATTCGCCAGAAACTTCGGGAGCTTGGTTGGGAAGTTTTAATGCATGCCCCATACAGTCCGGACTTGGCACCAAGCGATTATCATCTTTTTCTTGAATTGCAAAATTTCTTTAATGATAAAAAATTGGAATCTAGGGAGGATTGTGAAAATCAACTACTAGAGTTTTTTGCAAATAGAGACCAGGACTTCTATGAGAGAGGCATTTTGAAGTTACCTTTAAAATGGCAACAAATCATACAACAAAACAGTGCATATTTGACCCAAATCGGACAATCCGAAGCATGTTAAATAAAGTCCTAAAGTTCATATAAAAATAATGGATTTCTTTTTCCCCAAACTAATATCTATGCGATCCTATTTTCGTCATAAAATATTAAAAATTAATTCCTTTTGCCGTAAAAGGGCTTACTATACCTAAGAACCCGTACCGATCTACGTCGTGAATTTATGTATCAAATTACCATTATGAACATTTTTTCTCTCTACGCATATTGTGGTTTGGTCATAGGGGAGTGTTTCAAAAAACAGGATCATTCGATCCAAATTCCTCACATCAATTTAATTTACGGAAATACTATTACTCGACATATTTTGTCGACGAATAGTAAAAATTGCTATTTTCCCACATAACGATTTTTTCCAAGTGAAACGTCGTACCGGGAAGGACTGCAAAGGTGGTCTTAACCAATCCCTTTTCAACAGGTTTCTTCCGAAGTCAAAATACGTCAGCGAACCAAAATTCGTTAAAAATTTCTTAAAAGTGACATCGGCAGTCATAAAACAGACAGACAAAAGGGGTATAACCAAGCTTAAATCCATTCACAATTTGTATATTAAAAGGATTCTGAAAGTGATTCTGTGTCGATCGATACACTAAAACATTGGTTTATTTTAAATCCATTTGTTGTATACATGAAATGAATGGTCTCATCTTATGTAAATGAAATCGTATGCAAGGCATCTACGGCTTTCTCTGATGTCTGACAAACATATGTGGCTTTCTACAAGCGTTTGCAGCAAACGAGATTAGTAAGTTAAAAGAAGTAAGAAAATTTTATTCCCACCACAATTATCCTAAAGAAGGCCAAAAAAAAGAACTAAATTTTTATACTTTATAATATGAAGTGGGCGAGTGTGATTTTTTTTATTTTCAAAATAAAAGTTTTTGACGTATAAGCACGTGGGCGTTGTAGGCGTATCCTTTGAATATTTTAGGGCACTTCCAAATTCTTTGTCAAATTTGTATGCGATATCTTCATTTTTGCGAACGGTAGAATGTTTACCACACATACTACATAGTTTGGCGGACGGACACTTGCCCAGACGCATAGACGGGCTTTTTTAAGTGCATTCCAAATTTGAAACTGCCCAAGAATTTATATTCATTATGGGATTTTTGACGCTTGGTTCTGCGCGTTGTAAAGATATTGTAAAAAAGAAATTGAGTCAGGATGCACCATAATATTGGATAGGTGTGGCTAATATTTTTGTACAAATACTATATCATCGCCCCTAGAAGGTACGTTCAAATTATTGTACATTTATTTGTTATAGTTTATGAGTAAGAGCAAAAAACCAATTTTTTATGCTTTTAGAAAGCACTTTACGTGATATTGTGAGCGTGTCCTCCGACAGCTCTGGAACTTGCGTGCAATAACTTCCAATCTTTCTGCCAAATTTAAAGACATTATTTTTGAGGCCTTTATAACGTTTACAACAAACATTGCACAGATGGACAGACAGATAGAGGGGCATGCTTAAATCGATTCAGAATTTGATAGTGATCAAGAATGTATATATTTTGCGGTGTCTATGAAGTTTCCTTCGGGGTATTGTAAACGTTTTGACAGAATGAAAATACCGCTCATCCATCGATGATGGGCATAAAATATATAAGAAAGCGATCTTTTTTCGTACTCACGCAAAAATGAGCCTATTTCAAAGAAAATCGGTGCTTGTTTACCTGTAAGGACGCAAAATTCTTAGTTTACTAAAAGCAAGTAGAAGACCTTATAAGAGCATCTATATTACTTTGACCCCATAGGAATATTCCTAGGAATTGGTTAGTCTTGACTTGATAATCCTCTATCCACACCACACACATGCTAGGTAAGCAGCAAAATAACGTAGAAATAATGCAAGTTTATTCCTATCCTCTCTATTGTGCGTCCAACTAGTCATTTATAATTACCCGTCTTACGCGCCATAAATATACATTTACTTCTGTTACAATTCCTTTCATAATTTATTACACCGCTTATCAATGTTATTATTTGTTACATATTCCTTTACTTATGTAACGAATTCACTTTAGACCTTATTCTACATATATCACGCTTCTGTTAAATATTTATTTTTTAATTAAACCTTTACTAATTCCCCGCATTATTTCACCAGTATAATATAAACCTGCTATCGCCTGAACTTGGTTGCACGCGGTCAAACGTGCGCGAAGAAGGACAGACCGGAAACCGGACACTTCATTCTTCTTATCGTTGTTGCCATTCGATTTCCCAATCTCATTCGTAGATCAAACATATAGCTTCGAATGAGATCAACCGTATATTTGTTATGCCCACTATGGGTCACCTTAAAGCATTCAGCTTTTTTTTAATAGACTTAAACTTTTCCCAACCTAAAATGTGAGACCAAAATAAGACAAGGCTTTCTCATATACCAGAAAATTTCCTCTCTTGCCTTTTGCCGCTAACAACAAATTATCCACGTGTGTACGTATGCTTATTCCAAAGTACTGTTTGAAGCTGTTATTATGCATATTTTTTTTTAATAAACAAAAATACTGACCCGTTGCGAATATTCCAAAATAAATTTTTTCCAGCTTTTATTGAAAAATTTTAAATGCACAAAAATTCAAACAACAAGCAAAATTAATTTATTTACACGAAGACTAGCACTTTGGGCGCTTGATTCTTTTAGAAAAGTACGAACTATTTACATGCTTCTTCCCTTGTCTACCTTAGATAATAAAGCATTTGCGATTTTCCAGAATCGCTCCGCTATAAATGTTAGCAAAATAGGCAACCTGGACACCAAATGGATAATAACTTTTATATAGAAGCGAACAATGTCGTGCGCGTGCTTGTATATCTTCGCATGTTAATCTTGTGAACTGAACTTTATTTGACTGCATTCGTATGGTCATAGCGTCGCATAAACCCATTTAGGAAGATAAAGTATTTGTAATTGTATAAATTCGGGCATTCTGCTCCTTACAATTTTTGCCTACACAATCTTACACCTCCCAGACTAATAGTTAACGAATTTCTTGCAGCAAACAATAAGGAAGAACAAGCGAACAATCAGGAAATTGCTCTTGTTAACAGCCTTCGTTTCGTCACATTAAATAGACTAGAACGAAGTTTGTAGTGGCATATCGCTTTCTTTTGTATCATATCTACTTGTGCTCCTTAAAATGTGAATTTTTTCATTCTTTAAAAAAATACAATGGTTATGTACTTATCTATTGGAATAGCGGACATATAATGGACGATATACATCGTGATAAACAAAATAAAAATAAATTAGGTTATCCTACAAAAGTACATTTAAGACTTTCTTAGCGTTTGTAAAAGAGATTACTATCCCTTCGGTAAATATGTAATGGGCGTTTTTTCAACAACTTGTAAAGTGTCAATCGAGAAGCAGAGGTATACATCCGATTGGTTTAAATAAATTATAATAACAATACTAATAATAATAAGAATACGAGCTCACCTAGACATTGCGTAATTAAAATAAATAAAAAAACAAATAGAGAAAAAATTTATCATCTGAAGGAAAAGTTTTCGCTTAAAATTTGTAGCTCTTCATTCAACGCTCCGATAAGAATCGTTTTGTGAAATGTATCGACGCTGATTTTCCACGCTGGTTTCGATCTCTTTAAAAAGTATTTGTTCATTTAAAGGCATTTTCGAATAAAGAATACTTCAGCGTAACTTCACTAATGATTACGAATTTGGCTAATGAATTATATAATTTTTTTTCGTTTTATCTCTCATTTTGCAACACGTAAAGTATACTAGTAAATGCGATTCCATCTTTGACAGATGCGCGAAAAGCGGTACTTTCAAGCGCGATGTCGTTGAGCAAACAGAATAAGGAAGCGTATTTGAAAAGGGAAGGGCAGTTTTAAGTTTAGTTTTCGTTTACCTCCAATTTTAAAAGCTATGTGCAGCTTGATATAAAAATTGAAGAGCTTAGAAGTAAAGGTTGCCCTTTACAATTTAGAAATTAATAAACTATTATTAACATTTTATTTGAAGTAACAGTAAGATTAAGAAGAAAGTATAAAAAAAAAAACATTATCAAGCAAAAGAAAAAGCAAAGCAAAAAAAAATAAAGAAAGGGCAAAAGAAATGTTCGCAGTAATTTTAGCTCGCTGACATGAGAGTACTTCTGACATTTTGTTCTAAAATTACCACTTAACCTTAACATTTTGGCATAATCGAGTTCGAAACTAAAACTCGAGCGTAGATTAAGTGTAGAAAGATGTCAGGATAGATTGCTGGTCATTTGCGCAATTTGCACATTGTTGATATGACAATAAGCCCTAGAGGATCAAATCGGAGCAGCGTGAAAAGTGAAAGGAATGAAATATAGTTTTGATAACTAATTTCTTGCTGTTATGTCTTAGCCTACATTTCTATTAATCAATGGATAAGAAATTTCGATAACGCTGTTAACTTTACATGGTAGTTAACGTCAATCTTGGGGTGCAATATTACATTTGAATATTGGACTTCACTCGAATGTCATTACCGTCACTCGTCACGGTATGTTGGAGAGTGAAACAAGCTTTGCTTTTGCGATTAAAAAAAATCGCTTAAGTTTTCTGTCTATTATGCAAAACGTTTTACTTTTGCAAAACGCATGCGCTTAAATAACTCCTGCCTGTAAGTTGGCCATGACGTCTGCAGCGAAAATGCTGGAGCTAACAGCTCAACGTCCTCACACGGCACTATGTATTCCCCCAGGTATAAATATTAAATGATTTTTTTTTTAGATTCGAATTTGCCCCTCAAAACAGGTCAGCCGCAGAGTCCCTTAAATTAAATGTACCTGACGGTAATACTTTGATCAGAGAGAGCAATTAGGGAATGAGTAATGAGTTATATTCGGCTTGACTCGACTTATGGATATTCATCACCTTTCTTTTACTACGACGTGGTAAAATGGAACTGCTATTGGTTAGCTATTATTAGTAGACTAGTATTAAGGAGTTTTTGCTAAATTATTAACAGATTTTGTTAAGAAGAAAAATTTTTTTTTTATACTGTTATTTACTGAAATGTACACATATTTTATGTAAAGGATCGTAAGTCTTAGATAAATAGAAATCTAATTATTTTGTTTACCTATTTACATAAAGCAAACATATACTACGAACAAAAACGTTGCGTTTTATTCGGAAAATGAAACATGCACGAACTTGAAGCTCCGGTTAAAATTTTAAGGCAATCGAAAAGAGCTTAGCGACTATATTGAAAAAAAGAACATCTTGAACCATAGAAATTTGGCGTAGAAATGCAAGGTATTTGCATTTTAAAACTATGTCTACATAACCGATGACAACATAAAATAAAATGGTTTTTTAAAAGAAAAGAAGAAAAGAAAGCTTAACATTATTATTGTACGAAGACAGGAATGGCATCTAACTAATGCTCGTTGAAAAGAGGAAAAGGAAATAGTGCCGCCATTATCACTATGGCAGCAGAAATAACTGAAGCAAAATATTATAAGTAATCCATGCCCATGTCAAAGGTGCAACTTTGCTGCAAGGATAAGAAAAACGCAAACGAGTTGCTTATGCCTGATAATCACGTCGTGGCAAAAGAAACGGAAAACTACACAACAAACAAATTTACAATATATGAACGTAAAGAACTATTGACAATCAATTACCTAAAGGAAGTAAGTGTGAAGACAGCAATAGTTAGTGACGTAAATTCAAGTTTGCTTTTATGCAATTTTGTTTAAAAAGCTTGCTTTGGAATCGTAGTCGTCGTTTAGATTTTTATCCCTCCATTTTGTCAATTTTTATAACCCCTGCTTTATGTAAGTCACCTTCTAAAACTTCTATCGCCATTCAGATCGTTTGTAACGCTCGCCATTTAAACAGGGTTTTCTGCATAATTTAAGAAATATTAATATCTAGCTTTTACATTTTAGTTTATTCTCTCAAAAAGAAAATGTCTTACATATATTCATTTCTTAAATTAATGTTACTTAACTATTTGTTTTTAAGATTTTTGTTTTGTGATGGACTTGACTTTTTGCTAACAAAGTCGATATTTTAAAAAATTTTATGTCAAAAATACATGACATGTCGAATGCATAAAGTATCTAGTTAATAACATTGAAGAAGAAAAACAAATTGAACTGAGTGACTGACATACATGTAATTTCTAAAAAGTTTTAAAGGACAGAAAACAAATTTCATCTAAGAAGATAGTGTAACAAAAAAAAGGTATGTTAAACTTACAAAGCATTTCGTATCATTCCTATTCATTCTCACCAGTTTAATGAAACATCTCTTAGACCTTGCTTGTGCAGCATGAAATATCAATTTACATAGGTTTTTCGGTGTTTGTCCCTAATTTTATAGATACAGCGGATTTATTAAATGAAATTAAAATATCACCATTAGATTCATGGCACCCGATAGATCTGTGATTTCTTGCTGAAAAATTCTATGTAGGAAAGTAGATGTCTTCAGATATTATTTTATATTATTTTATATTATGTTATTATATATCAACGATTTAATGCACCAAATATATATTACCACCCTTCTTTTTGGGACACGCCCACTTCGTGTCTTCCACATTGCACGCAGTCGCAAAAATAAAGAAAAGAAACTGAAACTTAGTACAACCATTGATCGAGTAATTGGAAAAATGTGCTTAAAACGTGGACGTGATCTGCTGATATACACGCCTACAACTAGAAAAAAACTAAAACGACCTCGAAGAACACGGACAACTTTTTCACATTCTTGTCTATAACTTCCCGAATTGGTATCTACCTTCACAATTAACGACTAAATAGGTGAGTTATGCTCACTGAATTTTTTTTGATACTATATGCTACTATTAGATTTTACTGGATTTACTTTAATTTCTGCAATATGGGGCAAATTTATTCGAAATAGTCAGGCTTCTTATAAGCCTGGCACGAAAAATAAAATTAACGAACATTTGTTCCCAATCAAAACTGTTGTTTTACACAGCATAGACCGGATAGGCTGTGCCAAATTTATCGGGCTAGTTGTAGATTTGGCACCAATATCTGGATATTGTACAAGGCGGCAGCTGCACTAGTCGCATCTCTTTTTTCAGGATATTTTATTGTCTGACGTATCAAGTCTAAATGCTAGAAAATCTTGCCAAACTTTGTTATGTAAAAAAAATGAAGGTAAGTATGTTTGCACTTAATGGAAGAAGTTCATACGTGGAACGTGCTAAAAAATTCATTTTAAAAATCTTTTCTTAATATATCTGTCAAAGAGATAATTTTAATAAAAAAAAAATATATACAGGCAATGGCCGTAAGTTCACTAATATCAGATAGCACCAGATAGTAAAAAACTCAATGAGTGTAAAATGGTGTATAAAAGCTAACTCACCTAAGCAGTTAGCAATTGCGAACATGTTGTTAAACCGATCAAGGTAATTTCTGGTACCAGTCAATTTTGGGGTACCAGTTTTTCGAAAATATAGTGGCGAAATCGTAAGTTATAGACCAAACTGTGAAAACTTTAGGTCGTTTTAGTCTTTTCTACAAATTGGGCGTGCGTGTGAACAGATCATGCCGATTTTTCTAAAGACATATTTAGAATCGACCAAGAAGTATATGTGCCAAATTTCATCTTTCTATCTTTATTTTTGCGACCGTGACGATTCACAAAATTTGCCCGTCAAATTGACGGCTTTCAATAAAAATCGATATGTACAAAATGTACGTAAATCTAATACTAAGTGAAGCATTTTGTACTTACTGCTTGGAGCGAAAAGTTTGAGGCACTTTTCCACCAAAATGCCAACCTATTTTTCCTATAAATATTTTAAATGAACTTTATTAAATTAAATACAGAATGTGGGAAATTTTTTTTTTTTATCAAAATCCTTATAGCAGATTTCTGGTCGAAAAATAGCGCAGATTCATATCGATGAAATACCTCCATACGCCCCAAGGATTTTCTTACAAGCGTCCGAAGCGCTATCGTTCTGATTGAAGGGACTTCTTTTCGAAACGCAGTCTTCGACGAAACCAAACAAATTCAAATGGTTTTAAGCACGGATTAAGCATGCTATAGAGTCTCTTCCCTATTGTTAAGAGTAAACCGCACCTGTCGCCTCAGAGAAAACTATGACGTGGTGGTGGATAGTTCTGGCACAAGCTTCTAGATGAGATGTCATTTGTCTTAGAAGGAGTGGTCACGGCCCAATCAGGTCTTAATGAACGAGACGACAGAATCAACCTAGAAAATGTATGCTTGTAGATCTAGCATATTTACCCACACAGGATGCTTCGTTAATACTAACCTAAGATAACGTGGGATAAACCTAGGTTTGCATTCTTTGCATTTAGGCCACAACCTGGAACTTAGGGTTTCTATCGAAATTTCTGTAATGAATATTATACAAGATCGTTGATGAGCCATCGAAGTTAAACGGTTCAAAAACATTCGCTATAGGAAGTTGATTATGACTTTATTTCGAATTCTTAAAGTGCAGCATCATCCTAAGCATCCCCTGTCCTTCCAGTATGGACTAGAAGAATTTTCATTAAAAAAAAAAATGTTTTCAAACGTAATTTCAGTTATTGATCATAAAGTACGCTTTCAACTTTTCCACTTTGCAATTACACTCATGCTATGTCTATGAATAGAAAGCCATAAAGCAGCGAGAACGCAATATTAGCTGAGAATCTTGCGATTAGTGAAAACTATGCTGCACCAAATTAATGTTCTCCGCGTATATGTAGCAAATAAACAACAAAAGTATAAGAGTTTCCTGTGTGAAAAATAACGCAACGCACAATGCACTGACAAGCTTGTATGATTGACTACGTGTGCTAACGCAACGATATACACACTATATATGTTAGCATAAGGAATTCGAAAAAAAATTGAATGAAAAATGCTTCAATAATACCACTTTCTCGGTTTTCGGATACGCAAGTGTGAAGCTTAAAAGCTTAATAGGTGTATAGACGTTCTCAACCGTAGCACAGAGACGAATTGAAGGAGAACAATCCATAACGAAAGATAAGTAGAAAATTACAAAGATGATGAAAAGTTTTTTAAAGTTTATTCAAAAATTCAAAAACCAAGTTGAGCGAACATAGCGCAAGTAGTATATAATATCAATGTTACATGGCGACGGCCCTGAGCAGTCGCTAAGAAAAATGCATGTAAGTCGATCGAAAAAAATTCTTATAGTATATCCACTACAAAGGCTGGCTTTAACGCAAATATTTATAGGCTTTGAGGAAAATATTTTTACTCTTTTTCGAAATTATTCAAGTTATCCTCCCTGCTCCATGGAAAGTTTTGTGACGAATTTGATTTACTTTCTCCAACCGTATGGATTTAAATATAGTATCCTAAAATTTTAAAGAGATTTGTGTTTTTTAATTTTAAGAAACGAAATGATGAAATTATATATAAATATAGAAAGACATTGCGCCTACCTACGAAATTCATATAAATATTAGACAATTCTCGTCACCCATTTATGCATGTGACAAACGAAGAGACATTGTTAGAATATCTATGTTCTTCTGTATGAAATATGTAACACTTTAGAAACTCAGTTTCATGAGCGTATATTGTCAATGAGTACGTTTTGTTCTATTTTTGCGTACAAGGCTATCCCAAAAAGCGTTCATTTATTTAATACCGAAAATATGTCGCAATTTTTTTTTTTTTTTTTTTGTGTTTGTTTATTTTATTTTACCCTCATAAATTTGCTCCCTAATAGAAGTGAGACCATTAAAGTTATTACAAACAGGGGTAGATTTTATGAACTGAAAGCAATATTTTGTACTTTTATTTAGTATACATAACCCACACAATGCTTTAGAGTAATGAACTAACTGCATACATAAAGATAACTATTGCTGGTAATTGTAACATACCATCCGCCTTGTACAACTGTTTACGAAATATAATGTTTATGAAATAATAGTCCTGTACTTCACCAGAAATAAATGAACGTTAGAGGAGTAATGTGGTGCATTATAGATTTACAAGTACGATGCTCTATTAATGATTACTTAATTCTTTAAGAAAACATTTTTAGAATTTAATGGTTGACTAAATATATTAAAGCAATTTTTCTTTTTAATTTCCTGCAAATTTTCATAGCTATCAACTTCGTTCTTACGAAATAATTTTGCTGCTCTTCATCGCATTTGCAGTTCATTTCGTTAAAGACCATAAATGCCACAATAACTACTTAAGGTTTTAAGTTAATTGTGCGAAGTAAACCACAAAAAGAAAAACCAAAAGTGCTTTTTTTTTTGATTACTTATTCCATCTCTTACAAAATTAAATATCGCAACTGAGAAGATTTCTTCGCAGAAATATTCAGTAAGGCAATGTAAGAAATCTTACGAATTTTTTAATGTTCTTTAGGCGAATTAGCTTTATACACAAACGTTGATGAAATAAACAAGAATTTCCGCCTCTTTCAATTTTTTTAAAGCCTAAAGTAAGGAAAAAAGCAAAATTTCATTAATCTTCAATTATACTTTTTTATATTAATTGTTACCAGGAACCACCCAGTTGGACCGTGACTATAAAACTTCGCAAAGAAATTTTCCATACACGTCGAGGTGTTTCTATAGCACTTACTACGATGTCACTCTGAGTCTCTTATTTTGTCAAACAAGAGAGCTAAATATGAACATAAGATATCATACACAGACCATATATTTTTAGATTTCGAATTATAAACAAGTAAGAAAGTTATATTCGGCGGGGCCAAATCTCGCATACCCATTACTTTGCTTTTCGCATTCTACTCTCCAAGAAACAAAACAGACACACTTACACACAGACGGGCAGACATGACTAAATTAACTTGGAATTTCATGCTGATCAAGAATATATGTTCTGTAGAGGGCCTGTGAAGCTTCCTTTTGGGTGTTACATATATGATGAAAACAAACGAAATAAGTATACCCCCCCTTTTATAGTGATGGGTGTAAGAAAGACTTTCAAAAGATAAAAAAAACTATTTGTTGATACGAGTTCTGCACAAACCTAGGATCAATTCATAGCGTGAAATAAAATGATCAAATGTTGCATGATTACCGTGCCAAGTTTAGTGTTAATTGAGTCCTTCTTATTCAACGTAACGGATTTCTTTCTGATTGTGAACCTGTGAGACACATTGTGCTAGGATGCAGGCTAAGCACAAAAAGGCCTAATTTTAAGTTTGTAGTAAACTTAAAATTTACAAAAAAAAAAATTTTTTTATGTTAAAGCAAAAAATATTTTTCTTGCAATACGCAATAATCGTGATATACACCCAAGTCTTTTCTTACACAATAGGTGCGTACCTTAGAAATCCAAGCATAAAAGTTCATGTAACAAAATACGTGCGACATATGGTAAACTTGGTGATATGTTACATAACAGAAGAAAAAAAATTGTCTAAGGTGAGGAATGCCTATATATTTTTTAAAAAACCGTCCAGGAATAATGAAATTCATATTTCGAACTGGATCAAAAATGGCATCATCAGTAAATGTCGAATAAAATAGAACAATTCACTAGCATATGTGTGAGCATAAATCGATTGATTTCTGATCGCAGTATTCTCTCAATTATATTTTGTTGCTGTATACATAAGTTTCTGTGAGATGCTTCCAAAATTAGAAATAAAAGAAAAATTTTTTTTTTATTTGCTCTCATTGGTAAACCGTTTTATTTGAAATCGCATAAAAACATGCTTGGACATATAATATAATCAAAAGATTTAAATACACAATTCAATTGAGCCTCGAAAACTTATCGGTGTACGGGTTAGGATTAAAAAAAGTTAGAAAACACGTTTCTGAAAATGAAACCTTTGTTTAAAAATTTGAGCTTGTTTTTCATGGTAATTCAGAAGACCTGAGATAATGATAACGTTTTTGTATCTGTCAGCAGTCCCACGTATATTTAAATTAATGTGATGAGAAAAATAATGTATAGACATTATAAGCGGCTGCAAATAAGCAAAAAGAACAAATTTACATATATAGTATGGCAGGGCCGATTATTAAATACACCATCCTACGCCACTTCCCCTAATATAACCTATATAGACCAAATTTACGATTGTACGTTTATATGCAGAATCAGTACCTTGGACCAATTTTCATCTTAAAATATCAAAGATTACGACTTGCTGCTGTGTAAGGATTTATAACATGTGAGGACTTTTTTGTGTAAAAAGGTCAATAAATTATTCACCATGCTCCTTTCGAACGTTCCATGATTTTTTTTGCCGATATTTCTCGAAAAATGTTAAAAATGGGGAACGACCTATGGGAAATGGTCGTAAAATTGAACCCGAGTCGATGCATTTACAATAGCATATGTCCTTGGATGAAAACATGTCGGCCTATTTGAATTGGTCAACAAATGCGGCACCTGTAAGTTGAACAAAAGAACACATGGACGGATTACTATAATGAAAACTAATTTTTGAAAATTTCAAAAAATAATATCCCTGAAAATCCTTTTTTAATTCTATAAGATTTTATAAGGTGAGGATATTTTCGATATGTTTGTGATTTGTTCAACGTAAATGTGATCTGCCAATCATATTGAATCGCGAAGTGGAAACGTACCCTGGCATTTGTAGCACTTTATAAAAAACCTTATAATATTTCTTGTGTCTAAGACGCATACCAAGCTAAAGGGTAAATTTTTATAACTGTTGCTAAAATAATATCGGCTATGACGTAACAGGCGAAACTAATTTGTTTTAACTTCACAACATAACATACTTAATAACATACTTTCCATTTTGATCGTTGACCCGCTGAGGCGTCTTTGCAGTTTCGTAATTCCGTCCGCATAGAAATTAAAAAATATTCTTAATTAGTTATGGTAAACTTTGTTGTTAAAGTCAAAATTAAAATGGAGAGGAAAAATTTGAATCATCCGTTCTTTTCATAACGTCACTCCGCGCTGTTAGGAAGATAAGTCAATGTTTGAACAACGAGCTACAATTGAGAAAGCCGAAACCTTTTTTATAAAATAGAAAAAACCATGCTTACCCAGGTCATCATACGTATAGTGCTTTTTCTTTTTGTATGTAATACGCAGAAGGATTTACGATAGAACCAACTCTTATCATAAATCAGTGTGTCCGTCTGCCTGTATGTACATGCCAATGTTTGTTTCAGCTACAGATAGCAACTTTAGAGATACGAAATTTGGACCACGTAGCTCCATTTTTTGGACGCCACTTCAGGTAACGATTCCTCCAAAATGCGGACTTTGCATAAAAATAATGCGTAACTCTTGGTAGATTATTACCAAAACGATGTGATTAACAGTATTAGGCGAAGTGGTGTCGGCCTTTCATGACTGTAGTGTATTTACTTGTTTTTGTGCAACATTCGGCGTATTGTTGGCCAAAAGTACCTTTTAAGTGATTTATAGAGTGTGAAATAGCGCAAACGAGAAAAGAGGAATCAAACGAAATTAATGTTCCTTAAAATATTCCTCGCACTCGTACGCAAGCAATAAATAGAGTAAATAAAAGTTATCGTTCTATGCCGCAGTCGGCGAAACAAAAGCACAAACACACCGGGATATATATTATATTTCAATAGAGTGCTAAACTTATACCTTTATTGTCAAATAAAACTCGCGAGCAACGTGAACAAAATACTGATGTCACTCAATAATACTTTTTTGAATATTTTCCTTAGCCCGGGTGCAAATAATGGTTTTTAAATCGTGATAAACTTGTTTTTCTCCTTCTTTCAATTTCTATTTACGTTTTGCTTATTTTCTTCTCACATCATGGGTAATCCTCAATAAATATCTAAACAAGAGCAAAATAACAAAACAACTTGTAATGGATGTTAAGGATACTCACAAATAACAGTTCAAAATAATATATACCATGCATGTAACCTAAGAGCACAACCTTGCAAGTTTATTATCTCTTCAAATCTCGGTGCGTGTTCTGGTTTCTGTGAAAAGACAATCATTTGGAGACAATAATCATTATGTTGTCTACGAATTTTTTTTTTCCTTTTTTTCAATTTTGTGTATAAAGACAACACACATGTATTTTCACAGAAAACATATCATTTAAGAGTTCATGCCTTACGTTATCCAACATAACGGGCAACCATGTACCATTATAGTATAATGTATTATAAAAGCAAAAGCAAGTGTGTGTTGTATAGATTATTATTTGTAGAGAGATAAAATCTAAACAAATTGATGTCGTCTAACCACACATGACATCAGACATTAGTCTTAACATATTCGCTTGTATTATGTACGTTAGCAAAAATCTATACAAAACTTGTGTGGGGATGCGGTTGTTGTCTCATTTGCTTGATTGCTTGGTTTTAAGGAATTAGCTACTAATGGCTTATACTAGCAAATATAGCTCAACACTTGCTGTGGCTTTGGTACAAAAACTTTAATAAAATTATTTTATGAATTAAATTTTAGTGAAAAATATTTTAAGAAATTTTAAAAGTTTCGATGCTCATAAAATACGTTCTTTGTGTTTTTTGGTATATTAGATCATGTACGTTTATTGCCAATAATGTTTATAGTGCCAGCCAAAAAAATAAAAATAGCGATTTTCTTATACCTAAATAACGTGCTTCACTTTCAAAATTGATGAATTATTCTAATTATTCTAATCGTTACCTAAAGTTGTAATAATCTTTTCTTAGCAATAAAAGCAGCACATTATTCAATTTTATATTTTAATTTTTATACCCTACACTACTTATGGGACAAGAATATGATAAGCTTATTTGGAGGTATGCGACACCCAGAAGGACTTGAAATAGACACAACTTTTATTATACCAACCGATTCAGAATCACTTTCTGGGGTAATTTGAGCTTGTCCGCCCATTTGTACGTTTGGATGTCTTATTTCTTGTGCTCAACCTACAGGAGCAGATTTTTTGAAATGTTTTAACGGAATTTTGTTCACTGACAGGTTTCCGTACAAAGCTGTACGGCGTCGAAAATGGTTCAGATCGGACCACTTTTCGTATAAGGCCTGATTTCAAAAAGTTAATATAATATTTCATTTTACCGCCAGTGTTGTTACTCGTTTCATTTCAAACTAGTAAAATATTGATGATGAGCAGAGGGCATTGTGATTAATCCGTCATTCCATTATATTGGTTGTAGATCTACCTTCTTCACACAAGGAAGCAAGCTACTAGGTCGTTATCGTTCATTTTAAATTCGTCATGACGTGCCATCGAAGTTTTATGCAAACATTTTGTAAGTGTCAAATGTATTTAATCAATTCACACTTTCTACTAATCATAAATCGCCACCGTGTGGTAGAAAGGAATATTCTAATTATAAAAATTTGTGATCAATGATATTTGTTTCGTTGTCGCTCGAACGAATAATTTTCATCCACGTTAAGGCCAATTTAATGTTTCTACTTTGATCAGTGCATATATCACTATAAGCGCTAATGCAGTTTTGGATTACCATACTCTGTGAGTACTTCAAAGAGCATGATTCTACTTCTTGCGATTTTCTGATTGCTGCAGTTGCATCTCAACCATATGTAATAATTTCTTCATGACGAAAATTACGTGTGCAAGCTTCTTACTGAAACTTAAGGTGGACTTGCACCAGTTTCAAGATAAATCCAATTACAATACCTTCCATCTTCCAAAGATTAGTGGATTTAATTTTTTTAGACTATAAATTGCTTATCAATTCTTCATTTTTTTCATTATCTTGATTTGTTTCAAAAATCGACTTGCTCCACATTCAAAATAAACGGTTCATATTCCAAAAATCTATTTACGCAAAGTGTAGCTTCGCCTTCTTAATATAAAGCAACGCGCTACTGAAAATAATCAACTATTCTCAGCTACGGAATATTGATGCGCTATAATAACAAACCATATGCGCTACTTCGCCAACCGTCAGTGCGCAAAGTAAAGCTAAACATTTATACACTCATATTCACATAATTTGCCATAATTACTTAATTTCTTCGCCATCGTCGCCGCCTAGCAGGAAAAAGGAATACAAACAACAATACAAAGAACGACAACATTTTCGTATATTACTTGCTATGCAGACAAACTGTTAAGTCGTTAAGAATTTTGTCTTTCTATTTATCGCTTTTATTTATAAATTGTATAGTCAGTTAATTTCGAGAATATTGGTGGTATAACAGGATAAATTTAAGAAAAATTCCATTTCTGATTGAACATACAATCAATGGCACCCATTGTAAAAGTAGTGAATTTTGTCCTTCATATTAATTCAGTTTTTAACTCAACATAAATAATGCATTTGGAGAAAGCAAAAAGCTGCAGTCTATCAAAATCTCAAATATAACGAAGATGTTCAAGGGTATCAATAGCAATTGACGCAATTCCTCCGAGCAACCAGGAAAAAACCTCTACAATATACTACCTTTGAGAAAAATCCATCAATGAGATGTCGGAAGCATTAAGCTGATACGTGCGACCACAGTTGGCTGTAATTCTTCTAGCAGCCGTTCTTTTTAATCGATCGCCCTTGGCTTCTCCGAGCAGCATTTCGACTCTTATGATTTTATCATAAAAACAGGCAGATTCGTTGTTCTTCCGGCACGGACTTCCTACGCTATGCGCAAAATGGGGAAAAGAAGTGTCTAACAATAGGCGAGGCTTTATAATCATATCGAGAGTTAGTTAGTTTAGGTATAAACGTTTGCTAACTAGAAGAAGAGAAGCTAGCATAAAGAACACACATTTTTAATCAGCATTAAATATTGAACTGTTCTAGCAGCCTGTTGTGGATGTGTGCGTTACATATTCTCCTTGTCGCCTAAACTGAGATGTCGGTTTCAAACTTAACAATGATTTGAAAACGCCTCCCTGTAGATTGTTGACTTAGCAGCCAAATCTGCAGTTTCCGCCTGGAAGGAAATTAAAGAGAGAAGTGACGAAAAAAAAACAATATAACTGGCATCCATTCTAATATTAATCCTAACAAAATATTAGTAAGCATCACCTAACCCCAAAGTTGTATCCTAATGCACAGAAAATATGATGAACAACCCCTTCCTTTTTGGTGGTGTCAATGTAGACGAACCGGTAATCTTTGATATTCTGTGCATAAGAATACAAAACGATGTTCGTTAGACAGAGCATATGCTCGAACTGTCGAAAGACGCAGCCAGGTTTTTTAGATGGGCGCCAAAATACTTCACACTTTGCTTGAAGGCTCTCAACCGCATGCCACAAACGGCTTACATGCTCATGCGTGACAAAGGTGTGAGCGAAACCCTAGATACGCTTGAGCATAGGCTTAATGCGGGCCGCGTTTTATTTACGTACAAGTACGTGCAGGGTAAGTGTTCGACAGAGATGAAAGAGATTTGTCCATCAATTAAGTTCCGTAACAGGACTACACGGCTTTCTTCATGTTCCCACTCAATCGTCCAGCATAGCGTACAACACGGTACCCCGACTGCCAGTGGGTTTTTCACAAACACAAACAGGAGTTTCCTATATACAACACAACCTACTACCGCGGGTCGTACTTTTTTAACCGTACTGTCGACCTTTGGATCAATTTGTCAGCAGTGGTCCCTCGTGTCGTAGCTAACGTCTTCGTTTTCAAATTGACCATTCACAAACAGTACTTCCTTTCTTCACTTCGTTGTTCTTATATCTGACCAGCGTATGCGCACGTACAAAGGGCATCCCCTGAGTGGTTGGTCATACAAAAAAAAGAAAATTCAACACTTCAATGGGTCCATAAGAAATGTACTTAGTCAAAAAAATCCCACAATTAAACACATACTTTGTGCCCACTATCAAAATCCATCCATAGTTCAAAGTCCATGGGAAGAAAAAGCAGACTAATCAGCTACCACTTTTTAAAGCTAGAACGAATAGCCTTAACTGCTAGTACGCATCTTACTTCCTTTTTTTATTTCAGCCAATGTATTCTACATAAATATGTAAAATTCACTTTAATTACGGCCTCAGCACCTTAGTAGCATCTTCAAGACAAGTTGCTAAAACTATATATCCTAAACGTAACACTATGAAAACTATAAAAAAAAAACTTTTTCATAGAATCTTTATAATGTAATTTAGATCACTACAGAAGCGTTTCCATCTTATTATGCAAATATTCTTGACAAGAAAATTTAAATATTGATATTTCGTTAATGCACTTTAAATCGGATTATTATTATTATTAATTTAAGACGAAAGTCTTAAAGTACTAGCATCTAAGTCTTTATTAAAAACTCTACCGCATTTAAGATTTGAACACACGACCACTGAGCTGCTAATCGAGACTCTTTGCCTACTCGGCCACCCAGGCGGATCACTACTAATCACTACTAATTTAATCGATACGTTGACCAATTTTCTAAATATACATCTAAGAATCCTTGGACTCGTCACACTTCGTGTTATGACTAGATTTGAACACACATATGAGAACTTACTAATCATCTAATGGATAATTCTGGACGCAGGACTTAATGCTCGTGTAACTGATTAGTTAACAATTCTGCTTTGCACATGCCTTTCTACGGTGAAATTGTTGAATAATGTATTGGCAACTTGTACATCATTTTTAATGATTCATTTAGCATACATTGAAGCGATTTTAACATACTGCTGTTTTTATTATAAGCGCATATCGTTGCCAAATAATTCGAGTTCCATTGCAGTTATTTTATTTATTAACAATTTACAATTTTTCCAACTTGGTTACAAACATTTCAACCAATGATCGCGCAAGAGCAAATATAAAATCTTTAGCGAAAAAGTTATATTAACTTCATAGTATATAAAGAGCTGTGCAAAATACTAATCAATTCAAGGTAACAAATGCACCTGTTATAACCCTTTTAGCCTACGTAAACATATAGAGAATATAATACAAACCATAAAAATTTTATGAAGACATAACTGTTTAAGAAACGAAAAGTACTTTGAATCTATAAAATGATTTTATTTAAATACAACATCGGTAGATTGCACGTATTGAGAGGCAATAGTTTGATGTTCTTTACCGAATCCAACATTGAGATTAAATTATACACACCATTAAAATTTTTGCAAAGATTTTCATAACTAGATCCATATTAGCCAAGTTTTATGAATACGAAATTCGGTGACAAACGATTAACGGGGCATTTAAGTTTATCCTTCCTGGTGAGTCAATACCGCCATGCATTAGGTTAACTGGGAAGGATATACCTAATATCAACTTTCGCTTCTTAAGTGAGAGAGGGCTAATCTGTAGTAATCTGGAAAGAGACTATCGGATCCTATCCCCAATTCTTTAATGCAAAAAGGAAGAATCGCTTCTGAACTGATTCTATTGGGTCAATTGCAAATCCTATAGGTAAGAGGGCACACAACAGACACATATTCCAGTATTGGTCTTGCCAAATTTATATATATGCTTTTTATAACATTAGAATCATCAAATCAATGCTTGCTATATGCTTGCTATGCAGAATAAATGTCTGATCAATACATGAGTGGACAGACATGCAAATAATAAATAGCAAGGCCGAATAAACATAAGAAGGAATAAAAAAAGGAGGACAAACAATCAATTGGATCAAAGCACAAAAGAAATACATGTGGCATAAAAGAAGAATAGGTAGCTATGTTAGGTAGATTGTCTATTAGCACCGAGTAAAAATGCACATTTCACACATTTCGTTCTGATTATTGCAAAGAATGAGTAAGTGGTTTGCGATTCCTGATCGACTTAACGAGAAAACGTGTGCACGACTGAAGCATAGGAATGGGCAAGCGAACGGACAAGCGGAGATCCGGTCGAGTATATTAAACTATGAATAAAGAATTACTACAACCATCTCTCTTAAGGTTAACAAAGATATGTTCTGAACATATCTGATGAACATATTTTTATAAGAGTTTTAACTACAAAAAGTGGCAAAAAAAAAAGAAACGGAAGTGGTTTAATTGCTTCATTTCATCTAAACAAAACTGAAGCAGGCACGATTAAATGAAATTTTATAGGAAAAGATTAAAAATATCAGGTCTCTCACATAAGTCTGTGCATGACTTACGAGAAGGTGTCTACATCGTCCAAAAAGTAAAATTTTCAGTTTTAGTTCATTATTTCAGTTCAGTTAAAATATTTTGTGTTGGTTTAGAGAGGATAATTGAATAGGGTATTTACTATGTGAAGAATCAAAAGGTTTACTAGACTTTTTTAACAAACAGAATGTTATTGAACGTAAAGAGCAGGCAGATACGCTACGGTGTTCAAAAAGAGAATTATTAAAGTCACCTTGATTTTGGTCCGATTTTTCGTTGGCTTCTTCTTGGGTTACGTTTTGTACAATATTCGATTGATTGATCGGTTATTTCCGGGTCGTACGCGCAAATTCAAGTCTCAACTCACGCAATAATGCATTTGCTGGCCGATTGATAGTCAGATATCATCCCCTCATAGATTATGATATGACGCTCTTTATCAACGGAAATGAGCATTTTTGAACTCAATAAAGCTTTGACCCGTTTCACGTGCAAAATACCATTTAAAATGTTGTTAACTGATCCGTATGAAAGGCCAACAGCAGTAGAGAGGGCCTTAAATCGACAGGGTTTGAGCACCAAATCTTTGATTTGTTTGACATGACTTTCGTCAGTAAAGGTTGATGGTCATCCACCGCCCTTCGTCTTCTACCCACTCTCGACCTTCTTTGAACTGCTTGTACCACTTGTAAATATTTCATTTCAAACAAAGTCAAACACTTTTTGCAGCGTCCTAAGCGCTTTTGCAAAACAAAATTTCATTTCGCAAACAAAGTTTAACTTCAACTTTTGCTGAGCAACTTCTTTTCTCAACAAAAACAAAACTATCTGCCGCTGGAACACTGCTGGCGTTTATCATGTGAAATTCAGCACACATGTCTGTCATAGTGCTACCAATTTAGAAAAAAAATATTTTTGATATTCAATGTTTACTTGAACATCATTCGTCTTACATTTTGAACACATTATTAAATCTACCTTTATTGCAATCCGCCTGAGTGGCCAAGTAGGCAAGAGTCTCGACTCGCAACTCAATGGTCGTGGGATCAAATCTCAAATGCGGTAGAGTTTTTAATAAAGCCGAAAGCGCCTTACATGCTAGTGCCGTAAGATATTAGTCTTAGAATTTATTCTCTGGCTAAATTTATAATAATAATAATGCAGGTCTTTAGCATTACTTTATCAGATATTATATACGAACTCCATATAAATGCTAATATAGAAACTATTAAAGTGTGAAAGTAATTATCCTCGTAGAAACTCAAAAAAAGCAGGAAATACTAAAGAAAATTAAATGTGTAAACGTCATCGCAGTCCTAGGATTGGTAAATAAAATTATAATTGTTTAATTATGCATGTACAAACATATCCAGATGATTATTTTAATGTCAAAACTTCATGAAAAGGAAATAATGTAGAATCAAAACCCGAGAGAATGAAAGCAATTCGTAAAGCAAGCTATAATGACTTTCGTCACAAACAATATTATCTTAGTAGTAAAAGAAAAATCGTACATAAAATTGGTTACGCTAAAACATGCTTTATGATATTCTAATAAACATGTCATAAGCTTAGAATCTCTACGTAAAAGAGGCGTCTTAAGAAAAGCTTTAAAATTCTCTTATTTCTGTTGAGAGGAAATTAATTATAATTTCTATTAAAATCAATTCTGCTGCACTCTGTTAGAGAGCAACTTATTATACATATTATTATATATATATAAATATATAGTATCTGACTTTGTCTTCAACCATTTTGCCTACAAACTTCAAAGCATAAGTTGCTGAACTTCTTCTCTATGCGTTAAAGAGTATATCTGATCAAACATATTTTTATGACATTTTCTTTTAAAAACTTAAAAAACATTTGCTGTTAAAGTTTTCTATGCTCATTTTGCAGTGAAAAGAAAAACTTTTCCTTTCAAATTTTTTAAAGAACAATCTTCTAACAATGAGGAAGCAGCTGTGTGTGGCTGACAAAAGATTGTAAACGAAGAGAATCTTTTGTAGGGAAAATAAAAGAAATTTTTCAATCGATTTTACCTAAAAAAAAATTGTCTTTTCACGTATATGTACATAAAAGCAACTAACTTTCGAGTTAGTCTGTTTCATTATAAAAGGTCCTCGTATAGGTGTCTGCGTGATGCCTCGTGGCAAAGAGAGGGCTATATGGCCTATAAATATCGACATGTTGTGTTGATGTCATTCTATATGGATTTTTGAATTAATTTAGTCGTTATCTAAACTTGAAATATTGTATTAAGTGTGTCAAGTATGATTGAATGTCATGTGCAAACATTTTTAAGCATATATATACATGTAAATGTGTATGCATATTACGATGCAAAATCAAACGCAAAGTACCTGCATTTTGCAACGGCTATTCAGTATCCTACACTTGCCTAAAAGCTCAATTATGCATATTGCTGTTTAATTAGAGGTCATCAACTACGAAAATGGCTTGAAATTTTCATTTTGCATCTATCTAGACAGATTCAATCATATTTAAATGTATAACGCCTCTTATATTCTTCTCCTCATTATTCTTCTTTTATGACTATCTTAGTTTAATGCATTCAAGAATAATAAATTTAATATATTTCTTTTTTCAGCTTAGCAAAATTCAATTGTTTCAACGATTCAATACAAGATAGTGTCCTTTTCAGAAAAGATTATGTGCTTTCTGTCTCCGTTTCACGGAGTATTAAGACAATGTCTCTTTTTAAGCGTTGCTGTTTTTCTTTTTTCGCGCTCATCTGCGCACACGCGATTTGCGGTCCCGTATCTAAATATAGCGAGTTGGACAATTTTGCAAGCAAACAGATCCACCTGAGCTGCCGGCTAGGCAAAGGATCGCAACAAATAACTCAGTTGTCGCGAGTTCAAGTCGCAAGTGCGGTAGAATTTTCTATATAGGCAAGCGTACAATCTAAGTTCTCCAACATCAGCAAAAATGCGTACTTTGCAAATTTATTTACAAATATATAGGCAATAAATAAGTAAAAAGGTAGATGATAGATATAAACCAATAGAGGAAGAGTCTAGCAAGTGGCCAGACGGATAGGAAGAATGGAAGAAATAGATGAACGATCGGATAAATGACAGATATTTCTAGGGATGGTGATGGGTATAGGAATAAAAGTCTCACTTCAATATCTGGCCTAATTATTTAATCTTACAGCGTAGAAAGCGCATAAATTGAACTCTGCGCTATGCAACGTGTTTAACATTAACACACCTGACTTACTGCGCTCTATGGATTTGCTCTCAGACCTCGATGACACATGGTCTGACACTTCTTATTTATTAAATAGGTACCAAACAATCGAATATGCAGCAGGATAAAACGTACTTTTCGCCTTTGATTGATGCTATAAAACAGTAGCTCCCAGCATAAAAGACAGACTGCTTTATGATGGTGGGATAGCAGATTTATGGCAAAAGATACTACAAAAAATTTATTTTAATAAAAAAAACCGGTTTATAACATGTTTGAAAACTTTAAGTAAACTGTAGGTAAAATTTTTTAAAGCCGTATGGAGTATTTCGAACAAGAATCAGTATTTTTTATTTCTCCACTGTATTTCTCTAGCTGTAGATATGAAATTTAAATGAATTCTCTCGTATTTTTTTTAATTCAAGCCTGCAACAGGTACTCTACGTACCGAAGAGCCTATTGAATTGAAAGTACCTCGCGAGGTTGGCCTCGGTCTTATTTTTTGAATATATTTTCGTAGAAGAAGTTTTTTCTGATACTTAAACGTATGCTTAACAACTTCGTTGTCAGAAAAGCGCTTTTATTGCACTGTCACGGTGATCTTATCTCTTAGACGATAACTAGCCAGACGTTAAAGATCTTAGAATATTTTTCCTCTTTGGCTAAGAACTACGTGAATTGTGTTTCTTGTCTTGATACATAAGTAATGATAAAATATATATACCCTTTTCATTTACAGGAGGCTATAATAACAAACGATACCCAGGGGTATATGTAAATGTGGAGATGTTTGTGGTTGAGAGCGCAGGGGATGATATCATGAATAAATATATACATAAACCATATATTTAGTTAAACCGTTGCAGCTTTACGTTTACTCAACGAAACGGATTTCTGGTTTTCACGATGTTATTGTCAAATAGTTTTTTTTAAAACGTTACGAATGCGCGCCGCCACATACACGTAGATAATGGATATACATTTATATACATATTCATATACGTGTGTCTACGCCTGTTGGCATAAATTTAAGAATTTCTGCGTTTTCTAGTTTTTTTTATTTATTTTTTTCTTTTAAAAATACATGTGAATATAATTTATACGTGTGTGCCTTATACTAACATACTTCTTAGCGTTGCATATATAAATTAAGACCGTGGGGAAAACATTAACCATTAAATTGCGCGTATATATAAACATATACACCGGAGTCAGGATCGTATCCACGATGCAGACATTTGTAGACAAAAAAGGGAAGCGCACCTTAAAAACTGAATGTACAAGACTACAGATAGCTGGATTTTAGAGAAAATCCTATTGAAAGATAATTCATAAGCTCGGGACAAGTCATTGGTAAACGAAATGCTTTAAAATTTTGTAAATTTTCTTTTTAACTACGTCTTTGACATGAATATGCTTTACTTGAGAATAAATATTGACATGAAAACTTATGAAAATTGCAGTTACGAATAAAGGTTTAGCGCAAGAAATATAAGAGAAAAAGAAAAATTATATTACAAATGAAGAAAACCTGAAGAATCGCAGGTGAAGGTAAAAAAAAAACTAGATATTTTTACGCAAGCATTTCCTACAAATCTAGCAGCGCAAGCTTATCTTCACCATTGCTACCTTTAACAAGGTAGCGCGTTTTAAATGTAATGTATTTAATCAGCTCACAGTTCCCTTTTAACATATGGCTTAATATTACGTATACGAAGTATTTTCCTACATATTACACATACATATTTTATATATTTACACTTATGATAAAAATTGCTTTAGCTGGCTGTGTGCCAGCACTTCTTATGCCAGCAAATTATAAATAAAATTTTATACATAAATAATTTTTGAAATGTAAAAAAGTTTTTACTTGTGTAAAATTTACACCTCTAGAAAAGTTATATAACAACTGCAACATAATTGCTGAAAGCTATTTGAAAACTCTAAAAAATGAGAAGAAACTTTTCAACATTTCGGAAAATAATAAAAAATCACTTTAGAATATGAAATCACCATTAATAGTTATTAGATTGGAAAGAGAAACGAATCTTGCTATGGGGAGTACAAATTAGTTCGGTTCGTTTTCTAACAGATAATGTAAGCGGTACAGCAGCAGGTAGAATAGAATTGTTCGTTTGAAGGTATTGTCCTTAAACTGTATGCAATTACGAGACATTTTTTTGTTTTCTGTGACCAATCACTTACGGGATGTTTCCTATTCGTGAGAAAAGAGAGAGAAAGAAATCGAGAGATTCTGGCCGCAGCCCTGTGGTTATGTGCCTGATCGATGGAAAATGTTATGCCTTTATAAACTGAACACTTCACTAGAATTACAGCCGCAGTTCTTACCCACTCGGCTAGTCAGGCGGATTTGTTAGAATGTGCCAAGAAACTCCATTTATGGAGATTTTTACTTTTCCTAATAAATCCAAAAGTCAGCTAAATGCTTACGATTGATGAAGACTGGATGCGTTATGAGCCCAAATAAAAGTCAAATAATTTTGAGACAGAGTATGAGCACCAACAACATCCACGATAAAGCTGGATATCCAAGGATGCTGGATATCGTCGGAATGCGTTTTCCAGCCGAATTAAGTTGTCACTAAGGAACACTACCAACAATAATTAGCACAATTACGAATAAAAGTGGGTGTGCCAAACTTTATAATATTGTGAGTTTTCAGTATAAAACGATTTGGTCCCATACATCACCATTTGCTCAGGAAATGTTTGCAGTTCTAATCAGGAGTGTCCTGTCCTCCCCGCTGTTTTCAGCAAACGTTATCCCGTTAAGAAGCGTTTCAATAGACCACTTATCATTTACTCTAACCGTGAGTCTTATGACGATAGCCAAATATGATTTTTTTTTGGGAATAGTCTCAAAGGGCGAGACATTTTCCAGATGGAATTTGAAAATCGAGACATGAAAAGTAGTAAACAGCTAGAGGTAATAGTTTGAATAAATTATGCGTTCATTTTATTCTGAAATAAAAGCGATGTGGACGATGATGCGTTGAAGCAACTTCCACATTTGTTTTTGTTTGGCCGAAAAATTGTTGCTAATTTAAATTTTCCGTAGCATTTTATATTGAGTCAAGAGTTTTGAAAAAAGAGTTTCTAAAAAAATTGCAAGTCCAAATAAGCAAGCATTGTTTTTGAATTGTGAAGTGATTTGGAAAGGTCGTCCAAATCCGAAAAGGTTAAGTATATACGATATGGACTTAACATGTCGTGAAGATGAATTTGTGATTCACTTAGAACTCAGATATCACTGGATGACTATCAAAACTTTGTTTAAAGCATTGAATTTAATCTTACTTGGTTATCAAAATATTACACTACAATACACTTCAGATCAAGCGGATAATGATTCGCTCATAAACACTCCATTTGAATATTGAGTACAATTTACATATAAGTTGACAAATTTTGTGTTGAATTTTAACTATCGCTGATCTTAACCTAGAAGACAAACAATTGTCGTCTTATTCCATTAAATGTAGGGTAGAAATATTATAATTTATTCTTTAGCATAATTTTGATTCGTACTTTATTACTTCCTGTTTTTAATTTCCTTTTTCTATTTTGAGATCACGAAAAGTATCGAGTTGGGTATTACCAATAAGTGGCCAGTTAAGCACACGATTATTACGTAGAAAACGTAGAAAATCAAATGCGAAGAGGGGCTACTTTCGCTTCTTTTCTACTCGCAATTAATTACGGTCATTTAATTAGCCGACGGGCTTAAAATTTAATAACTATTTTCTGCCAGTTGTATAAAAAGCTAATGGGAAAATATTTGCATACGTTACAGTTGTGTTATTTCATTTTCTTTCTTTTTTAGCATTTTTTGGCTCACAGCTAAAAAAAATAATGGTAAAAAAAATAGAAGAAAACACCTTGCTAACCAAACACCCCTTGAATAAATAAATCATTTTTTACCCTACTTTATTTATTGTGTCGGCTGAGGGAAGCATAGATAATGAAAAGAAAGGAATCGCACTTGGAGTGTTAGGTATTGAACCGTATGCAATGCAAACTCAAACGTTAGTTGCATTAAAAGGGGAAAAAGCAGTTGTTTTCCTTTTCACGACGTAACTTTTTATGGGTGAACCCGAAATGTGTAACAAGTTAGAAGTATGCCAAACTATCATTCCTAAATATACGATGAATATTCACGCATAAATTGAAATTCGCGTTTCTTTATAAATATAGACGCTATTACATATTAATTCTCTTTATGTAATAAGATTTTTTTTTGTTTTTAATACATCCTTGTGAATTCTCTTTTCAGTGTTTATATAGCTTTCTTAGGTATGTTGAGTGCATATAAGTCCAAAGCTTTCGCTTTATACTGCACCTAAATAACCTATTAAGGAATTAAGTTTTTATACCATTCCCTATATTCAGCATAACCCTGATACAGCAGGTGAGTTCTTGTCGCTTTGTCGTTTGTATTGATTTAATTGTAGAAAGAATAAATTACATAAATTATTTCCATATTTATTTGGTTAAGTCTGTGTCATTCCAAAATTAAAGACTATTAGAATTGAAGCAATGCAAAGAAACCCGCAAATAAACAACCTCCGAATAAAGTTAAACACCACAGTTTGGCTTCTAAAATAGGTTATGTATTAAGTCTTATAAAAAAGATCATTTATAAGAATTTTGTCAGATAAGTGACAATTTAATGTAAATTTAGTTTGTAATTTAATAATTTTTCTTTGTAATGAATCTACATCTGTTATTTTATGTAACTTTTTTTGTGACAAGTTTGGAATCATTTCCAATCATTTATTTTGGCATATTGGCATGAGAATCTTATTTACAGGACTTAGTACAGAAACTTTGCTTATTAATGGATTTAACGTTTTTATGGCAATGTTGTATTTGTTACACTCTACATCAATTGTGGCGCAGGGCATGTTGCGTTTTTGCGGACGTACTTAACGCGTGTAAGGACATCAGGCAGACCCACCTTTTATTATACCAATCAACTCAGAATTATGTACTGAATCGATAAGGTCACAATTTTTAAGATACTTTGATGAAATTCTGTACGCTGACATGTTTTGATCCCAGAACGAACGCTATTTATAGCGTCTCGGATCGGTCCACTTTTCGACCATTCCCCATACAACGAATTTTCAAATAAAATTGGAAGTGTCAACATTTTTCAACAAAACTTGCTGTGCAATCATAATTTGACGTTCAAAATTAAAAAATTTGATTCGGATGAAGCAATTTTTTGACTCCCTCTCATATAACAGTTCAGCAAAAACCGATTTCTTATAAGTTAGAAAAGTCTAATTTTCAATTATTCATGATAAAAATTGGTTCATAATAGTAAACTGACAAAGAAATCATCTTAGTCAACCACATAGGTATACTTTTGGGATTTCCATTTTATAAAATTTCCCAGAAAAAAGAAAATTAGTCCATAATAACGAACTAACCAAAAAATTTGGAGCACATAGGTCTATTTTTTAGACGCTAACATATATAACGGTTCTCATGAAAAGCACTTAGATGATGAGAAGATATAATTTCTAGTCTTCTGTGACGGAAATTGAAATATTGTGAAATTTCTGGAAAGTAAATAAAATTTGCTCAATTTGGGTCACGTAACATGATGTTTTGCACATCCATTAATACACTTACTTTGCATGAAAATATTGTGTCATTTTTGGTATCTTATTACCTTCGAAATGGTGTAGGGTATTTAATGGTGGGCGGGCTATAACGTTGCTACATGCTTTTGCTATCTTGAACATGATTGCGGAAAATTGACTTTTTGTCCAATATATCTCCTAAGTGATTAACATGGTCGGTTAACTGAATTTTATGACCTTGACTTATCAAAAAAAGATCGCTTGCACCTTATCTGCATTTAATTGGACATTGTACCAATCGCAAATTGCACTTGTTTACTGTTTCGCAACCAAGTTGTTGGCGTATATACTGATGTCATCAATGTATCAAGTAGTGGGACAACCATTAAGTTTTACGAAGTCTGAACAGATGTTTTCTACAAAATTGAACCCAGAACGAATCCTTGCGAAACACATACATGAGTAGATATTAAACCAGAAAATTCTACTCAAAAACGCAGAAAAAGCTTCCAGATAAAAAGCTTCGCACTAATTTAAATCCAAAGGATATCATTTTAAAAAAATAGATCACTATGTCAAATAGAATCAAAGGCTTTTTCAACGCCAAAACTAAGCCATTGGACTGCTTAGCCTCAAATTTATTTTTAATATGGCGGCATATGCGTACTAGCCGGTGTGAACTATTATATTGATTTCTAATACCAAACTATTCATTTGGAATAATATTTTTCTCGGAAATTGTTTTTATTAATTTCCTTTCAAAAAAACTTAGAGAGCGCAAAAGATCAAAGGATCGGTAACTATAAACAACGTTTGGTAGTTTGCATAGCTTAGAAATGGAAACAACTTTGGCCATTTCCAAGTATGGAGAAGATATTGCAGTTTGATGCAAAAGTTAATTATGCATGTAAAAATTGGATTCGTTCATCAGCAATATTTTTGAAAACTATGTTTTCGATGTTATCTGTATCTATAGAGTGACGTGGACGTATTTCATGCACTAAAAGTTTGACGACTTACGTAATCCTCCTCTGACACATGAACTGTAATTGAGTTCGGCCCCGTTATCACAGAATAAACCATACGCACGCTCGGCCGAAAGCTTAAGTTAAAAGAGACCTTATGATTTCATAGATATTTTTCTTCAATAGCTTAAGTTCTATCATTACACAGCATCTCTAACTTTTCCAAAATATGTTGCTATCTTTATCTAAACCAACTACTTTACGATCCCATAATGCATTTCCGAAATTGACAATTCGACTCCTGACTAGGGGCACGTGCTTAAGACTGTTTATTTAGTCGACTTGTTGACGATAACGACTCCACTTTCTTGTATACAAATTTCTGATTCTAATTACGTTCAGAATATGGTTGAGAGAATCAAGAAATCTGCGAAACTTTTTTTTTGTTGATCGTTGCCGATCGTTGAACTGCGCCTATTCTGCTCGTAGTAAGTAAACTGATACAGTTGTCTATATCCTCTGATGTGGATAGCATAGATTAGCTTTGGCCATTGAAGGTATTAGTAAGAAAAAGTCGATTACTTTTTATGTCAGCTTTATTGCAATCCATTGTGAAATTTTCTTTTATTCAGAGAAAATTTAATTAGGATGGAACTAAAGCTTGCAGACGGGAAAAAAAACATCGCGGTATTAGTCAAGAATAAATCAAAGAAAAAGACATCAATTTTCGAGTACATGAAATATAGTTTGGATCGTTGATGTGTAAAGTAGTTACGGCACAAAATGTCGTGATTTCATTCAGAATGTTACCGCACGAATTTTCTCTTGTACAGCATCAATCGCAACATCTATTTCCTAAAATGTCAGGATATTATTAATTAAAATTGGACGTATCCAGCCCATATTCAATATCCATCCCCAACTGTCAGTTACAAATATATATTCGAAAAGTTCCACTTACACAATGGGGCATACTTTTCGTGTGCTCTCAAACTTATCTCACAATTTAAGATTGAAGATTATCACTTGAAAATGAAAGGTATAGAAATTTCAATTTTTCTTTTTAAGAAAATTAAAGCTGAGTTTCCATATATCATTTGATCAAACTATCAGAAAACTATCAAATCATAACTTAATGTTAAAGCATCTTGCAATAAATGCTTCTGTCACCACCAACAGCACGTACGGACGTGTTTAAGTTTGCATAGCGAATACTACAAAATGAATGAATTGTCGATGACAGGGGATCTAAAAAAGACTCTACATTCGCTCGCATGCGAGCGGCAAAAAGCCAGCAAACGGCGGTTAAACATATGAAAAAACGAGAATGCATTCTCATTAAACTCATTTGAATGCAAAGTTTGTTTATTCAGCAAAAAAGGAAAATGAAAAAAACTATTTGAAAACGAAAACAATTCTGTGAGTAATGACATTTGTTTTGTTTTATACACATGCTGAGCGATACTCAAAATTGGTTTTTTAACGCAACTTTTATTCTATACTATAACAAACAGCATTATCAACATACATTGCAAAGCATGCACGGAAGTTTTATGTTGGGCGTTCAAATTAAATGAAATTGCAAAACCTATATGACTATACTGTATATCTTGGTTTCCTTACAAAGGTATTCAGATAATTGAAATGAAAAGCAAATACGAGTGAGCTTTTTGCCCTAGAGTAACCTTTTTAATACTCTGTGCTAGAAAGCAAAAATTCTTCGGCAAATAAATGTTTTTTCATTTCGCCGTTATATTTATCAACGCTTTAAATCTAACCGATATGAAATCCGGCCAAAATTGGAGGTAAAAGAAATTTTAAATTAACTGGCAGAGATATGAACCAGAAATTATATGCGTTAGGAGGGCTCCATTAGACGAAGTCTTGGAAGGAGATATATCAAAATACAAAACAACTATTCCCAAATTTTTCCAAGATGTATTTATTACAATCAAAACACTTACATTAGCTCTTTAAAATTTTAAAATTGAATCTTCTACTATTGGGAAGACGAAATTGAAAAAGCGAAGGAGAGAGAGCATTTTTTTTTCTTTTTTCCTCTATGACCAGCCACTCAGGCGATATCTCCTACGGTGGAGGCCCACGCTCCCCTATGGTGGTGCTCAAGAAGAGTTACAGGAAAAGCGAAGTGAAGAAAGAAAGTAGTGTTGAAAGTTCGTAGTAGTGAAAGTTCGATTTGTAAATAAAAACATGCGGTACGTCAGGAAAGACCGCCGCTGGTAAGCAGTTCCAGAGGCAAACAGTACGGCTTATAAAACGACGAGTCGCGGTAACGTGTTGTACAGTATACGAGTACCACCAAGAAGAGTGGGTGAGAACACTTTCTGCTGCGTAGAACACTTACCCTAACAGTACCTGCACATGGACGCAACATAGCCCACATTACGTCGGTGCTCAAAGATAACCAGAGTTCTGGATACACTTTCGTCACCCATGAGGGTCTGAGCCTTTCGCTGTATGTGACCGAGGGCCTCGAGCAAAGCGTGTAACGTCCCGCCAATACATGCGAGTTACACTCTAATTTTAAAAATTTAAGCTTACGTTATTTACCCGACCACATTCAAATGTTTTCATGAGGTCCGGCGTTAGAGTGTCACTCAAGATGCAGCGTCTGCTCTGTATCTCATTGCTGCATTGTCTCTTACTAAAGGAAAACGAATGACGCAAGATGATGTCGCTTGCAAACGGGTTGATACGGTTCTCCGTTGTGCATAGGAGATCGTAAATGAACACCAGGAAAAAAAGGAGAGAAAACCACTATTGCTAAAATCAGTCAGGTGAAAAAACAAAATTAATAAAGCATGGATCCTCGATCAACGTACTTTCCAAGAAACGATGGCTTGTATTATATATTCTTATTTATTTATTTATTTACTATGCAATTCAGCTGCACTAAAATAACAGCCAAATAACGTAAAGTAAAAACTTAAGCTAAACACTGGAACTAACTTTTATAAAATGCAAATATAAAAACAATAAAGGTGCAAAAAGAAAAAAAGCATGTATCTTTCTAACATAGTGGCACCCTGGCAGCCAGTGCAGATCTAGGCTAAGAGTCAACGACTAAACCGATGCAAATATGGAAAATCTTGGCAGTAATGACTGGTTTAATTACGAATCATACGAACCTTTGAAAATTATATCCGTCATAGGCAAGACACGCATATTAAGGAGAGTTATTTCAGATCGTATTTAAAGAATCCGATATTTGCATAAAATTTTGTATATCATGTAAACTTTTGTAGACCACACTGACTAAACTCAAAAGGTCAAAACCATATCCACATTGACTAAATTCCATGAAAATAACATTTTTGAAGGCACGGTTAGGAACGTTGAAGTTAATAGCTCCCAATAGAGCAGTGGCAGTCGATAGCATTTCTTATTATTTCAACTAAGAATGAAACGCCCGGGATAAACATATATTTCTGCAGTGAAGGTAATGCTACAGAGAGCAATCTATTTTCATAGGGTGCCAAGAAGACTGGTAGATCCAATCCAAATTCCTAACGGTAAAAAGCAAAAATTCCTTTTAAAGTGATTCCAATGAATCAACGCAACCCTTGTAGAAAGGGGATCATCCAATCAAGGCATTAAATGATGGTCTCACCAAACTCATGTACAGTCTTTTTGTTACTTACGGTTCGTCAAGCTCTTTGGACTAATATCTCATAATGCCAACTGCTTACTAAACTTTATTCGTGAACAGCTCAATGTGCAATGTAATCTTTGATCAAATAAATCCCTACATCCGTGAACAAGGCTACCATTTCCGATTTTTGGGAAGGAATGTGTTGCCCTGTGGCAAATCATATCGTTCTTAAAGTTAGTTCATAAAGTTATGTCATTCAAGTTATGTTATTCAACCGAATTATTTAGATCGTATTGAAAGAGACAGGGGAAGCGGACGAAAAGAACAACTGAACGTCATCCGTGTTCATTAGGATAGGATCTGACTTGCTTAATCACCGATGAAAGAACGTTAATCTACAAGAGAAGTAACAGGGATGCTAAGTGGCTACTCTGAGAGATGCTGACATCATGGGAAGTTCATCGGAATTGCAAAATTTGAGAAGAACTCTGAATGATCTATTATGAAGATAGGGGTTTATCCATTTCAGCAAGTCACTTATGATTCATACGGTCAAAAGCTTTGCAAAGTCTGGGTATATGACATCAGTTCGTGACTCATTAGAGAAAGCCTTAAAAGCGTCACAAGTAAACTCTAAAAAGTTAGTTAAGTTGTCCTCAGAAAAATCGTTTTTTTTATTTTGGAAGGTTACACTACTTAGCGTCTTTTATGAAATGGGGTCGTATTAGAGCTTTATATTTTCCAATTTCTTTTTATCACTTATTCAATTTACAATTTTTCAGCTTTCAATTTACAGATTTTCGTTTCCCAATGAGAGAACATTATAACAACATTGGTGCGATATTTATATAAATTACCAAAAACTATATTAATTTAGAAAATTCACTAACGTAATTTGAGGAACACTAAATAATATATTTGGCTGGATGCCCTTCACCTTCCAATTGCCATGCTGCGGTAATTGGTTTCCATTTAGAAAAATTAAAATCTCTCGTCCTTCTTCTTATTTGCAATTATAAACATTTTTCATTAAAACGGTGATAAGACTTAAGTATATTGACCTTTAATTATTTTTTTTATTCACTTACATACGACAAATGCGTGAATGCCTATTAATGGTAAAAGGTTTCAATTTTATGTAATGACTGAAAATGGCACCGAGATTCTTTTATTGTGTACTTGAGCTGTAAAAATATTCGAAATTATTTTAAATAAAAAAAATGATATTGCTTATCTGCAGAATAAACGTTGAAAAGAAAACAAGCAATCATTTCAAAATAAAGTCATTATCACTTTGACTGTTAAAATGTAAACAACAACTATTTGCTACTCTATATATAAATAAGCTTTCATATTGGTGGGCTAAAAGCTGAAAGATGATCTTATCCCAGCCATCCATTCAAATCCTTTTTTTCTAAACGCCTCAAACCTTTAAGTACTTAAAAAAATTTTTTCACATAATTTATTTCATCCTTTTTAGCATATTACAACTGGCCTTCTACTCTTCAATCATTCTTGTTTGATATCCATATCAACAGAATTGGTAAGAAAAAATTGATCGACATATCTGGTCGTCGACATATTAATCGGTATTTAATATAATATCCAATTAATTGTGCTATAAAAAAAAATAATCTGCCACGTCGTGCCCTACACTTTGTTTTTTGCCTTATAAGTAATAAGTAGCAAACATAAAAAAAGTGCTAAAATAAACACTTAGAACTTTGTGTGTATGTTTTAGCAAATGTCAGCCGTCTACATTTCATAATAGGTACGTGCATGTTTTTTGATCATTTTTTCATTAGAAAAAGGCATTTATTCAGAAAAATTTGTTCAATTTCCCATCTTTTGGTTTGGTTAATATTGGTTTGGCAGCGATCCAATCATCGACACATTTTGGCACTTCTTGAGGGTTAATCGCAAGACGTTGTGTCTGATGAGTACTTTGGGTGCGTCAGAACTTCCCATCCGAGCTGCAACAGAGTGCCCTTGACAATATTTGCAACGTGCTGCCGAGCGTTGTCATTGAAGAGAATGGTCTTGCGTCTATTAGCCGCTATTGACGGTATTTTTTTTTTGTAACAATACATCGTTCAATTTGTTCAATTGATGTTAGCAGGCAATTGCAGTAAGATTTTCATTCAGTATTAGCATCTCGCAGTACACTACACCTTGCTAATCCCGCCATTTATACAGCGACACTGGTCATGAATATTCCGCTTCGGTGTTGATGTGGATGACCCCCCTGAGCTGACCTATGACTTTCTGCACTTGGGATTATCGTACTAGATCCACTTTTCATCGCCAGTCAAAATATTCCGCAGAAAATTCCTTTTTTGCCTAACAAGCAATGAAACCGCGATAAAACGGTTTGCAATGGCACTTTCAGTCTATTCGTATGGTAGCCATTTTCCCTCTCTTCGGGTTTTTCCCATCGGATGTAAACGTCCAGAAATAGTTGATAAACTGTTAAGCTGTTTGTCATTGACATCAAAATTACCACCTTTAAGCAGCTGGAACCAAAACCGGTACATGACATGCCATGATGCAGCAACATCACTATAAGTTTCTGAAAATGTTTGCAGATTGGTAGCAGATTTTTTTAAATTGAACATCGAAAGTGAAGATACGATTTTGAGCGTTACATTATTAGTGCCCGTAAAATAATTCAATAACACTAAACGGAAAACTGTTATAGGGAAAGGTGAAAATCATCGAATTTAACCCTTCTGTAAATTGATACTTCGCACTATTTTATCATTTTCCCCAATAAATGTCGCTGATCAAAAAGCATGCAAGTGCCCATTGATTTCTGAGAAATGAGAAAAAATTCGCAAATGATTGCTTAAAAAAGCAGAGGTGCGTTCAGTTTACTGTGGGAGTGCCCCTTGACTAATTTGGCCCATTTTCAACACCGACGTCCGCATGGAAGCATTCAACATCCTTGTAAAATTTGGAATCAATATCTCGAAATTTGCGACCAGGCGAGTGTCAACCACACACGAAACACAAACATACATACGAACAGACATGGATAGATCGACTCAGAATTTCATGCTGATTGTAAATACATGTGCATTGTAGCGTCTCTAAATGTCTCTTTTGGGTTTTGAAAACATTATGGCAGAATAAGCATACGCCCATCCTTCAGTATTGAGTAGAAAAATAAATATCCAGAAAAGAACTGAAAACAGGCGTTGAATGAATTTTTGATATATGAAAATCGCAGTTCAACGCGAATAGTTTTCTTGCTAACCAACCACAGAGCATTAACAGCAAGACCAATAATCTTAATTTGAAATTTTTGAAATATTTCAACATTAGAGTTACTGACTGCTCCCCTGATGGCATGTCATTGTTTCGAAAAGGTTGAGAGATACTCTTGTGTAAAATGCATTTACTTTTTAGATTACATTGAAATTCGGGACGAACTCGCGAAGGAGAATCTTGTTTAATTTCAAATACAAACAAAACGATATAAGATGTGAATGTGACTTTTTTATTTTGCATATTGATGATAGAAATTTTTATTTAAAAGTAATTGAATGGTAATGATAGCCTATAGAAATTTTGTTTTAAATTCGCAATACCAACGCTTCTTGCTTCCTTTTCCACACTTATGTCAATGATAACGCGAATAGTTCTAGTTTTTAAGAGCATTGAGTATTTATGGCTTGTGAAGCAAGCCAATGATTTAATCCAGACCCAAAGGAAAAATCCAAGTTATGTCACATGATCTTGGTGACCAATTCACAACAAAGTAATTGTGGCACGAGGTGTACGTTGAACCATCTTGTTAAGGCCTTATACCGTCCAAATCGAAATCATCTAGTTTCTGCAACAAATGGTTAGTAATGTCATGTTTTCATAGCGGTCTTTATTAATGGCAACTACAACCCCATTTTCATTTGGTATACCATACTAAATTACCAAGAGGTACATGCTCTTGGTTCTTTAGCCCAAAAGCGATAATTTTCCGTATTTATAGAAACATTTAACCAGTATATAGAGCTTTGCAGGTAAAGACGAAGGTGCGTGAAACGTAGCCTGGATAAGTTATTTTTTCAAAAAATTCTACCAATTTCCATACACTGTGCAGCTGCGTATCAATACCAAGTTCAATACGTATAGCTTCAGTTTAATCTGGAAAGCCTAAAAGAAATAAGTTAACATTAGACTAACGATTTTGTAAATAATATTTATCCCGGAATCCATAACTTCCCCACATTCCACTCTTAACTCCAATCTAGAGTGCTGCTGTGTTGAAGAAAACAATTGTCATAATATATGAAAAATGACTTATTCCGAGAATGCCGGAGTGAATCTAAATTGCAGAAAATGCCAGAAAAAGTACAATACGGAATCAGGGTAGTAGAATAAGTTTATATTGATCATCTCCTTACTCGCTAACTCTTTTACTACCTACCCATCACTGGATACATGTAATCACATTTTTAATAATAATAATTCCTAAGTTATACTGTACTAAAAAAGCCCAAAAATCTTCTCAGCTCCTTGCCGCGTGTATAATTTGGCCTATGGTTCTCAGACCTGCCCAATTTCGAATATTACATAACCCAATTTTTTGTTTTCTTCCCAAGCCTGCACTCTATTCGATGCGGCTTTCCACTATTAAGTGCAGGAATTCATATTTTTCTCCAAGTACCATGTGTCCAAATTACGCAGTTTGTCCTTTTTTAATACACTTTAATAGCTCACGGTTATTTTTTTCAGGACTTCATGGAAGCTGCCCACGGTATTTCCTTTCCTTTTTAATTTTTCTTTATTTACTTACACATTAAACTCAAATGAAATAACTTAACAGTCGAATTCAATAGATTCCTAGATGTAAATCTTACACTAATTAATATTAAAAGCTAGTATAAAGCGGCACATCCTCAACCAATACAGAACCATATTGCAAGTGAAATCTTAAGACATCGCAAACATCCAAGGACCTGGAAACCAACACAGTAAACAACACCAATTAATTTCCGAATCCTAATAAGCTGTTAAACTTAAACGACATATGACGCAAATCGCGCGTATTGAGCTATGTTGACTTGATAGACTTTAAAGAATTCTACATTGAGGTTAAGTGATCGATATTATTTAGATTTTTGCAAACAACTCTAAACGGGTTAAACAGTTTTACTTGTGACTCAGCTTAAGAAACATAAAGTGCCTAGAAAAGCGGTTAGGGACATTAAAGCTTATCTCACCAACTAATGTGGACGGATCGAGAGCACCATTAATTAACTTAATTAAAAAGGAGACAGCAAGAGAGAGAATCTACGTTTCTCAAGTGACGGTGAGGCTAAGAAGCAACCTATTTTTGTTAGGCCACAAAGAGATAAACGGATCCCAAATTCCTAATGGCAAACAGCGAGAATTACTTTTGAACTGATACAAGAGCACCGACCGAAGCCGAAGGAGTAAGTAAATTTCCGGCTTGCTAGAAATCCCTGACATTTCATGTACGATAATTTAGCCATTTCTATTCTTCTCGTTATTTCTATGTCGCTGTCCCAATCTTCGTGTGACATGGATACAACGCATACAAATTCGGAAACCCTCCCTGCATTTTGTGCATTTTGGCTATTTATTGATAGAGTGGCATTTGCATATATGGTTTTCGCTCTGTTTACGATTATAAATTTATTTATTGTTAATATTTAAGTTTCACCCAAAGCTGTTTTTTTGCTCATTTACAGCTTGAATCACCGTCTGCAAATCCTGCATATTCCTTGTCAGGATAGTCGCATCATCCGCATATCGGATGTTATTGATGAATTGTCCTTTGGGCTTAATGCCTGCTTCGATCGTTTGAATAGCCTCTTGAAAGTTTTCCTCAGAGTAATCGTCAAAAAGAAGAGGAAACAATACACACACTTGGCAAGCCCGTCTGCTTATACGAATATAATTTCCTTCCTTCCTATTCTTCCAGGATATCTTTTAATTTCTTACGCTGTACTTTGTCAAACGCTTTTCCATAATCTATAAATATGCACATCTCTACAATTCTGGGCTAGAACCTGAATACGGAATAAAGCTTCTCTGGCTCCAATGCCTTTCCGGAAACCAAACGGCCATGCGAGGAATCGGATTTACAGTAGAGTCTTTGCGGAACTATTCTTAGAAATATTTTCAGAACATGATTCATTAGGGATAGATACAAACAGATGCAAACTTCTCGTCTTGCATGACAACACATTGCAATAATTGTCAAGAACACACCGTTGCAGCTCAAATAGGAAGTTCTAACGCACACAGCGTTTTCGCCAGATACAGCGCCTGCTGATTACGTTTTATTCAGATCGATGGAAAATGATTCGATGAATGGTTGGCTGCCAAACTAATATCCTTCTTTCGCCGCTGTGTCGCTGTGTTGCCAGAAAGATGGGAAAATGCTCTGGAAAATAATGAGAAATATTTTGATTGATATGTGTTGTAACAGCTTTTCCAAGTGAAAAAATGATCAAAATACATGCAAGCACCAAATATAATTCTATATAAAATTCTAAAAATCCTCTTCCACAAATTATTCAACCAAATTAGAACTTAATATTATTTACATAATTATACTGAGTGTATGTAGATGTGCCACACGTTTAAGAGATCTTCTGAGAAGCAGTTGTAGTCAGATTAGTCTTTAATACGATTTAGCAAAAAAGTAGGATCGGCGAAATTATCACAATTTAATCCCACCGGTTAAGTATAAAAATATTTATTAAACACATTTCCTTGCGATTTGTTTTCCTCACGTTATCAATGAAATCGAATATTTTCCCGTGATTTCCCCAAAGAAATAATAAATCAATGCATGTATATGTGTACATACATGCACATAGGGTTATCTCTCTTTTCATCTCTAATCAAAGTAAATGAAACGTTTTGCGCAAAGCTTTCAACAGTGCCACTAACACACATCGAATGAACATGAAATAAAGCGTCATTGAAATAGTAATTCCCACCCGTCGTATACGTTAACTGAATGCTGAATGCATTCAAATGGAAAGTTTTGCTGTCATTTCATATTTTGTTTAACAAATAAATTAATTCTTGCATAGTTAGTTGACTTTAACTGTCAGAGTCAACACATTCTAATTAATTTTAAAATGAACAAAAAAAGTAAATATTTAATTAAAAACCTAACAAAACATGTCAACACATTCGCATACATTTTGTCAAATACACCAGAAATGCGTGTCGATTGCGAAATCAAAATAGAAGTCATTTTTTAAATTTATTTTGCACATAAACGGAGCATAAATATTTTATTAAACGTAGGTATTAACGTGCGTCAACGTTCGTTTTATGGTTGAATGCAAGGCATGCGTTTGTGTGGTCACATTATTATAAATCAAACTGTTTCATGTTTACAAATTGTAACATAAATTTTTCCGACATTATTCTCCTAAAAGGATTTCAATCGATGCGGTTGACTATGAAGGGCAGAAAAACAAAATTATGTGTAATGCAACCATTTTTATGTTATCATCCGCCATATCACCACTCAATAGTATTTTCTGTCCATGAAGTCATGATTTATTCATTATTTACGCGATCCAAACAAAAGTTAATAACAGTTCGTAAAATAGTTGACAAAAGGTTTTTTTAATACAGCAAAAAGTGTAAGAGAATCACTATTCGACAATTACGCTACCGTTTACTCGTCACTATTAACGAGGAAAATCCGAGATCGCATTTATATTTTTTCAACATCAGAACTACGGACATTTATACCTATTTGCGACAATAAGGCCCAATTTCGTCCATAACTTTAACCGACTTACAACAGTCGCCAAATATCCGTCGAGTATTAGAGTAGATAAGAATCTCGGCAGCCAAGTCAGTGCTTACGAGTTCTAATCTTAGTACGGTAGGGATTATTGTGGTCGTAGCTCAGGGCGCAAACATCCACTAGGCTGCGCTCGTCATTCTATTTGTCCCTCTATCCTCACTTCTTTCTGACCGTTACCATATAGGGGCCATCCGTTGATAAATAGGTCATATTCAAAATGAAGAAAAAAAATTAAGGCAAGTAAGTGAAATTTGACATAGACATTCCAAAAATCGTTCCGCAGTGACAGAGCACGATTATAAATTATCAACGGACACCAAAAATAGAAAATGATAAAGCAAGGTATGTGATTTTCAAAAAAAAACGTAACAATCGTTTTCCGTTTCTGTTGCCGTTGTTAGCCGAATCATTACGAGATCCAAGATCTGCAGTCTTTCACCAATGTCGGTTTAAGCCTAGCAGTTGAAATCGACACTTATACGCACGTAGTTGTTAACATATATCCCTCCGTTGGTATGTCTGTGCTAGGAGATAAATTTGACCGCACATTTTTCAGAGTTTGGTTCGCTTGTACCTGGAATGAAAATTTCAGCAGGTAGTCGCAGATCCTGCCAGTAAAGCATCTCAACTCCTCCTTAAAAACCTACCTAAGAAATAATAAGACCATAGATTACTTACTAAAACTGGCCAAAGAAATCTCTGAGCCATATCATTCACTTAAGAGTGATCCGCCGAAGAAATAATTCCATGACTTTTTGGTAATGTGGTTAATTTCAGAAACATATTAAAGGCGAACTTTGTCCCCCTTTCGGTAGAATTTTCCTTACTTAATAAGGAAAGGAAGGTGCACCAAACCTCACCTGACTTAGTGCAAATTTAGCAAACGTAATGTACTTGTCTAAGGTCTGATTATATTACAGATTGAACTTTGTCACCATATAAGGGTTTGCTTTCTTGAAAATCCCTATATATGCTGGGATCTAAACAATAGACTTATGCGGTCCAAGCTCGCTAAGGTTATTTTTTTGTTTTCTAAGTTAACGCTATGACATAATTTTCATTTAATGATTTCATAACCAAGAAATAGACCTAAGTGATCCACATTCGGTAAAGTTAATTCCTATGTTTAATTATTATTGTGAACCAATGATATTCGCAGTGAAATATTGAAAATTAGACTTTTTACCCCATCAAAAATGAGTTTTCGTGGGAAGGGTTACATCGAACGGCTTCAAAAAATTGCCCCATTCGATCAAAATCTTTCGCAACAATGTGCTGAATGCTGAAATTGAGAAATTTTGAAAATTGAAATTTTATCTCATGCCACGACTTTTCAAAATAAGGCGTTAGTTAATTTTCAATAGAGCTTTTCCTTCGGCCAAAGCATGTCAGTGCACCAAGTTTCGTCAGAACACTTTAAAAATAGCACACAATAGAACACAAGGCACATGGACAGACATCGGACGAGCCGACAAACTAAAATGAAAATTATTTTCTAAATCGATCGGTATAATTAAAGGTGGGCCTACTTTAAGTCCTTCCGGATATTGCACACGTTCGCGCAAACTGAATATGCCATGTACCAAAGATCTCAATCATCTCAACAAGATTCATAGAGCATTAGTAGAGACCTCCTATTGTTTGTAATTATTCCATTTCCGTTTTTATTTAAAGGACTTTTGCTATTATCTTTCTTTCTTTTCAACATATTTACGGAAAATAATTCAATACTTTTTTACTTAAGTCTTGTGAAAAGCTTTTTCACATATATTTATGGTAACGCTCGAAAAAATCTGTGTTGAAGAATTTTGCTTAACATATGCTTTGTGTGTAGCGGGAAACTATTGTCTTCATTTGCATTGTTCTTTTGTGGTATACAAGTGATTTCGTCTGCACTGTTAAGCCAACCACAGGCGGCCTATTAGAGCTGTCAAATATTTGTCACGCAATCCTCCCAGATTCTGACCGCCTCTCTACTAACGTCACGATTTCCTTTTTTCAATTTATTCTACGTAAATCATTGTTTTTCCCTCAAAAAACCATAACCCATAACCTTCCGTTTTGCGAACATCTCAAATATTGGTCGCCTACCCTTACCACTGTTTGTCTTTTGATTTTAAGACTGCTTGAAGATTTTGTGTTTTCTACACCTGTTTTTTTATGCACCTAACTTAAATAGGTATACAAATGTTATGATCGGTTCAGGTCATCTTGCTGCAATAGGTTAATCAACACGAAACTATAGTTTGTTTCATGCATTCAGGCAAAGTTATGTACGAAGAATTTCCTTTTCTTCCACTTATGTTTTTTTAACTTAAAATTTATTTTATTAGAGGCAATAATAACATACAAAAGGAGGGTATTAAAATATTCGATCTAACAAGAATAAAGTTTTTCATTGTTGTTTTCAATTTTAATTTTAGCTTTTGTGCAGCTTACACTCTTAATTTGGTACAAAAGCACCCAAGACAATGGTTAATTACGGACTCTAAACTATAACCAATTTTTCTCAACTTCATCATTCAGCCCTCATTTTACAACAACAAATTATTGTTGATGTTTATTCATATGTATTTTTAAAATAAGTACGCATTCCATGTCGGGCAAGGCCGATTATCACACCACTTCGCCTAATATAGTCATTCATTCATTCATTTTTATGACAATAAACCAAAGATTATAAATTATTTTCATGTAAATGCGTAACTTTCATGGAAGTCATTATATCGGAGGATACTCAAACGTTAATGTGGTCCAAATTAGGCAGACTTACTTTACTTATACGATGCGATCTAAAAGGTGGACCTATGAAATCCGAATTTCACTACGGACCAATTTCATCATTTTTTTGATAAAGGTTGTACGGGAAAAGGTTTATTTTTCATTAGAACTTTTTTATGGCTGGGGATCGAAAAATTAAGCCCACTTGGTGCAAAGATTAGGTCTTATAAATTATTCTCATTACGAAGGAATTTCCATCACGAAATACTAAAAGTTAGGTCTTTTCACGGTATGAACACTCAGCTTCCGTGAACGATTATATGGCAAGGGTTTCAAAAAGTTACCCTACCCGACCCAAAGTTTTCACAACAATTTCGAATGCCGTCGTGCTATTGCTCAGCAATGTTTATCGTGAAATTCTGAAACTTACACTACAGTTTTCATATAACCACTTTTAAAAATAAGACGCGAAAAATAAGAAGCGTGGTCGAAGAATAGTCTCATCCAATTCATTTTCAATAGGATTCGCGCTTTGGCCAAGCCACGTCAGACATGTCTAGAAAATTATGACCTGCAGGCTCAACACAAAAACACATGCATGGGCATCAGGCAGACGGGTAAACAATTGGACAGACGGACCGACAAGCGGTGTAATAACAAGTGAGTCTATTTCAAGTTGTTTTAGCACAAACTAATACTCCCTGTACCTCTTGCGAATATTCTACTAACGCAAGATGCGATATAGTAAATAACGTTTTAATTTATAAAAACTCCCGTTATGTTTGCAGAATTTTCACATGCTTTCAATTCAAAGTATTGCAACAAAGGTTTATAATTTACCCAATTTCTATGCGAGGATTCCCTAAAATACGTCTTTGGTGCGAAACTCAGTGGAAATATTTTATGCAGTCAATCCTATCGACTTCGGTTTCAATGGAAGGTCTAAGTACTTACACCGAAATTTACAAAATTTATTTGGAAATAGTATTTTTGCTTAAATTACATGGAAAAATTGAGCGACGATTGGTCAGTTGCAGCCAATGACTAACGAACCACCGAATTTACAAGACGTTTGTGACATGTGTGTTTGTATGTGATTTTGTAACAAAGCTATGTAGTGATCCTTACAGTGATCTGTTATATTGTAGACAGGGACATGGTGCACGTTGATTCGCAATCTTACATACACACTTACATTCATATACTTTGTAAGTAGCAACCCGCTTGTTAGAGAGAAAAATAAAAATTTAGTTTACGCCAAGTTCTCGTTCAAATCTTCTAAACATGCCGAACAACTACAACACGATGATGGTCAGAAAGAAATGGCGAAAAACATGGGGAATGGCGACCGCCCACAGTTGGTCCGATTTGTAAATATTATGCCTTTACCTTTACCTTTATCGTCGGTGAGTAGAAGAGTCTTCTGGATCTTATATTTTATTTATGTATGTATATATTTTATGTATTAGCATTTCAAAAATTATAAAAAACAATAGACATTTCTTACAAGTTTGTCGATTAAGTTTACAGAAATTATATGAAAGCGATTCTGTTAAGCATTTAAACTAATTGTGTTTAACTGTCATTTTCGTGTTTAATAGCAACGTGGACTATACACTTGGAAACAGTGTCTTTGGTAATAATTCCAACATTTGGAGATCCTTCAAGTCTTTAGGAAACTTTGAATTTTGCCACACATATACTTAAGCTAACAAATAAATCGAAATGAAAATGAGATTGAATTACTTCTTTTAATAACCCTTACAACAAATATGAACATAATAACTTTTCTTTCTAGTATTTAAGGAGAAGAATCGGAGCACCGATAACATATTTATGATCCATTCTGTTAGGGTTTGAAGCACTGATTAGATATGGCTATGTTTTTCGTTTATCGATTAGAAAAATTTTTGAAGTCATATAAGTCAAGACAAAAATACCGAAGCGTCCAAAATATGTACGGTCAATAATTTAGTTGGTGTAACGTATTTTAGTTTTGAAATCATATAAGTATTTATTTAAAATTCGCTGCAAAAAGCTAGCTGCGTGCAAATATCGTCAACATTCCTTCCCACCCGTTATTTTTATTAAGTTTTGCTTACTTTCATTTTATTACGTTTCAATGAAATTTTGCAGCCAATGAAGCGTAAAATTACAACTTTTTATCCAAAGCTTTCGAGAATGAGTGAGTGCACTTTGACCAGAGAAGCATGAAAACTTTAAGAAATTCTTAATTTCCTTTCATAGGATAGGCTCATTGGTAAGTCGTTTATAACAACTTCGCTTAAAGAAACAAGTAAATATTTAGTTCGTTAACCGGTTTTTTTCTTTAGCAAAAACACGAACCGAAATTGGTGCATGAGAAAAGGGAAATAAAAAAACATTACAAAAACATTACAAAAATTTCTGCATTAACATACCTACACTAATATGCAGATAGCCTTTAAGAATTGGGAAACGTTTCGATTGATCGTAATTATTGTAGTGAAGATTTTAAGAAGACTCTGTGGGGATAGCATTGTACCTATTTTTAGACTCACTACCGCACGGCGAGAGATATATATCACTTTTGGCAAAACATTTGCAAAACAAATAAAAGGCATATTCTTGATCGGCGTCAAATACTGACTCGATTTAAGTATGTCAGATTGTCCATATGTGTAATGTCTGTTGAAGACATTCTCTTGGTCGCAAAAATATAGCAATCGGCTTCAAATTTATGAAAAACATTAGAAGTCCTTGGACCCAAGTTGGTACTCAAAAAAGGAGATTCGATGGAAAAACACGTCTACAATACCACCTAAAGGGAGGATACCTCTGCTTTCCAAGGCGAAAAAAATTGGTTTTTTGCCCATTATTCACGAACTCCAGTAGAGAAACTCTTAAGCATTTAAACGTATGGATGATGCTGACGGTATAATACCTACACAAAAATGGATAACATTGACTAAGCCTATCGATTACAATAGTCTATCAAATTTCCATTTTTTGTCAAAACTTTTATAACACCCAGAATCAAGTTCAAAAATATTCTTGACCAGTATCGAATTAGGAATTCACATTAGAGTGTCCGTCTCCGCAGCTGTCCGTCTGCCCATCTGTGTAGTATCTGTGATAAAGATTCTGCCATTCCCAAAAATGAAGACATCGCAATCGGATTTCTTAAGGAATTTAAAAATGGCCTAAACCGGGGCCACGCCTGCAGTGCAACAAAAATTGCCAACACCTTTGCTTCCTGCGCTTTTTGCTCAAAACTCAACAAACCACAATAATAAATAATATTATCCACGTCTGCTCAATATTGTATAATGGAAAATTTTAGTTTTTTCCTTTTTTTATAGCCACCACTGTAAGATGAACTACACTCATTTTGTTTTTTCCCATAATGTATGTGAAACACAAAATACAGCCTCAGAGACCCTCTAAAGTATATACATTCTTGATCAGTGTGAAATTCCGAGTTGAGTTAGCCCTATCTGCCCGTTTGCGTTTCCATTTGTCTACGTGTCTGCCAGCCTATGTGTGACGATATCGACTTCAAATTTGGTAGAAACATTAGTAACCTCTGCACGCAGGTTGGTATTATAAACAGATCAAATTGGTCGGAGCAGAAGGGCACTGAAATCAACTCCGTTTTTTTTTAACAAAAATTTTTGGAATTTCGCTCGTTACCCGGAAATTATTTAAGTCGGAAGGCTGAAACCTTTCAGATTTGCTTTACGAGACACTTTACTCTCTAGGTAGTAAAATGGAACCAATCAGCCAAGCCCACATAAAGTTACGAGCAATTAAATTTCATTTTTTTCACGTTTTCGAGGTTTTATGCTTGTTTATCATTAGGCAAGCAAGACAGAATGTTCAAAACTGGTTTCACATTAAAGATCGTGTAAATATTCAGTTTAAGTTCTTGCCAACACAAATTTGCATGGACAGATATCAGACGGATAGAAACTATTAGATCAATTCAGACTAAGATTCTGAATCGATCGATATAATAAAATCTGGTCCTATCTTAAGCCCTTGTGCGTACAACGTCGAAAGCATATAAAATCGTATTAAACAGTCTTACACAGTCTTAAACATTTCTAAACACTTTGAAAAAATAGCGGAATTCAGAAAGCACGCCCCCACAAACTAAAGCAAAAATTTAAAGAATGAAATCTGAAAAAATCGACTTATAAATTAAGACGACAGCGCTTTTTTGACCTCAAAAAATCTACCCTGACTTTTCATATATAGATTTCAATGATTTGTAATTTAAACAAAGTCGACCAACAATTTCCTAAAAAAATTGTCCCTTATTTCTAGAATAGTCAATAAATCAAAATTAAAATAATAATAATAATAAGATTCCATAGACTGTATTTGTTTAACAAATTATTTTTATTATAAATATCAAATAATATCAAAATATAAAAAACAATGAATTACAATTCGTTTTTTTAATAATTATATTGCGGCGGTGAAAAGCACGCCCCATGTTCGATCCTTCAAAGACACTGCCTTTCAGATATTTGTTCCGTATAGCGAAAACCTGCGATTTCAATACTTGAAAGCGTCTCATACGTCCACCATACGTTTATGTTTCTGCATAATTTTAATAAAAATTAGGTATAAACGATTCAGTAAGTATGGAAAATTAAGTAGCTGTTAAAAGACTACGACTTATAATCCATTTGCATCAACACGTTGCAGCTGTTTCTGAAACAACAAAGTATGCTTTTAACATCTGATGATTGGTTAGAGCTCGGTGATTTCTGCAAAATCTTCCGCATTCCGGGCATTGGTCCACATGTAGGTATTAAACTTGCCTGGTGTATATTACCGATTTTTTTTTATTTGCTTTGAGGAAGGATATCAAAAGATCACACGCCAGCTGAGCCACATTGCCAAATATGCCAGGAACAATAACAGTATAACCATTCAAGTCCAGTGATTTTTTACCTTCTTTTAAAATACGATGAAACGATCCCACCAATTTAAATCTTTATAGTAAAGATGCTGATTGGGATCGCGTTGTGCCCCGGGCCGATGATCAAATTCATAACTTTATAATTTTTAGTTATCAAATAATCAATGGGATTCGGCCCACAATTAAATACCCTACGTTACTTTGCTAAATTCAATTATTCATATAGTTTGATTTTTCCAAATAAACCTTTATATTGAAAGTAGTCCGGTACGACTAGCGTTCACTAGCGTTCATACTTAAGTCAAAACTTGCTGTTGTACAAAATTTCATTAAAATATTTCAAAAATTTGCAGCCCGTAGGCTGAACACAAGAAAACGAGACGAAAAAGCTGATGGACAGACAGACGGATAGACAAGTTTACTCTGGTAACTCTGAATATATATAATATATAATAAAAGCTGGGAGTATCTCAAGTCGTTCTGGGTGTTGCATACATCATCGAAGGTTGAATTCATATTGTCAAAACATTTGCTAAGCTCAGAAGAATGCTTCAAATATCCCACAGAACAAATATATAGTTTTCGTCAGCATCAAATTCCGAATCGATTTAAGCATGTCTGTCCCTCCGTCTTTATAATGTTTTTTGTAAACGCTCTCCTGGCCGTAAAAACGAAGATATCCATATCAAATTTGACAGAAAAATTGAAAGTTCTTGCACGCTAGTTGCTCTACATGCCTAGAGTATCACGTAAACTGAGAACACCTATGCTTTCCAAAAGGAAAAAATTTGTTTTTTACTCATTATTTATAAAGTACCGAATATAAACTTAAACGTATATTCTACGAGCGGCGCCCGGGAATTTGTACAAATATTGTTGTTGTTTTGTTTATAAGCAAGCCTCAAAAACTGCATAAAGAATATAAACGCTTGGCCAGTTGCCAATCCGAAATGCAGCTAAGCATGTCCCTCTGTTCATTTGCCCAACCTGTGTTAAACGCTCTCCCGTTCGCCAAAATTAAGATATCGCTTAAAAATTTGCAAAAGAATTTAAAGATGAAAGAATTTAAACCATTAAAAAAGGCACGCCTAAAACGTCCCAAGCTTATGAAACGAAAAGTGGAAACTTATTTGCATTCTGTGTTTTTTGCTTGTTACTCATAAAGTACAACACACACATCATATAAATTTCCTTTCACTTTATTCTGAAAATGGAAAAAATCTGCCACGCCCACCTAATATTGTAGAAAGTGAAAGTTTAATTCTTTTCCTTTTTTTGTTTTTTAGGTTAACGGTGATGGGTATAAGAGATGCGATCCTGACCGAATACAATTTTTTTACTTGTCAAGTCTCCATCGTACAGATACGTGGCCATGAAATAAATGTCAAGTTTATTCGATACAGAATTTTCAGAAAAATGTGAACAAATTTACACTTAAATTTTATTCATTCAAAGGTACTGGATTTACAAGGGGAAATCTGTTTCGAAAATTCTTCTAAATTGGTAAAATATTTAGATCCTAACATCACGTATACATTTTCTCAAATTCTTGCAGACTATTGGCTATCGAACTACCAAAGGAATCGCCATAAAAGGCAGTAAAAGAAGATCAAAATATACCATTCAAGCGTAATAGAAGGAAGAGAGTTAGCTCGGACGAAGTAACTTCTGAAGACGAAAGGCTTCGAAATAAACGAAAATTCCCGATTTTTATACTGGAACCAAAACTAAAATTTGAGTAGAAGGGAACCGCATCACTCATGAAGGGTGGAAGGCGCTATATTGCACACAGAAAAAGCACGTACAAGGTTAAAGGAAATGTTCGCGTGTATGAGTGCCATGAAGATTGTCATTAAGTATGATAGTATTCATGGGAGCGCTCGTTACGGACCTCAAATGAAAGCAGCTGACGTAGCAATAGTGCGCGCTTCAAGTTCCAAGACCGGAGGATACTGCAGAAATTGGAGATGCAGTTTCGAGGGACAAGTGTGCTGCTTATCTCCCAAGAAAACCTAACTCGCGATATATAATATAAATATTGCTATGAATTTTTCAACATTTGTAGCGAAATTCTGTTTTGAAAAACTTTGACATAAATTTCAAAGGAAACATGCTTGATGGAACTTAGAAGAGCGACAATGTAGCGATACGTGGTTTGTGGAAACGATATAAGCTATAGTTTGGAGGCTCACAGATAGTAAGTGATCATCGCCTGAGGGCGATGCTGAGAGACCGAGAGTGGGTTTCCGAAACCTGCGTCTGAAAAGAATCTTCAATCAAGAAATGCATTCCCGATGGTAAAATCAACATATTTATCGTTCGAGTTTACCGCCATTGACTATTAAATATAGTTTTCTGCTGTAATATAAGTTAATAAAACAAAAAATATTAAGTAAAAAAAGAGAATGAAAGAAGACAAAAGAAATGTTATGTAAATAAATTTTTTTTTAATTAAATACGCTATATATACTCGTATGCCTACTCTATAGTCTATTCTATATAAAAAATTATATGGTGCAGTAGAATATTCTACACTACATTCCATAGTTTTACGAACTGCATTTCTTGCCCAGATGGAACTCAGTGGACGGCTTGCTTACCTACATATGTTTTTGCATTTTTATTCCCATCACAAAGCATATATATTTTTGATCAGCATCAAATTCAAGATCGATTTAAGCATGTCCATCTGTCCGTTTGTCCTTCTATCCGACTGTCTGAGGCAAACATTCCCTGCTTCGCAAGAATGAAAATATCGTTTAGAAATTTGCAAAACTGGTTATAGGACACGGCTACAAGTTCCACACGCTTTTGCAACAAAAACCCTTTGTTTTCGCTGTTTTTGGCTTATTACGCATAAAATGCAGCACACACACCATACAGGTTTCCACTTTTAATCTGAAAATGAAAAAGTGAACTACTCCCATCCAATTTTATCGAGCATAAAAAAGTAGTTCTTTTAAATATTTTTTTAATCGCTAACGGGTAAAATAAGATTCGGTCACGATCGAATATAATTTTCCTACTTTTCCATTTTCTCCTGTTGCGAATACCATTTAATCTAATCAAAGGACGACAATAGAACTAATCGGGCTGATAGGTTTTCTTTAACCTTTTTCGAAAACTTTCAAAAATAAATCGATTTCGCTTAAAACTAAGAACTACTACGATGCGATCATAGAAATAATTCCATTGATAGACCAAAACAATTAATAGAAAATTATCCGGTCTTTGTAGAATCAAAACAAATGTAGATTTCTTTACTGCAATAATAACATAACATTTTTAAATAAAAAATCACTATGTAAGGCTTAAAAGCAAATAAATGAGCTTTTGTACAACTTTTTATTCACTATAAAGGTCTTAACTTTAACAGCACGACATGGTCGATCATTGTTAAGCATATATCTCCTACCCTCCCCCAACCCCTTCCCCTTTTCTAGTATAAATTTAAACAAAATAAATTAATACAATACTTGATCATGTACTATATGAGCATATATTAATACACACTTATTAAACACTTTTTAGCAACGTTCCTGTATAAATTCTTTTCATGGTTTTCATACTTTAATTTATATGGGAACAACGATTATAAGTAGAAGGCAAGTTCAGGCAAGCATTGTATTATAAATATTTTTATTAGTCATTGTTGGCAATGCTTTAATACGCGGTGTGAGAGAAGACTATCGCTTCAAAAAGTTTTTCTTTACTTTTATGATAGATATTTAATAAAATTGTACTTTTAAATCACCATTACTTACAGTGCTGTTATTATCACTAACCCCGCAAAAAATAAGTTCAGCAGAAAATGAAATTGGCAGCCCTTTTAGTCATAAAATATCAGCTATTTAAAGCTCAGTATGAACAACTTAAAAACAATTACCAATTGCTTTTCGTGTATTTTGATACATTTCCAAACTTTCTATCCAGTTCTTCTTTAAAGGAACGAAATTTTCATTAAACATATTTGAAAACATATTAATAATATTTATATTAGACGTTTCCACATGCCTCGCGAAAACTTGCTTTAAGGTGTTCATCAACATATAATTCATATAAAGAGGGCACAAAAAAAGCACAGTGAACAGTGAAACAATGCCAGATGAATTTAAATGCAAACGAAATCAAGCTACTGCATAGGCAGAGTATCCAAGTTCGGGAAAATGTAAACAGCTAAGGTGTTTTGCTTTAGACAATTCTCACATACAGATGGTGCGTACTTGAAATTAAACAAAAGAAAAGCAAATTGAACAATGAGACAATGCCAGATGAATTTAAATATCAGTTTGTTCATTGAATATAATTTATTAAAAACAATAAACCCCTTTTTCCTTTATACGTCGCTGCATCAAACTGTAAATTTAATCATTCATTGCAGTGGCGCCTTAGTCATCATTCATTCAGCAAAGTCAATCATTCATATGGTTGCGAGAAGGTAAATAAATAATAAAAAAAAAGAGTAGAGAAACAGCATTTTAAGATGACAGTAATACGTTGGTAAAGATTTGGAGAACTTTAAAGAATTATATTAAATGTTAATATCTCACAGATAAAAGTTGTGACGGGGGCCGATAAATGGCCACCCATGCTGTTATACTTATTTTGTACCAATTTAGTAGGAAGACACTAATTTTGTTTTGATAACTATTGGTTGCTTTTCACGTTTTACCGCTTTAGCGTTAGAAATGCATATTGAGGATTCTAACAAAAACTCGGATAGAAAGACAGGAGGAAATTCAAATAACAAGAATGAAGGTCCTGTCACTGTCTCACAAATTGGTTCAGATGTTATATGGGAGGTGAGTAATAATAACGCTTATGGCTTTAAATATATTTAAGAGAATCATTATTCTAGATAGCAGCCAAATATTGGCAAGTGACGACAGACACTGCGTCATCGCATTTACCCTATGATGCTCGTATAATTGAGGATATTTATACGAAAGAGATTTTAAATCATAAAAATGCCATCCGAAGGATAATATTGTTGGAATTTAGCCAGTATTTGGAAAAGTATTTATGGCCTAATTACAAACGATCTGAAGCTACTAGCGCTCATTTAATGTCGATAGTTTTTATGGTGAATGAAAAGTTTCGAGAACGTGTGGAAGTATGGAATACTTTCGAAGATATGCCGGAAGAATTTCCGAATTTTTTCATGCATGCTCTTGAAAATTGTTTAGCTGACGAGAAAAAATGTCAAATGCGTGAGAAAACTGCTTTAATCGTTTTTCTAAATCATTGTTTCAATAGTATGGAAATTGAATTGTGCCGTAATCAAGTAAAACGTTTGGTATCTCTTTCAATTTGGAACTGTTTACAACCAAGTAAGATATGTCTCAACATATATAAGGATTAATCAAATATATAACTTTCATTTACACCAGAACGCTTGGAGCAAGAATTACATGAGATACCAGAATGGCGTAAATATTGGCGCAAATTGCAAAAAAAAGAAAAGTCCGAGACAAGGCTCACAATTAATTGGGAACGGCATTTTCTACAGAATCTCATCATAAATTTCTTGAAAATTTTAGAAAACATTTCTTTGAATGGCGTTGTTTCAGCCTGTACCATACAGTATTGTGAACGCTTTCTGGAATTAATGATAGATTTAGAGGCTCTCTTGCCTACACGACGTTTCTTTAATACATTGCTGGACGATTGTCATCTTATAGTGCGTGCACAAATTTGCAATTTAGTGCAACGTCCAGAAGGCAAGCTATTCGGTCAGGTAAGTAGTATTTCACTATTGATTATCTTTGTCTCCTCGGGAATAACTACATTGCTTCTCCCTAAGAAATGCGCGATAAGAAATAATTGAGAAATTTTTTCGAATACATAGTCTTTTTTATTGTTTTAAAGTCTTTTTAATTTTTATTAAGTACATTAAAAAGAAAGGGAAGTCTGTAGTAATTACACTAAAATCCTGCTTAAATATTTCTAATTACATATTAACGGCACAAAGGTGGAATTTTATGAGTACTATGTACCAAATATGTTAGGTTGCTCTTCTTAGTCATTTGTAAAAATAAAAGTTATCAGTAATTATTGCCGTTCATATAATGCATTTCATCTCCCCAATCGCTAGCTGACGGTGGTTCGTTATAACAACATGACTTCTTCAAGAGAAATGTAACATGCTTCTGACGTATAACACATATGTAGAGCAATAGTGGTCCCTGCAAAGCGTTGACTATAATGTGGGCGTACAGGAGGCCTTCATATTGCAAACATGATAAACACAGAAACAACCAATTGATTGTCATAACCAATAGTATTAGAGCAAACATAATAAAACTGTAAAAAAAGACGAATAATAACGTATTCGAAAAGAGAAAGACAACTTAATTAGCAATACTTGGCTCTCAATTTGTGCTGTATACGACCATAAACATTACGGCGGTTTATCAATTTTAAAGTCGTTATGTAAAAGAAGACATCAACAAGTATTGTGCACGCAATAGGCGAAAAAAATATCGCAATACCCAGCCATCCTATCGTCTCTTGATCAGCTATTAAATTTTGCTTTTTGTCCGAATCTATATCCAAAAAGAAGTGTGCGAAGACAGCTGTTATTGCCAAAGCCGCGGTCGATCCCCAAACGTAAAACGAATAGTAACAATATTTTCGCCCATCTGTGACGCGTAAAAATACATTGCGAGAACGAAACGTTTTCCAAATATAATAACCAAAGCTATTTAGCCAGAAAAACGCTGCCAAAATGCTAAAGTAAAGTATAATGTCAGCGGTAATGAAGCTGACATGATTTGTAAATTCGGTGAAAATGCAAACAAGATCGGCAGCCTGGGCAACCATCAAACATAATGATATTGTCGTGGTGATGTTACCTACTAAATCCCTGTAAAGAACCATTAAAATGTAGAGTTAACAAATCGATAGAAAATTATTCAAATTTTAGACGCTTTACTTAATTGCATAGGAGTTTATATGAGCTCTCCGAGATTGTCTTTCGGTTTTCTTTTTTAAAACACGGAAATATGCTCATTAAAGTTTTGATAAGTCGATGTAAACATTATTATTATTGTCCGCATGTGTGTCTGACATTGGAATAGGAAACTTAAAGTTACTACCTGCTTTCCGCCATAAATTCACTCAAAACATGGTTCGTTTACAATCGGATGAAGTTCGTTCAAAATAATAACATTTGCGTGCTTTTATCCTCTTAAAACGTCATTGTTAAACGCATTTGCCACAAGAAAATCTGTGTATGGCTTCGGTTCGCCGTACGCGCGCCTATCGCGAATATGCGAGCTAATAAATCGAATATTCAGTCATACTTTCTTTAAACATGAATATTTTTAAAAGTTCGCATTATTGTTTCGTCTATAACGTTCGTTTACAAAATATAAGCTTTTTTGCCATAGAATCTTCCACCGTATATATAGAGATTTTTTCCGTCATCCAACCCTGTTATGTTAACTTTCTTAACACTAGCATATAATCGAAACTTGAAGATGTGGATAAGAATTTGAAAAAGTCTTGAAAAACGTTGATTTTACAATGCGGTCTTCTAAGCGGCGTGGCGGCGTTTTTTTCCTCTTTTTTGCATGGCTTTAATTTCACATAAAAATGCTAAAATCTTAGTTCTGTTGATTCCTTTGTTTTAAAAACGCTTTAACTCATATTTTCCTCGACAAAATCAAAATCTTTTAAAATTTCGAGACGAAACGCTGATATAAGCATAAATACACGAGAATTAATGAATATTCGTGAATCGTCCCACGCGAAAATAAAAAAATCTTTTGCTTACAACAGAATTGAAAAAAAGAAAAACCCACTGACCTTAAAGTAGGCAATACAAAATATACGATGGCGATCAAAAGTAAAATAATTATTGAAATTCCGTGAAATATAGGATTTACAACTTTGCGCAGAAGGAATCCAGAATCTTCCTTGTCTTTAGCCAAACATACGCTAGCATATAAAATTTGTCGATGACTACCAATGGTAGAAACGGCCTAATAATTAGATAATTTATTCAAATAAAATTTTAAAGAATAGCCAATAAATACTTTCGCGGAAGCCTACCCTTTCAATGCAGTATTGACCTTGAGGATAGTCATAAAATAACGGCTTATGAGTATCATCAAATTGCTCGTCGTCCGAATATTCCTCCTCCTTCTCCTCTTGTGTAATGGTATAGTGACGCAACTTGCCGTCGTCCAATAGCACTAGTTTATCTGGGCTCTTGAATACATTACCTTAATTAATTTAGTAAATCTTCTCAATTCTGTTCTAGTCCAAGCAATATTGTACTTACACCCTGATAATGACAAATAGGCCAAGATTGTGTGGATCCACATGCCGGCAAACCGATAACAAATTTATATTTAACCGATACATTATGTTCCCCTTTATAGCTGGTGAAGACAGGTCGAAAATAATCTTAAAATGAAAAATATCATAGAAATGAGCAAGAATTCGAGCAACACTCATGTTGTTATTTCCAATTTACCAATTTCATTTACTTGCGTGCACTCCGAATCATTGTATATTTCAAATTTTTCGCAACATTTATTAACCCGCACCAATTGCTCATCACTTTGCTCTGAGGATATAGCACTTTGCGGTGTCGCGTTATTAGCTAATGATTTGCATGTTTGCATTAATAATAACAGGATCACCCAAGCACCAGTGAACCACCAGTCATTCTTAGCCATAACAAATCGTAGCTATTTACTCAGCCTTTACGCGAATATTGGTCAACAATTCGGTGGCATCTGACAATATTTAAAAATATTTATCCGGTCTTTATTTTTTCTTGGCTTATTTTTATTACAAATTCTTATTAATTTTTCATTTGCACAGCACATTCACAGGAATAGCGATCGCACTCTCATGCTTTTGCTCATTAAATGATTTATATTATATTTGAGCACCTTTTACATAAATACACATACACAAATGTAATGCCCTTTTTTGTCTACTGAGTGTAGTGAAATGACGCCTTTACAACTGTCAATGCGTCAAGTGGTCATCTAAAGACAGGCTTATAAGTGAAAGTTCACTTCCTTATCATATATGTTTAATTAATTTTAAAGCAATTGTTTCTGAACTTTTTAATAGAAAAGTTTACAGATTTATTATTTTTTACTTTTTACTTGATGTTCAATTTATTCTTTATTCTCAAAATTATTAACATTTTATACTCTCTTATACAAGAAGAGCTAAGCAGTTATTGCCCTAAACATGTTTATGCTGAAACGCTTGTATACTATTCGGTACAGTACAGAGTTAGATTTTATTAATTTTCCGTTGTATTTATATTTTCGCTCTATCTCTCTTGTTCTCTCATTCTTGCCTCTCTCCGTTAAATTACTCATTAATTATGCGTGGTAGATACGCATTTGCTCACTATATAATAGTTTTTTCAAGCAAACTTGATATATAGTTGTTTATCGTTAAAGAGTATACTCTTTCAATCTCTTCTTTTCGCTCAATGTCGCTGAGCTATATTGTTAACACTGAAACTACTGGCGTTTTTTTATGCATCATGGATCAAATTTGTCCCGTTTTTCTTGAGACCCAGAACTAAGACTCTCTGTCTAAAAATATTATGCAGGCAACCGTTGTAGCCGTTAAACAATACTTCAATGTATTCTCTTCGATAATTTACAACAAATCTTTTAGATATTCAAGAGATGGTGTCGTTGATGTTGCGATATTTCGGCTAAGTTCGTTTTTGCAATCGTTTAAAAATGTCGTATTTGGTATTCATTTTAGTTGTTGGATATGCTAAAGTTTTACTCACGTTTTGAGATCAATGATGTGACAGGTGACTCACTAACTGATCATGATATGACTCAACTGCATTACAAGAAAATTACTTCACTGCAGCGAGCAGCTTTTGCAAAATTTCCTGATTTAAGGCTCTTCGCTCTCTCTAACGTTGCCAGCGTTGATAGCCGCGAAGCGTTGGAACGTCATTTCGGTAATCTTGATGGGGATGCTCTCAAGCAAATAGCATCATTTTTGAATTTGGTACCCGAAGATGTGAAAACTCCATTTCAATGGCATCGTTTAGATAGCCGATTTTTAAAGGAATTGCTTATAACACGCCATGAGAGACGTTGCTCCCAATTGGATGCTTTAAATGAAATGCCTTTGTATCCTACAGAGCTAGTTATTTGGGATGAGAATATCGTGCCTACCGAATACTACTCAGGCGATGGTTGTTTGGCATTGCCAAAATTGAATCTTCAATTTCTAACTTTGCACGATTATTTGTTACGTAATTTCAATCTCTTCCGTCTTGAGTCTACCTACGAAATACGCCAAGATATCGAGGACTCCGTGAGCCGCATGCTGCCTTGGTTATCCGAAGAGGAAGAAGTAGTCTTCGGTGGTTGGGCACGTATGGCTTTGCCTATCGCATCGTTCGCTGTAGTCGAGGTTGCAAAACCACATATTGGCGAAAAGAAGCCTTCAAGGGTTCGTGCCGACGTCTCGGTGACTTTGTCGGTACGTAAGGAAATCAAAGATGAGTGGGAAAATCTTCGCAAACATGACGTTTGTTTTCTAATTACCGTAAAACCGACGAAGCCCTATGGTAAGCTTAGAGTTTAAGACAAATCAAGGAAAGAAGTATAAAACAGTATCTCGTCTTAATTAGGAACAAAATATAATCCTCACGAACCATTTATACCACAAGTGGGTTTGGTTTGCGTGCGTGGCTGCGAAGTAGAAGGTATGCTTGATGCTAATGGCCGCGTAATAGAAGATGGACCAGAACCCCGTCCTCAACTGCCAGGAGAACAGCGAACATATAGGGTGTGGTTGGACTGCAATCAATATCGTTTGGACATGGACGCCTTGCAAGAGGTTTGGTTGATATTAACTTCCGATAGTAATTATTATTTCTTTTGAATTCGATTAGGGAGCAGAGGATGTGTATGAAAATTTTAATATAATAATGAGAAGGAAACCCAAGGAAAACAATTTTAAAGCTGTTCTGGAGACTATAAGACATCTCATGAATACCGAATGCGTTGTGCCGGGATGGTTACATGACATACTTTTAGGATATGGAGATCCCAGCGCCGCTCATTACTCTAAAATGCCCAATCAAGTAAGGAGCGCATAACTACTTCAGCAAAGGTTGTCTTAATACATAACATAAAATTTTGCAGGAGTCAAATTTAGATTTCAACGATACTTTTTTATCGTATGAACATTTGAGCAAAAGTTTTCCAAACTGCGAAATCGAATGTGATAGGCCGGAAGTTCAGCGAAATCCACCCTTTCGTCTAGTATTTAAGAATAACGCATCACCACCGGAAGGAGAAGGAGAAGACCGCGAGGAATCCATTACGTCGCCGATAAGCACTATTTCGGTTATGCCATACCAATTTGAAACCCGTGGCCCTTATATAGGCAATAAACCCAAACAGTAAGTCGCGCTATCGGCTTTGCAAGCTTAAATGATTTACATTTGTATTTACAATTCCTAGAAATTCAATTAATTTCACCGCAACTCAAATTGAAGCTATACGTGCCGGCATGCAACCTGGTTTGACAGTAGTTGTCGGACCACCTGGTACTGGTAAAACTGATGTGGCCGTGCAAATCATATCCAATCTGTATCACAATCATCCAAATCAACGCACTTTAATAGTCACTCATTCCAATCAAGCACTAAATCAACTTTTTGAAAAAATCATGTGCTTGGACATCGATGAACGCCACCTGTTACGTTTAGGTCATGGGGAAGAATCATTAGAAACCGAAAAGGACTTCAGTAGATATGGGCGCGTTAACTACGTATTGGCCAAACGTATTGACCTATTGAATCAAGCCCAAAAATTGCAAGAGTCCTTGGGCGTTTTGGGTGACAATGCCTATACTTGTGAAACAGCCGGCTATTTCTTCTTAAGTAACATAATGTCTCGCTGGGAAAAATTCCAACTTGAAGTTAACGCGACAAAAGTAAATGATAGTTCTTCGTGGCGCGAGATATTTGAAACCAGGTTTCCATTTACCAAATTCTTTGCAGCTGCTCCTCAACCTTTGTTTAGTGGAAATAATTTTAACGATTACATGGACATAGCCAAATCATGTTTTCGCTACATTTCGCATATTTTCGCCGAGCTTGAAGAATTTCGAGCCTTCGAGTTATTGCGTACGGGCTTAGATCGCTCAAAGTATTTGCTAGTAAAAGAAGCAAAGGTAATAGCAATGACTTGCACCCATGCTGCTCTCAAACGCAAAGAGTTGGTTAATTTAGGTTTTCGCTATGACAACATTCTCATGGAAGAGGCTGCTCAAATTTTAGAGATTGAAACTTTTATACCATTATTGTTGCAAAATCCTTTAGATGGCTTCAACCGACTTAAACGTTGGATTATGATTGGAGATCACCATCAATTGCCACCTGTGGTTAAAAATATGGCCTTTCAGAAATACTCCAACATGGAACAAAGTCTATTCACAAGACTGGTACGCCTGGGTGTGCCTACTGTCGATCTGGATGGTCAGGGACGTGCTCGCTCAAGCATTTGCTCTCTGTATAGATGGCGTTATAAGAAACTCGATGATCTCGAACATATTCGCATTGATAAAGAATATCAGCGTGCCAATGCTGGTTTTCTTTACGATTATCAATTTATTAATGTGGATGACTTTAATGGAGTAGGAGAATCTGAACCGAATCCTTTCTTCTATCAGGTGAATTCTCATCTTTAACTAGCTAAAGCAATAAAAAACGTAAAATTTTGATTTTAGAATTTAGCCGAAGCCGAATACATAGTAGCCGTATACATGTATATGCGTTTAAAAGGTTATCCAGCCGAGAAGATATCAATTTTAACTACTTACAATGGCCAAAAGCATTTGATACGTGATGTTATTAATGCTCGCTGTGGTAACAACGCCATAATTGGTTGGCCGCAGAAAATAACCACAGTGGATAAGTATCAGGGTCAGCAGAATGACTACATTCTTATTTCGTTAGTACGCACAAAAGCTGTAGGCCACTTACGAGATGTTAGACGTTTGGTTGTTGCAACTAGCCGTGCCCGCTTAGGTCTTTATATATTTGGCAGAATGAATCTATTTAGAAATTGCTTCGAATTGCAAAAAACATTTAAACTGGTAATTAAAAGAAACAATTAAATAAATAATTATTAATTAAATTAATTTTCCCAGCTAACAAAACGCCCTCAGAAGCTTCATTTAATTGAAAGTGAACGTTACCCCACCGAACGGCTAACAGATGATAATCCCGCAGACCCCGTGAAGATAGTTGATAACATGACCCAAATGGCTGAATACGTCTTTGAACTATATACTACCCAAATGGAAACCATAAAAGATCAGCTGCCAATGACAATTGAATTGCAGGGTGAAGAAAATGTTAATTTGCCCATAGAAGTTACATCAAAGACGATGACTGAAAACTTCGATATGGGAACAGAAACCAATAGAGAAAGGCCGCGCAAAAATACAGACAATGGTAAGAAAATTGAGGAGCCATCAAAAACGTCAGCAAAACCTTTCAAACGTAGTACAATTATTAACGAAATATCCATTGACGACGAGGAAATGCACGAAAGGGAGTCAAAAGATGTTAACACAAATATCATGGAATAAAGCATTTGCTATAATATAAACAAAGAGATAATTAAAAACTAAATATTTTCCATTGAGTAATTATTTCTTCGGGGCAGTAATGCCTTCTAATTGAGCTTTGAGTTGAGTGTTGGTCTTTTTCAAAAAGGCAATTTCTTCTTGATACTTTTTCTCTTCGGCAGCTCTTAGTTCGGCATTACGACGATCAGTTTGTTCGGTTTTAATTTTCATGTCGTTAATAATGTCTTCTAGACTTTCCTTATCTACTTCTAGTATTTTCACGCGTTCTCTTAACATTTCCTTTTCTTCGTGAGCTTGTAATGCTTTCCGCATACCAAAAGCTACAGAGCTGCAATACAAAGTTTCGTACGCTTCCATGGACATTGCAATTTCGTCGCGTATGCGCAGCAAAAGTAAACCACGTTCGGAACAATTAATCGTTACTTGACGTATAATTTCATCTAAAATATTTTGCTATATAAGATAAAAGGGAATTTTCGTCTAAAATATCCCACATACCAAAACACTGCAAATAAAGTTCTCTGCGAATGGGGCAAATGCCAGTCTCTCTTGCCTGCGTTTGCTGTAAGCGAGTATCTAACATTTCTTGTAAATTTATTACATCTTGACGAGTGGCCGGAGTGCTCGATACCGTTTGCTGCCATAATTGACCATCTTCCTCCCAGCAACGTGGAGGCAAAATTGAATTTAAAATCTCCTCAGTTTCCTTTTTAGTGTCCAATAAGGCCCCGGCAGTTTGCGGTCGTTTCAATTCCTGTACGTGGATAACAATAAAATAAACACTAGGTTATATATTCCTACTACTACCATGAGAATTTTAAGTTTCTTACTAATTCAGTAGGAGCGGTTTTTTTATCCGGGTGCTTAACCACCAATACTGGATTATTATATCGCACCAGCGTTTGAAATTGACCGACAGTTGCTTCGGCATTCTCCATGTCTTTCTTTTTGTTTTTTAAGAAATCAAATTAAAAGTAAGCTCTGACAAAATAAATTGAATTAAAAATAAAATCGTCTTGTCGATTTTTGTTTGAATATCAAAAACAGTTAAATCACTTACAACAACTTTTTAGGCCGTTTGATCAATATTAGGGTTGATAAATTTTACTGCTTAGTACTAAACACATAAAACTTTTTATGTACCCGATTAAACCGATTAAATTCAGGCTACTCATTTTGCGATTGTTTTGATAGTAAAGAACAATAAGCTGAGTTAACTTCTATTGCTGAATCAAAGCAAATGGAACAGACATACCTGACTTGGGCATAACAGAATTAATTGATTTGGGTTCATCGAAAGCATCATCAAATAAGGGCTGTGTATTAGATTTGGTCTATTGGTTATAACAAAATTTTGCGCAAAAGCTTAAAAATGTTTTGGAAGCGTAAACTTCTTAGCGTCGCTTTTTGGACTATCGGTTCCTATTCGTTGTCGAATGCTCGTGAATATGAAAATTGACACAAATCAGTTAAGTATACTTGGTAATATATTTTTAATCAAGAGATAAGTAATTGCTAAACTATGTGCCTACCCGCGAAGAATACAGTGTATTAGATTTATCCTTTTATGTGCTATTCCAGACTTCATAGATTGTACTTAGCGTTGATCAGTGTAACGTTATGGTCTGATTTAGCCCTGTAACTCAGTCGTGTATTGTCGAAATACTCAGTGTCGCAAAAATTTCTATAGGAACTTGAAAGATGTTCGTTGATAGCCACAGATAAAACTTTAAAATTTGTCTATTCAACTTTCGACCCACCCCCACGCAGCAAATGTAACTGTTGTGGATCATAAACGAAAATACGAACTCCCTATATAAAGAAAAACTTAGCTCATTCCTTCTACCGCCTAGCAATCTATAAACGTTCCTAATGGTCAGCGTGTTTAGACGTGCACTAAAAATCTCCTGACCGAGTGGTCATCTAAAAAAAAATTACAAAATATAGTCAATCTTTTCAAAGTAGAATTTTCTGCCTCTGTGTTGAGTGTCTCAACTCTAATGCACAACTCTAATGCACAACTTTTATGCGATTCCAACAAAATATATATAGAACAGCTAAAAATTCGTTCAAATTAAAAATTAAAACTACGATATTGATATTCTCTGAAAAATGGACACCATTTCCTTTAATGTTTGATCGAAGATAGATTTTACAAAAACGACTTTGTCAAATAAAAATCGTAGAAAAAATCAATCTTTGTTAGGATAGCAAGTTCAAAATCTTTACGCATAAAATTTAAATCCGTAAACAAGTCATTCTTTCACTTTTACAACTATGAAAGTTAGCAAAAGGTTTTTTCAGAAAAAATTCTTATATCCTTGTTTTTTTAATTTTCCTCTTATTATTTTTGTACCCACCGCCGAAGAAAGGATTGTCATCTCCAAACACCCAACATACTGCTTTAGAAATCCTATTAAGTACACATAGTTGTGATTAGTTCCAAATTATGATTCTGTTCGACCTTATATATCCGTCTGTGTGTTGCTGGTGCTCTCCTGGTCCCAAAAATTAACATATCGATTTTGAATTTGGCAACAACATTGGAAGTTCTTGCACACAGGTTGGTATTGAAAATGGGTCGAAGGTTAGCAAAGCGTAAACTAAAGCTTTTGATAAATGCTTATAAATTGGCGAATTTTTCTAAGTTTCAGTTTATGAAAGACCCCACCCTCATGTTCAAAATGGAAGAAAATTCGCTCACACAAAGTTGTAAGTGGTCAAATTTTCATTTATTTTTTTCACTTTTCTCAGGTCTCCCACTTATTAGTCATAAGGTAAGTAAAACAAAATACTCAAAAATCCATTGTACGATTGAACACACAGATTGTCTTTAATAAGACAAATTGAACACGACCACTGATTATTATAAAATATGGAAGTTTAGTTGGGTTAGCTCTTCATGCTTTTTTAATCGCTATTTTTAAGTGACAGTGGACAGATAATTGCACACTGTTCAGATTCTTTATCCCCAGATGGGAGTAGACGACCATTTAGTGAGCAATCAGTGCCGTTCGATATACAAGATCCTTTCCAAGCCGAATATAATTTTCTTAATTTTTTATATTACGTGCTTACATGTATTTTGATTTTCATTTAAAAAGGGCATTTATTGGGCAAAATGGTCTAATATAAATTAATCAAATTTTTTACAACTTTTTCCCATCTTGCTGGCAAAATAGCGGTACCGCATCTAAAGAAGTTGTATTGGTTTGGCATGATCCATCGACCCATTTTCGCACTTCTTCAATTTGTGGAACCGCGTATCAGTCGAGCCATGCTGCGTTGATCTGAACAAGTGGTAGTCAGGAGGTTGGCGAGTATGCTGGGTGTGGCAGAACTTCCCGCTCGAGCTGCAACAGTGTTTCCTTGACAACAATTGCAACAACGAACGCAAGAGGATGATTTTGCATCTGTTAACCGCTATTGCTGGTTTTTTTTTTTTTTTTTGCAACAATACATCGTTCAATTTGTTCAATTGATGTCGGTTGACATCTGCAGCAACAGTTTCAACTGGTTTAACAGCTCGTACACCTTGCTAGTCCCATCATATGCATAACGAAATCTTTTGGCCATGAATATTTCGCTTCGGTGTCAATGAGGATGGTTCCCTTGGACTAACCTATGACTTTTTGCATTTGGGATCGTCAACCAACAAAAGTTATGAACCTCGAAAATACATTGTTGAGCTTCCTATGAGTAGCGTCTATATACACTGAATAAGTCGATAGTACTGGTATATGGAAGACGGCTCTTTGATGTAGAGAAAGGTCAAAATCGTCGAATTTAATCGTTGCGTGCATTGATCCTTCATATTACTTTATCATTTTCACCAATCCGCTGACCATCCATATCCATGCAAACCCCAAAAACACATTGATTAGTTGTATTTTTATTGATTTCCTTATTTTTACTTTTCAAACTATAACCCTATTTTCATTTAGGGCTACAAAAACCGACGTTTTGCATGCGTGTATTTCTTTGAAAATGGTACAATTTGACTGGTCATTTATTTAAATGCAAACCGATCAGGACCATTTTTGAATCGAGCAATTGGGTAGCAGGATTTCGGACATGTCGTCACGGAATTGCAAGTTATAGACTGTCTCAAATTCTTGAGTCTTTAATCTATCAACAAATATTTGTGTCAAATTTCACCTTCTTGTCTGTGTTTTGTCAACTGTGGCAATTCGATAAGACTATCATCAGTGAAAATTACTCATTTTGGTATGAATAGGTATACGTCATAGCTATCTCGAAAATTAGACCAGTAGAAAATAATTGGATTTAAATGTTTAAGGGTCCTTTCTTATAAATAAAAGCTACTAAAAAATCTTGCAACTTTTCATGCCTTATAACGATTATTTTGCTAATGCTAAAGATAGCAAATAAAATAATTGCGATTACTTTCACCGAATATGTTATAAAGAAACAAACTTAACAGCCTATGTAGTTTTAGCAATAATCTTGTCGTTAGTACTAATATTTTCTTCAATTACTCCATGGAAATGTAACATACTTGCATTTCCAACGTTTTATTAATATCCTCGATACAAAATCTCGTTGAAACAGGCTGCCTGGTTTTGGTAGCAGCCCCTCGAAGTCAATTGTTGGGCAACCGAACTGTTCTCTTTAAATCTAATCAAGCAAGTAAGTAAAAATGAAATCCATACTTGATCTATTGATAAGGAGCCTGCGTAGCATAATTTGTTTCGGTACCTGTTTCGATTTGATTCTGTTCGTTGCATCTCCCGTTGGACATTTTTAAGCAAATTGGTTATCTATGTAGTTTTTGCTAAACCCTAAATTTCACTGTTAATCCTCTCCAGAAGTCTTTTTCCCAATTTCTTCACAACATCCTTTTGATTTATGATTGATTGTATGGAAATGTTGAAAGTAGCAACCGAACATAATGTTAAAAATGTATGCAACTTTGTTAAAACGAAAAGGCTAAGCATATAGTACTTTGTGTAGAATAGATCCAAAAGTGTTAGTTACTAGCGCTTATCTTACTTTTATCCCTTTATTTTTTGGGGATAAATAAATTATAGTAATAATAATATTTTGTTGCGTCAACGAGTAAAACATCGAAAATCATTGTTTGGTTTTGATGCTTTCCCCAACATTGTGGGAAAGTTTGTTGCTAATGAAATTAAGTAATGTTTTTATGTGGATAGGTGCTTTTCGTAAGAATATTTTACGTTTCTTATGAATATGTTACATTATAGCAGTTTTACAACTGATTTTAGGAGTCAACATCATACATAATCAACCCAAAATAGAAAGTTACGAACGACTTTTCTCGATATCGTAAACAATAAATACACATCAAACAAGGCTTGTATGTTAACAGGGATTTCGGGTATTTCTGGGCTTTTAGTTAAAATTATGCAAAAAATCACAGTTGTCTTTGTTTAAAGTGATTAAATTTCCGTGCAGTTACTTTGAAGTCTATGGGCGTTGACACAGTGAGGTCTTGTTCTTATTTTCGAGTTAGGACTTCAATTTTTTCGACTATTTACAAAACTTTTTGAGGATTGACAAATCTTATGTTTTTGCGACTAATGCATTTTTATTTTAAGTATATACCGCATTATTTGGTAAAAAATAAAAAACTCACAATAAAGGCCTTGTATTTTAAGGTTAAAATAAATTCATCAAATTGTTTTATTAGATTTCTAAATTATGGATCAATTTGTACACAAAAAGCTTTCGAAGTGTAGAAACATTACATTTGAGTTTCGTTGTAGCGTTTGTTAAGGGAATGTCGAATTTGTTACTAAATAGCCGCCGCCCAACAGCGGAAATCCTCCAAACGCCTCCAGCGCTTTGAGAACCACAAGCTGCGACATCTACAGCCGTGAAAGTAAAGTTTGCACTACAGATATTATAGAAAAATGATCTGTTGAGCAATTCTATAAAAATTATTTACTTATTTGTTAACATAAACACTTACCTGGACAATTACAAGAGAGATCCAGTCTTATGGCAACAAACAGTAGTAACGTGTTCGCGCCAACCCTATAAGCTAAGCCCCACATGTTATTAAAACCCTGAATTATTCTCATCCTGCACATTCGTTCTTTCCATATGAATTCGTATGCTTCGTAAACGATTTTGCGTACAGTTGAAACAATTATTTTAAATAAAAGTGAGAGATTTTGCATACCATCATCATCCAATAAATATTTTATAAGTCATAATTCATTCTTTTTGTTGGTTAAATTATATGGTGTGCTTCGTGATTGCAGTTTTTCGACCAGATGATGGATATTTTATACGTTGGGCAATAACGCTGTAAGTAGCGCGTGTAGAACACAAGAATTATAAAAAAAGCGAGTGATTTCGCATCAATCATTGATTGTGGTTGCCATGTGATGAAAACCAGAAAATTAAAGAAATTAATTGACGATGGACGGTAATCTTTTGCATTGAACACAGAGATGATATGAGATGTTGATACCGGTTCGTTTAATAGAGGAAGTCAGCTCTTTGAATAACCCTTCATTCATTGCTCAAAAGATGGTTTCTGAACCCGCAAAGGAGATAATGAGATAGGAAAAAATTGAAACGATTCCCGTTACTGGTGTTTTATTGACAGTTGATGATTAAGTGCTCTGCGGATTCTCTTAAGTTACACGCGTTACAAAGACCTCTAGATGCGGACTTAATCATATGGAGATAAGCTTTACTACACTTGTGACCTGTTAGAAGGCAATTTAGGAATTTAATTTCACAGGAGTTGAAAAGAAATTCTTTATTCAGAGATTATCTTTGAGAGGAACTGGTATGTAGCGCAATCATTTCTGATTGCAATGTCTGCGATGATTTCTTTATTTTTCGTTCGAAAACCATCTCACATGTTTTTGCTTACAATAAAACAGTATGGCAGGGCGGTTGCTCATTTTATTTACCACACGGGAGTTTTTAACGCGAAAATGCAAATGACGCCTCACTTAGTCAGCCCGCTAACTTATTGAATAGTAAGGAAAATTTATTAGTTTAATCTGCCTGCTTGGAAAATTGTTCAGCAAAGCGGAATATTTCTTTAACGCAAGTAAAGGAAAGTAGAATTGTGTTACTCATATAAAATATAAAGCGAACGAATAAAAAGCAAAATATTTTAATCTTTTTCGTATGTAGTTTCAAGATCTAAACTTCTGCAACTGCTGCAAACTCTAGCGAAGCTAGACAGAGTTATGACAATTGGTTCAAACTGAACGTTTGACAACTATATACGTCTCATATCTAAGCTGAAGCGTATGTGTGGTTCGACCGAATAATAATTTAATAAACTTACAGTAGCTCTTGGGCCTAATTATATCCTTTACCTCGATATGTAAGTAAAACCACAATTAAATTCTTTTTCAAACAATAGACAAATTGATCAACTGATTATTGCGTTTACCAATATTCGAATAATTTCGGATGAGTCTCTGTCATTCCTGGCAATGTTCCAATTTTCTGTACATATGCGCTCATGTTTCTTCATAGAGTTTCTATTAGTAAAAGCCTGAATTTTTAACACATTTTGTTTTTGAGTCACTTGAGCCAAGAATCTATTTTAACAGTAAACCAATTAATTGCATATTTGTATTCGTCTCAGTTTATAGATTTCTTATTAAATTTTGATACATTTTGCTCAACTTCGATTTTCAAGATATTTGTGTTATGCTTTCAGGTCTGTAAATAATGAAAGCGTAAGCGAAGAAATCTCTCCTAAAACGTACTTCAACGCAAGTTACGAGCCTGCTATGCTTGATGCCTTCAGTAAAATGCGCCTGGGTCAAGAGGTAAGCATGGAAATCACGAAAACGAATGAAAGTAAAATCTAAAGTAAGACTATTTCACTTGGCAACAGTCCAATTTTACTCTGGAAGTTGGGGATGAAAGTATATATGTTCATAAAGAGGTACTTGCAACTGCTTCCCCCTATTTCGCGGCCATGCTTCAACGTAAGCATTTTCATAACAAACTAAGATGAGGAAATATCTATAAGCAAATCTCTAAACTTTTACAGACGATCTAAAGGAGAAAGCAGAAGGAAAAGTAACGTTTACTAATGTTGAGCCGACTGTTATGAAAGCAATTGTCGACTATTTGTATAGCGGTGAGATTACAATTACCGAAGATAACATTACGGCCCTTTTTTTTGCATCAGACTTTCTTCAAATGGAGTGGATAAAGGGCAAATGTGAAAGTTTTTTGAAAGATGCAGTGAAGCTAACTAATTGCTTTAATATGCGAGATTTTGCTGGTAGGTTTAAACAGTTCCTTTAGACGTACTCAGCTTTAAAATGTAACAATTTTGCAGATAAACACTCCAATAAGAATCTTTTCGACTATTGTCACAATTACATTTTAAAACACTTTGCTCGTTTAATTAATAGTGAGGAGTTGTTAACGTTGACCTTCGAGGAGGTATGCAGACAAGTGGCCAATCGTGCTAACTGATCTATAGTAGCAATTGTAACAATTAAATTATAGCTACTCCAGTGCAGTCTCGAGATAACACATTTCTAAATAAAGTCAAGTTTTCTTCTTTCCAGTTTAAGGCAATAATAACAGCGGATGATCTCTATGTACAATTTGAAGAAAATGCTTATCAAGCCGTACTGAACTGGGTAAAGTATAATCAAGAGGGGCGACAAATTCATTTCGGAGAACTAATGAGCCACATCCGTTTACCTCTTCTTGAAACTGAATTTTTGAAAAATCACGTTCTTGCTGAACCTTTGGTCAAAAACAATCAGCTGCGTAAGGAACTCGTGCTAAACGGAGAAATTAAACGAGAAGATTCGTCCAACAATCTAGAATCTCCAAAAAAGAACAAAAAGCGATATGGCGTGCTTCACGTGATATTTACCGGTGGCTTTAGTAATGCTGATAATGGTGATCGTAAATATAGTGATAATGAAGAAGATGACACTGCGGCCGATAACACTGAAGAAAGTGACATGGAAATAGGTGAAAAACACAGCAGCTGTAAACTGTATGATGTATACAATGACAAGGGGTTCACCATCTCATCTATGAAAGAGGATAGAATAAGCCATTCTACAGTTTTCTTCAAAGGTTTTGTTTATTCTATGGGTGGACGTGACAAAAGAACAGCAGAACGTTATGATCCCATCACTAACCAGTGGACGCACATTGCTTCTATGCACAACGATCGCCATTATTATGGTGCTTGTGTTTGCAATGACCTCATCTACGCGGTCGGTGGAAATAATAATACAACTGTCGAAAACTACGATCCTATAACTGACAAGTGGTACAATTGTCCAGATACTCCTGCACCATATGGCGCGAATAATGGCGTGGCAGTCATTGAAAATAGTATTTATAGCTTGGGATGTGGCGGGAATGGAAAAATGTTGCATAACCGTTTTGACCCACGCGAAGCTCAATGGTGTAATCTTAATAATAACATAATCGGTATTGAATGGTTTGATGTCGCCTCGCGTGGTTACTCGCTGTACTGTATTGGGGGATATGACGCAGAAAGGCAATGCCAACGTTTTGAGGCACGTTCTAATAAATGGCAAAAATTGTCAGATTTGAATGTTGGAGGACATGAGCATAAGGCTTTGAATATGGAAGATGGAATTTACGTGTTTATTGGTAAGGAGTCAATTCTTGAAAGTTATGATATCGAAGAGAATTCGTGGACTATAGAGGAGGAAATGGATTTTGAACACTGGGATGGTGGAGCTGCTTCAATCTATCACTTACGTAATTGGTATAAGAAAGTTTGGACTCCTGGAGTCGCATGCTAGTGGCAGCTTATTGGATTACGCGTCACATTTTTTCTTCCTCATTAAATTTCTATAAATATAAATTTTTATAAATATTCGAATAAAAAAATTGTAGTTCTCTCTTTGAGAATTCTGTGATGAGTTTGTATTAAAAAGAAAAAAAAGGTTAAAAAGTATATGAGAAATTTTTTGCTTGAACTTCGATAAACGCTCTTCCTTTGGTTAGTGCCGCTAAATCACGCTTCTAAACAATTCTATTTGGTGACACAACAGAAACTTTTAATAGCTCAAATAATAAACTAGCGTTAAAGAAACGAATAGAAATATAGCCGATCAAAACCAGCCATTAAATACTACAATATCTAATGCAATTCTTCATTTATTTTCGCGATAAATGAATAATTACATCCTGGTTTCACGAAAAGGGCTGCTTTCCATAAGAGTCCTTATACTGCAGCAGGCCAAAAACATGGATCAATGTGGACCGGATCGAAATTCCCTGTCAACGATTTTATTTCCCTTCTCTTCATGAAGTACTAAAAATTACACTTTGTTGCTATATTATATTTACATTATTACACATGATATTCAGCTAAAATAAACTAGCAGCCGAGTTCAATTAACTGTTAGAGGTAAATATTATACTAATTATTAATAAAAACTAGAACGAAATATATAAAGAATAGTAAAGAAAAGCAAGTAGAAAAATTAAATTAGCCCGGGACCGAATCGTTTATACCCAACAGCGTTTACCCCAAAAGAAGACAAAAGAAGTAAGAGAACTACATTCTCACGCTCTGCAATGTGTATATATATAGTGCGCGCAGCTGATTTCTCCTATTCAAAATAAGAGTTTTTGTCGTATAAGAAAGTGGGTGTTGTAGGCATGTCCTTTGAAAAGTTTACTTCAATTTCAAAATCATTTGCAAATGTTTAGACGACATTCTCATTTTCGCTAATGGAAAAGTGTTTACCACAAGTACCACAAAGTTGCGTAACCAGGCAGATGGACAGACGAACAGGCGGTCATATTTAAGTGCATTCAAGATTTGAAGCTGACCAAGATTCTGTATACTTTATGGGATTTTTGAAGCTTGTTTCTGTGCGTTATAAAGGTATTGGATAAATAATTAAATTTTGACTCACTATAATATTGTGTGGGCGTGGTCATTTTTTTTTAAATATCTGCACAAATGTTACAGCATCACCCATAGAATATGCGTTAAAATTTTTGTGCATTTGTACATAGTTTATGAGTAGCAAGCAAAAACCAAATTTTTCATTCCCCTTGAAAAACAGAGGTATTCTTAGTTTACGTGGCGCTGTGGACGTCTTCTTCGGCCGATTTGGTCTGCTTTCAAGACTAATCTGCGTGCAAGAACTTCCACTGTTTGTGCCAAATTTGAAGCCGATAGCTTTATTTTTGCGGCGGAGAATGTGTACAACAGACATTATACAGACGGACATGCTTATCAACTTGGAATTTGATACTGATCGAGAATACTTTGTGGGGTCTCTGATGCTTGCTTCTAGACGTGATAAACGTTTTGCAAAATGAACATAAACTTCATGCCCGAAGCGATCCGACTTTCAAGTTGTAAACATACCTTGGGTTAATGAAAAGTGATGATTTTATAACCTGAAGATATCTGCAATAACTTTATTAGAAATTTTTGGTGTAAATTTTTCTTAGACATTTTTCCTGTACATTTTCAACAGCAGTTGAATCTGTGCCTTGCAGTAGAATAGACGAAATAAGAGTGCCCAATATATTAGGTGGTCGCGTTCATTTTGATACGCGACTTTTACAGGTAAAAATTATAAAGAAATGCGAAGCGTCAGTTAATATAACGATTAACGGTGGTTTTAACCTTTCTCTACCTAAAAGAACAGTATTCAATTTAGTATTGTTATGAAATTCGCTTTTATTAAGATACAGTCCATATCTCTAGATCGTGGATATTTCGATCAAGAGAAATACATTTCAAAGTTCTTTTATTTTACTACTTTGTCTTTCACAACAGTAGGAGTATTTATTTACAGTTATATTTCTTAACAGTAGAATTATTCACAATTTATTTTGGCCGTACTCTCAGCTCAAATGTTCTTGCCCGACTAACTCTCCTTTCCACAAATATTCTGTTTATGTACATTTTTACAAGAATGTTACTATATTTAAATTTATGGTTGTATTTCTAATCCCAGACTGCTTTTCCCCTAATCGTTTTCATCGGCCTGCACCTGCATGATGCGCCTGCGAATGATCATTTGGTTTTTCCTTCTTTAGGGAATTTATTATTACGAAAATTACTTAGCTGACATTAACTGAATTTGGGATTTTCGTAACAGTATTATTGAGATTTTCAGTGTTTACACACGCTAATATGGGACGCTAAAAAATTGCAGTTTCGACATTCATTACCTTTGTTGTTTGATTTGAACAAATTTACTGACGAAGGCCATCAGACACTTTTAGAAACTTATGGTGATGCTGGTTTTGGTATCGACAGTTCAAGAGTGGTGATTTTGACAGAGAACGGCCTGGGGAACCAAAAAAGTTCAAAGATAGTGAATACTTATTGGATGAAAAGAAAAAGTCTTATGCGTCCTATTGGTACCTGTTCGTTTGAAAAAAGAATTGACTAAAAATACTATTTTGGCCACTTATTGCAATTGTTGTCAAAGATATACTGTTGCTGCTGAAATGGGAAGTACTGGCACACCCATCACCGTACTGACGATACATGGCGCCATCAGTTTACCACTATACTACTGGTTGCTTTCTTTGTTCCTTCTCTTTTTCTAAGGTACTGGTGGCTCGACGATACCTACATATTAGTTCCTCTAATTATATGTACGCTCTGGTAGACACCGCGATTACTTGCTTCTTAATAATACCAGCGACATGGGTATCAAATAAAAGAACTTGTAGAGTAGAATGCGAAAAGTACAGTAATGGGTATAAGAGATTTGGCCCCCGTCGAATATAACTTTCTTACTTGTTAAAATTGAAGGAAAACTAAAGAATTCGACAAATTAATACCATAAGCAAAGCTATATCCGCGCTTGGTTTTATGAAGAGGTGGTCCAAAGAGCTTGATGATCCTTATATTGCGGAAACGCTGTACATGTGTTTGCTAAGACATATACTCGCCTCTGTTGTGTGGTCTCCTTCATATAGGTACTATGTAGATTCAATTGAATCTGTTCAAAAGCAATTCTTGCTGTTTGCTCTTAAAAACTTGGGTTGGGGCCCGATTGCCTCTCTTCCCGCCTATGCAAATAGGTTGCTTCTATTATCCTTACCACCACTTGAGAAACGTAGATTTGTTCTTGGGGTTTTCTTCTTAGTCAGAGTAATAAATGGTACTATTGACTCGCCTGCATTACTTGCTGAGATAAGCTTTAATATTCCTAACCGCTTCTCTAGGCACTTCATCTTGATTAAGCTTAATCAAGGTAAATAAAATTGTGAGCCGTTTAACCCGCTCAGACTTGCTTGCAGAAGGCTAAATCACTTATTCTCATTATCGCACTCTTTAAAGTCTATTAAAGCAACTATGCTTAATATGCGCGAATTGCCTATGTCGTACTTAAACTAACATTTCATTCTTAATAACTCTTTTTTTTTTATTTAAAATAATATTGTATTGTTAACGTGTCGGTTGCCAAGTTTATGCATGTTTGCAATGGTTTACGGGTTCACTTGCAACCTGGATCTGTTCTTGTTGCGGGTGTACCTTCTGTGCTAGCTGTGTACATGCTTTTTTTTATTTTTTCTTTTTTTTCCCCCCTTTTTATTTATTTATACATGAATTATTATTTTTAACTTTTTAATTTATTTTTAACTTACCTTATTATTATTATTCTTCTTTTTTATCTTCAGTTTTATTGCACACCAGTTTTTAAAACAATTTCTCTTAAGATGCACTGAATTCGAATATAATTTTCTTTAGTTGAATTTCATGCACAAATGGGTAAACCAAAATAAATAAAATAAATAAAAAAATTAGTGAGTATATTTATGTATTTATTTATTTATTTATTCTACTTATACTAGAAACCCAACTAAACAAATAACAGTCGAGTTCAATTGGCTCTTAATGCAAAACTTATATTGATTAATAATAAAATTTAGTATAAGTACTATAAAACAAATAAGAAGAAAAAAAAGAAAAAAGAAAAAAAAGCATGTACATCATCAGCATAGGGCCACACTTACAACCGGTACAGAACCAAATTGCAAATGAACCCCTAAGCCATCGCAAACATGCATAAGCCTGGCAACCGATAATAAATTAACAATAATTCATTTTCGAAACGTAACGACTTTTTAAGGATACAAGCTAGTTTAAATACGACATAGGTAAATCGCGCGTATTAAGCAATGTTGCTTTAATGGACTTTAAAGAGTCCGATAATAAGAGAGAATAAGTGGTAGACGTCATTTAGGTTCTTGCAAACGACTCTGAGCGGATTGAACAGCTCATAATTAAATTTACACTGACTAAGCTTAACCAAGATAAACTGCCTAGAGAAGCGGTTAGGGACATTAAAGCTTATTTCACCAAGTAATGAAGGCGAGCCAATGGCACCATTTATTACTTTAATTAGAAAAGAAACGCCAAGAACAAACCTACGTTTCTCAAGAGACGGTTGGGACAGCAGAAGCAACCTGTTTTCAGAGGGGGGAAGAGAGGCAATCGGATCCCAACCCAAATTTTTAAGAGCAAACAGCAAGAATTGCTTTTGAACAGGTTCAATTGAATCTACGTAGCACCTATATGAAAGAGACCACACAAGAGAGGCATACTGGAGTATGGGTCTTACCAAACACATGTACAGCCTTTTCATAATGTAAGGATCATCAAGTTCTTTGGACCGCTCATTTATAAAACCAAGCGCGGAACTAGCTTTGCTTAACGAGAGCTCATTATGCAAGTTAAAATGTAATCTATGGTCAAATAGAACGCCTAAACCTGTAAACGTATCAACGTTCTCCAACTTGTGCGAATCAATGAAATACTGAGTAATGAATGACTTTCTTCTTGAGAAAGAGAGCTTCTTACATTTATTTAGATTTAGTTTCAGAAGTTTTAAAGACCGCCATGCAACCAAATTATTCAAATCACTTTGAAGCTGATGTGAATGGGATTCTACAGAGAAGGAAGAAAACGGTTTCACATCATCAGCATACATTAAGATCTGGCTGGAATTAATCACCGATGGGAGATCATTGATCATTGAAATAAAATTGGACCTAAGTGACTGCCTTGAGGTACGCCAGACATAACGGGGAATTCTTTCGAGGTGATGAAGGTAAACAAAACCCTGAAGGATCTATTGTGCAGATAAGAGATTATCCATTCCACTAAATAGAAAGGGACGCCTAAAGATTGGAATTTAAAGACAAGTAAATTATGGTTAACCATATCAGATAAGAGCTTATTCATTTCACTAAATAGAAAGGGAATCCTGAAGCTTGGAGTTTAAAGATAAGTAAGTTATGGTTAACCATATCAAACGCTTTGCTTAAATCAGTGTATATAACATCTATGCGAGAGCCACTAGAAAAAGACTTGAAAACATGACAAGTAAACTCTAACAAGTTGGTGACTGTAGATCGCCCTTTCCGAAAGCCGTGCTGTTGCGGAGAAATATACGAATTAATGGCAAAGGCCAAATGCTAAGTCACAATTCGCTCGAATCACTTAGGCAAGACACTCAACTTGGCTGTACCTCTGTAGTTTTCAACAAATTGTCTATTTCCACTTTTGTGGATAGGAATAAGGAAACTACTCTTCCAACACGAAGGGAAAACACCTAAATTCAAGGACAGTTTAAAAATGTTTGAGATCACACCACATAACTCGACAGCGCAAGATTTAAGTACACATGGTGGAATTCCATCAGGTCCACGCGCACAATTATATTTTAGAGAGCTTTAAAAACGTCATCTTCAGAAATAGCCAAATTAAGAATTGAAACCGAGTTAGTTATAGTTATAGGATATGGGTAGTTTGCTGAAAAATCGAGATTAGCTGTCGAAAAGTTTCGATAGCAAACAGATTTGAGATTTCAAAATCATCCGAGAAATCGGAGCCATTAAAAGAAACATGCGAGCGATAAAAGTTATTGTTAAACTCATTTAAATGCTTTTAAAAATTTGCATATGCTGAGCTGGAACAACGGTAATTTATTTATTTGTTTATATAAAATTTATTTACACGTGAAACGCAACTAAAGTAAATTAACAGCCGAATTTAATAGACTCCTAGAAATAAATCTTATGCTGAGTATTATTAATTGCTATTCAAAAGAATTTAAAGAAAAATAAAGGAAAAACAAGAAAATAGAACGGACAAAATTCATATGTAATATAAAGAGAGAGAGAGAAAAAAAAGAAGAAATAAAGTATGTACATCTAGCACAAAAGAACACCCACAGCTGACGTAAATCCGATTGAAACCTCCAAGCCAAAACTTGGCAACCGATAATAGTGAAAAAACGTTGTTTAATTTTCGAACCCTATGAAGATATCAAGATGAGAAGCTACTCTAGCTACGACATAGAGAAAGCGCGCGTATTTAGGAGAATTGATTTGATAGATTTTGAGATTAAATTACAGAAACCAATTAAATTTTTACAAACTCTAAAACTCTAAAGGGATTGAAAAGTTCGTAATTGACTAAGCTTTATGCTATAAGCCTAGAGAAACAAAGGGGACATTGAAGCTTATGTCGCTAGTAGTGTGGGTGAATCCTTAGTAGCATTTATTAATTTAATTAAGAAGGAAACATCGGGGACAAATCTACGTTTTTCAAGTGACGGTAAAAACAGGCAAAGAATCAGGCGGGTTCTTACCCAGTTTCCTAAGGGCAAAGAGCGGGAATTACTTTTGAAGGGATCCTAGTGACTCAACTCTATTCTCTTCTATTTGATAGAGGCCGAGTCCCGCATACCTCCCACTAAGCTTTTCCCATTCTTCTCTCAAAGTTCGTTTATATTATACCTATATCGCTGGCATTATTAAGAAAGAATTAATAGCGGTGTCTACCATACTCATTTTAAAATGAACCCATTTTTAAGCAGATAATATGCCTTCATTTGAGGAGTGTACAAGTTAGTTTTGAACATTCGGTCTTATTTGCATTGTCATAAATAAGTATAAAAGCTAAAAAAAAATTGAAAAAATTAAAATTTAGTTCCCCGCAACTTTGTGTGGGTATGGCCGATTGGTTCCATTTTCGGAGCTAAAAAGTAAACTGTTTCGTAAAGTAAATATGGGAAATTTCAGGGAGCTAATTTTAATAATTTTCGAGTAACGATCAAAAGTCCTAAAATTTTTGTTAAAAAAAACAGAGTTGCGTTTAGTTTACGCTCCTTTGCGTGCTTTTTCTCTAAATAATTTGGCCCATTTTCAATGCCGACCTGCGTGCAGAAACGTCCAATGTTTTACCAAATTTAAAGTCGATATCTTTACACACACACGGACGGGCATGGCAAAATTAACTCAGCATTTCACGATGATCAAAAATATACATACTTTACAGGGTCTCTGAAGCTTCCTTTTGGGTGTTACATATAATTTGGAAAAAAAAGAAAATGAGTATACCTCCATCTTACAATGGTGGGTATAATAAAATAAAGACATTGGAAAGTGTCAATGTTACGTATTTTAGCGCATAAGTAATTGAAAAAAATAAACCCGGAAGGAAAAATGTGCATCAGCATAATTAGCGGCGGTTATTATGCAATTTCAAATTTTGCTATTTTTTTTGCAGTGATCTAAATAATGTAACCTGCGAAATCATTCTGATAGATTTGTTTAATAATAAAATTCAATTTTTAATTATTTTCTTCTAAAAGTGTAAAGGGAGATTATTGATGTATTACATAAACAAAAAGGGTCGTAAGTGGTTATCTTGACGGACACCCGACGTCAGAGAGTATCAGCCAGAGGTGATAGAGTTAAACAAAACCTTAAAAGATCTATTACGGAGATAAGAGCTTATCTATTTCAATAAGAATAAAGGGAAGCCAGAGGCCTGGAGTTTGAAGATCAATAATTTACGGCTAGCTAAGTCAAACGCTTTACTATACTTAGTGTATATGGCGTCAATACGAGAAAGCTTTACAAATTAGGCAAGTAGACTCTAAGAGATTCGCAACGTTTGATCCGATTACCATAATACAAGCTGCTTACTATTGGCTATATATTTATTAGGATTCCGGGATTCAATATATTTATGGCAGTAAGATGATGACCTGTAAAATATATGGACAATGGGAATATATTGCTTTATTATGTATATAAAGTTATAATTACTAATTAAAACTGTTGTTCATCCTTATATCTTTAAAGTGAAACTTCAATTCGGCTATTTTCACCGATTATATTCGTTGCAAATTTAAATATAAAAAAAATAAAATTGAAAAGGTTACGCAAAGACAACAGCAACCACGCGCTCAAGAGAAACCACTAAGACAGCGTGCACTTTGCTCATGATGCTCAAGCACACATACCAAAGGAACCACCAAAATATCCTTACCCTCAACCCCCGGAAGGGACAAATCCATAATTGCACAGAACATCCGACGTACCAATGCCACCTGATTGAACATCATTAAACTTGATTAAACTTGATTAAACTTGATTAAACTTGATTAAACATTATTAAATATTACAATAATTTGCAGTCTTGCGGTACCAAAACTACATTAAACCTGATTAAACATCATTAGGGAATATAAAAAAAAATTATTAAAATTAAAATAAATCTTAATAATTAACGAATCATTCAAAGTATTAAATTTAAAGTTTAAAATAAAGAATTAACAAATCGTTTCGCGCTTGTTGAATAAAAAATTAATTACTGTACATGTGTCTGACGCTTTCCTAGCATTTTCATCATTTTCATCAATCAATCAAAATAAGTTTTTAGAATTACTGAAAATTTCTATTTGTGATTAATCGCTCCTGCGCACATAATGGATGATGAAGGTTTGCGCAAGCTATCCGTTTCTCTTAACCTAATCTTAATCTGTCCTTTAAATATTTTCAGCAACCTGCATCAAAAAGAAAAAAGAAGAACAAGCAACCTGCACCGAAAAGGAAGAAGAACAAGTCACCTGCTCCAAAAAGGAAGAAGAACAAGCAAGCTACACCAAAAAGGAAGCTATCGTCCTCAAATATGGCACACACAGGTTGGTATTGAAAATGGGGCAAACCACCTTCACTACCACGTAAGCTGAGAAGACCTCTGTTTTCCAAAAGGTACGAAAAATTGGTTTTTTGTTCATTTCTCATAAACTACAGCAAATAAATGTGCAAAAATTTGAACGCAAATTCTGTGGGCTATGCTGTACCAATCATGGAAAAAAATGGAAAAAATTCACCACACCTATCTCTATAACGCGCAGAAATCAGCTTCAAAAACCCCGTAAAGTATGCAAGTTCTTGGCCAGTTTTACATAGACGCCTATTCGTCTGTCCATCTGTCTATTGGCACAACTTTATAGTATTTGTGGTAAAGCATGTAGCGTATGAAAAAAGAAATAGTAGTAACACTTATCTAAACAAATTTTCTTTTTGTTATTTATTTACAAAAAAACATTTTATAACACAGGAGTTCGCGAGTTTAGTCAGCAGCAGCACTGCGCTGCCTTTCTCTGTTAATACTTGAGATTACCCAAAAAAACGTATTTAACGTCAACATATTCATCGACGCCGAGATAACCGCCTTCACGATCAATACCGAATTCTTTGACACCGCTTTTGACACTGAAAAAGTAACCGGCTAGACCCCGTCGTGTTTGATTTGCTTTCTCCAAGGCTTCTTCTTCAGTTTTGAACTTAATGATGGAGACGAAGAGATCGAATACATCTTCTGTAAAAATTCTTGCGCTTGGTCCCACAGATATAATCAATGTGTGGCGACAGTAACAGTGGTATAAAAAAATCTGTTCATAATAGGCAATGGCGCGTTTCTAGAACGAAAGATATAACGTATGAAGAAACTCCATAATCATCAGTTACTTATTAATGCATTAGAATTGAAAACCGTTTCGAATTAACATCCATTAGAAATGAAAACCGTTACAAATTAACATTTCTAATTGCAGAAAGATATCAATCGTAATGCATATTTATACGTATAAACGTACGTATAAATTGCAATATTTCTTTTTTGTCGAGACATCCATTTGCGGAACGGTGGCTTGGAAAATTCCTATTTATTGTATAAAATATCAATTGGAATTTCGTCATTTGGGAAGTAGATTACGTTATTAAAAGAATGAAAACTACATTCAAATTATATACCAAATTAAAGGATGTTTGTTATTCATTTGGGACGTGGAAATTAGCATTTGAACGAGATATAATTTTTGTTATAGAAGAGAAGAAATAATAAAAGTAAGTTTGTGAATATACAAAAAGTGACGCGATCATAACCTTCAGCGTGAACAGGAGAAAAATGGTAGGCAAACGAGAGCGTTTAAAACAAGCAATAAATGTGTACGCGAACGTGCACGGAAATGTCGTTATTACTGGTACAACCTTATTGGCTTGGTTGACCTACATTAATTCTATTTCAATTTAACTTCCATTTCACGTGTGAGCACTTAAATTTCCATCTGCCCATCAATCTAAATTGTGGATTTCTTCTTAATTAAATTAGTAAATAGCAAATAAGTAGGACCTTTAAATAGTCTTCTATACTTATATAATTTGTATTAACGTTTAGTTCAATATCTCTTGCATGATATGGAATCATTTTTGACCCATTTTTGGGTATTGCAAAGGAAAGAAAAACTAGAATACACGAAATTTTTTAAACTGATGGCGACGCTACTTACATTTATGATTTATATAGGGGCTGTATTTCGTGTTTCTTTTATTTGAACCCGAAGTATGTATGTAATGCTTTTCAGTTTTTTCTTTTCGTATCACTCGTGCAAAATACGCACTGAAAGCACAATGTCATCACGAAGCAGCCGATGCAGAATTTAATCAATTTATATAGATTTATGCAAAATCTTTTGTTTATGTAAACGCACAACAGAGACGCAATTATCATACAAAACTTTTTGAGAATAAAGACCCACACAATCAAATCAGAAAATTTCTAGTCTTCTTCTTTCTTGTTTTCTGTACATTTTTGAAAAGAAGTGCGGCAATTTTTATTTATTATTCATTTAGCTCCATGTCGGGGAATATTTTCATGGTAATGGAAACTTACGAATGCAAACATGTATGAAATAGCTTCCATTTCGGGAAAATTTGGTAGTATGGTAGATGTTTTGCATTTATTGAAAAGAACTCTGTGATTTCTGTGCTCTGTCCATTCTCAACAAAAAAGAATTCTTATTAGGAACCGATGTAAAGAGAAAAACCAGATGACAGCAACTCAAAATCATTCCACAATAAGAAGTTTGAGGAAGTGGGTGTTTGCGAAAAAAAAATTTAAAGAGGCAAAAAAAAGAGGTTAGAAGTTAGAAAAAGAAATTTGTTAAACATTTACGGTTTCGCCTTTGAACGGTTCGTATACTTTAGAAAGTTAGATGCGAAAAAATTTCACAAAAAATGTTCTTTCAGTATTTATATTTAAATTTAATGACTTATAATTAATGATTATAAGTTTACGAACGTTGGAATTATGTGTTGATAACTTGCAGCCGGATTTTTTATATGACCATATACTAATAGAGCGGCTAAAATAAATGAACTCGTTTGAGCAACGATTGGTGGCTTCGCAACATATTCTCTTATTCATTTTAATTTCATTCATCTTGAATTTTTCATTGATAGGAGCACAACAGGCGATTTTTTGTGTCGCTGCTACAGCCCGTTCAGTTTCTAGGAGCCGATATGAAAATCATGTTTGAATTGTTATGTTTGAAGCAGATGAGCAAAATCTTCATTTACATAGGAGATGAGCAGGATTGTGTGATTTATTGACATGCAGCTGCTCACCTATATGTGTAAGCAGGATAACCGGCACAAATGGGTGAATAATGAGAACTCAGATCAAGAAATTTTGCAAGAGGAAATTGAACGTAAAAGACATGAAGACTTTCGTTTCCTGGAAGAAGAACAACATTTATTAAAGAAACAGTTGCAACGCACGACATGGTACTTTTATTGTTTTATTATTTAGTTTTTGTAAAATTACTCTCTCAACAAATTAAAATGCATCAAAACTTATGTAATACCGCTACGTACACTTCCATTCTATTGGTCGGTTGATTGGGCTTGCTTACTGCAGACAGTACAAGACAGACTATATAAAATTATTTTGTACATTCCTGACATGAAAATATATTATCTACCCAACAATTCCTTTACTCTAAAATAAATATGGACACCGCGGAAACATCTAAATTCTGCAAAAATTCTTAGCGAAACACAGCACCATTATCCGAGTATAATTTCGTCGAATTCTCCCATTTCAAAACACAAGAGTGTACACAATCGCTAAAAGAAAGTGACAGTCTTAAATCAAATGTAAAAACACATCTAAAAAGGGCTTTCGTTTGACTTTCTTGAACTGAAGACTACGTTGGTCCGAGTTTTTAATATCCAAAGAGATTTGCTATTAACACATTATAAATATTGAAAGGTCAATACAAACGCTATCAAACGCTTAGAAATTGACTTGCGAAGTTTTATGCAAGATATTTTTGTCCTGAAAGCGATGAAAATTCGCACACGTCCAATAGAAGCAATCCATGAAGTGTTCTTCAAGTTGGTCTGTAACATTTATCTGTTCGATAGGTGCAGTCATACTCATCAAATCAGAAGGATTGCAAATTTGATGATATGTAGAAATGAGTTGAAAACTATTTCACCTTGAAGCCACGAAGTTTGTACCGTGAGGATACCCGCAAAGCTACCTGATAAGATCCAAAACTTTTTGATGTATGTCAATATTGGAGTCACTGACTTTTCCCCACAATTGTATGCCGTGAATCCAATAGGGTATTCTTGTGTGAAATGCATTTATATCTTAGTTTAACTTGAGATTCTATATGAATTAGGGTTTTAAGCGAATTTAGCCTTTAGCTTGAATGTCTTAATCTTTGTTCAATAATTAATTTAAATAGAACGCATTCGTTTGGTTGATCGGTCGTATAGTTTGCAGCGTTTCAATAACATATATCTCCCCGTGTGTCTCACGGAACATTGAATACATTGGATTGCAAATGGCTTTAATATAATTTTACAGTAAAAGAAAAAAAAACTAAAGAATCAGTTGGGAAATAATCCGATATATCTATTTACTTTAGTTGTAAACGTCTATTTTATTGCATAATTAGGCAAATATGATGACATTTCCTTATAAATTGTAAGTTGTACACGAGCCATATAAAATAAAAGTGAATACATTTTGCCAACGCCAACTTTGTACAAAACTTTTAATGTTTTAACTTAATTTTCATACTAAGATGCCACTCTTCCAAAATGTACAGAAGCGTTAAGCTTTAACAATCCTGTTAAAAAACCACTATTTTTGCAAAGCTTTTTGTGTGAGTTTGTGTTGTAAAACCGGTACCATGTTTCATATGTGTTTGTTGTTGCAGATTGTAATTTTTGATTACATTTGCCCTGCACGTGCTATTGCTTGCGATTCAAAACCGGTAACAGACAAAGAGGACGATTGCGTTTAGTAAATATGAAATTCTCTATTGTTATCCCTTTCATGCATGTTTGTTTCATTCAAGTTAAGCAAAAATGGAAGTTAAGGAAAAATGTTGTTAAATTTGAAAAACAGTACACATTTTTTTCTTCTTTTGAATTGGTCCAACATGCTCCTTTCTCCTGCTGCTCACATTGACAAAATTGCCCAACAATGTTTTCAACTCATTGACGTATTAAAATCGATTTGTGGTGTTTTTTGGGGCTCCGACCATTATTGTATGATTAAACTGTTTAGTGAAGCCAAAATTAGAGTACGCTTGTCCGCTCTTATTGGACATTTCAACTAGAGACCTGAAATTACGTAGAATGCCATGAAATTGGGTTTGTCTGGGACAGATGGCAAATGTTATGCCTCTATAAGAAAGATTTCGTTTACTAGCCAATTTTTCATCTAATAAAATTCTATCTTTCGAGAATCATTCTGCCCTACCTTTCATTTATGATTTTATATTACTTAATTTCTCTTCTTCCTTCTTTAAAATTTTTGCTGACAAAATTAATAATTTTAACATCCTGAACTGATGCATGTAGCTTATTCAAAACTCCTTTTGGTTCTCTATATATAGTCTTACTAGCGAGGAAATTTACAGTTATTACGGCAGAAATCACCGCTGCTGGAACTTGGTCACTACCAAATGGAATTATTTTTCATTCATCTTCACAGATGGACCTAAGACTGATGTTGCAAGTGATGGTCATTGGTTTCCAAGTGGTATTATTATAATTATTATTATTATTATTAATTTCGCCAGAGAAATAAATTCTAAGACTAAACCCTTAAAGCACTAGCGTCTGAGGCCATCGGCTTTTATTAAAAACTCTACCGAACTTGAGATTCGAACCCACGACCATTGAGTTGCTAGTCGAGACTACTCGCCTTAGGCCATTCAGGCGGATTTCAAATGTTAGTATAGAAGCATGAATGTCTTGCGATTCTGGAAGCCACCCACTTAGCAAGTACTCATCCTCAAAGGAATTCCTTATACTGTCAGACAGTAAATCTGTCTTATCCGCTTTGCATAGGTAAAACCTAACTTTACTTATTACAAATTAGATCTCTACTTGATAGCTTGAAATCTAATACATTTTGTTTTAATTTTATCTAGGTGTCTAGTCATATTGGCATTCTTGGCAACACCGCTCCAGATAAAATTGGCATCAGCAGTGGAATAATTCACCTTATGGTCGTCACTTATACACTTTATTTCCACAAATCAATAAAGCTCCTTGATTTATTAATTGCGTATTTAGACGTGACATTATTTGTCTTATTAACAGGTTGATTGTAATGATCTTTTATTGAATATTAACGAAGTGGATAGCTTTTATGTACATGTGGAGTCTTCCTATCTCCTGATCATTTCCTATTTGTTTGTCCGAATGTTGCCAATTCTATTCGCGATTCTACTTCGCAAATTGGATATATGTGATCTTCATGACGGCAGCATTCTTGACATATTAGTTTCTCACAGTTTGATGGCTTCGCAATCTTTCCCTTTTTCAAATTACGTCGTCGAGATATAATTTGGGTTTACAGTCAAATTACGAACCTAGTCGATTTTACACTTTTTTACTCTCGTGCTTATCAATTCTTTCATATGGCACTTTATACTCATGTACTACATTATTTCTTACACAACGAAATTTGCTCCTCGCTGTTCTGCTCTATTCTACATGGTGGACGAGTAATATGCATATTTTAATAAAAATTAAAAAAAAATTATGTGGCAGACATATCAAAGGCAAAATTGAAAAGACTTTAATCAAATAAACATTAAAACAAATAAGTATTAATATTGTATATCTAACCTAACCCCAACTTTACGAAAACTCAAACAAAGAACTCTGTGTTCACATTGCATCTTTTTTACACAACTCAGCGAATTTACGCTTGATGATTTGCTGAGTAGAAAAGAAGAAGAAGAAAACTAACCAATACTCTAAACAAGTTATTAACTTTTTTAAGGCTGGGGCAAAATATTTCGTATTCTCAAGAAGATTCTTTCTATTCGATCCCGGCGGATCATATGTTGTTGATTGACGAACACTTAAGAAGAAGAACAAATAAATAACGTAAACAGCTGTTAGTTAGAGATAAAAACGCGCAAAATTTGTTGTCTCATTAAACAAAAATTTTGGATTTATAAGTAACATATTTATTGGCTTGGTCCATCTTAACTCAACATCTCAAAAAAAAAAAAAAAAACAAGAACAAGAAACGCGTTTATGTATGAATAACACAATACGTTTTTATATATTTTGTCGTCTACTTGTGTTAAGGGTTTTTTTCTAAATATGACACAATATTATGATAAAAACGTAGTAAGTATTAAAAAATTTGAATATTCTCACTTATCTACATGTTTGCACATTATGGCAGAATCGTGTTCTGGAGTTGCTGAACTATCCGATATTAGAACGTTGCAATGAATTGAAAATTCTATTTAATGAGTGTAATATCCACGAATTGCAAGATATATTTCCTAACGTAGTCCAGTCTGTTTTTGGTATAGGAAATCGCGGCATTGGTTGGGGTTTAAGAACAACCACCAAAAAGAATGCGCCACAGTTTTTTGATACATTATTCGAATTCTTCGCTCCTATGGGACCAATATTTCAAATATGCTATCGTTTGCTAAACGATGCTATAAAATTTGAAATAAATTTAGATCAATTACCGGTAAGTAAAGCTTTTTAGAACCAGGTTTTTTTTAATATTTATTATCTTTTATGCAGCATAAAATAAACGAGATGATACAGACTGGCCAGTATTCCATATTCTACGCAGATCTGTTCAATGTTGATACTTTTCGTAGGCAAGTGATATCATTGTCTCTGAACGCATTCGATTATTACATATTGCATTTTTGTATATACGCTACATTTCCATTGCATAAAATGTATCCGGCAGCTCTACAAGTCCACAATGAGCATATGAAGACTGTGTATTTTTTCCTAACAGCTGAATACTTATGTAATTTTTTACCTTGCCGGCCGGATTCGGTTGTTATGCCGCCGAATATATGCCCCACTGTGAAAGCGCCGCAACCTATGCCAATACAACCGCTGCAACCAAAACGTTCACCAAAATATTTGAAAATTCCTAGCGCTAGCGTTTACGATGCGAGTAGCAGTAATACACAATTTATACGTAACACAGTTTCACCAAGGGTGCATGCTTGGCGAACAGAGTCTGTGCTACACTTCTTTATTGATACATGGTTACGTTATGACGTTGATGAAACAAGGGTAAAACAACAATTATCTTACAATTTTTATATTGAACGATAACTCTTTTTGCTTATATTTGAGCTGCTTTAATGCGCACACGCCCATTGTCTCTTTGATGTGTTTGTGGTTAAGGATTTATTATAGATAGTATTTGAAATGGCAATTTCAATGTTTTTGAACAGTATATTAGTACCAAGCACAGAAAGTTTTCACTCAAAGGTAAAGTTGTGCTATTATTATTTGAAACATCGTTCGCACTATGGACACGTCTGTGTTCGTATATCCGTTTTCGAAGGCTAAGACCAATTCAAGGATGTAAATTTGTTTCAAATCTTGACTTTATTCTTATAACAACAATTTGATTCCTATGTTAACAATTTGGGCACACTTTGACTTTCAAATAGCCCTGCAGTCATATTCCTAAAGTCAGATTCGAATCAGGTGAAAATCGTAATAACAAACAAGTAAGGAAATTAAATCCGGTCGGGACCGAACCTTTAGTCTTGGAGCGCGTGCAGTTGAGTTCTCCTATTTTCAAAATAAGAGCTATTGTCGCGGAGGAGGGGCGTGTCTTTTGAAAAATTTACTTCAATTGCCAATTCTTTTGCAAATTTTTAAGCGATATCTTCATTTTTGCTAATGGGAGAATGTTTACCACAAATACTATAAAGTTACGCAGGCAGACAGATGGGCAGACAAACAGGCGAACAAGTTTAATTGCAGTGAAGGATTGTAACTGGCCAAAAATTTGTATATGGGGGTTTTTGGGGTTGTTTCTGCGTGTTATAAAGGTATATTGAAAAAACAATTAAAGTTTGATATTGGGTAGGCGCGGTCAATTTTTCCATTTTTGTACACAGATGCTACGGAATCGCCCATAGAATATGCGTTCAAATTTTTGTAGATTTATTTGCTATGGTTTGTGAGCATTGAGCAAAAAACCAATTTTTCATTCGCTTTGAAAAACAGAAGAATCCTCAATCTACTTGGTGCTGTGGGCGTGTCTTTTGACCGATTTCGGCCATTTTCAATACCGACCCGCGCGCAAGAACTTCCAATGTTTTTGCAAATTTGAAATCGAAAGGTTCATTTTTGCAGTCAGGAGAATGTTTGCAACAGACTTTACACAGACGGACATGCTTAAGTCGATTTAGAATTTGGTACTGATCAAGAATATACATACTGTGTGGGGTCTCTAAAGATTCCTTATGGGTGTCACAAATGTTTCGACAAAATGAGCGTGCCCCTCATCCTTTGATGGTGGGTATAAAAATATGCCATAAAAAATGTTCAAGGCTCTCAATCGCACATTTCTTAAATTTGCTGCTGCCTAAGTGAATCAAAGATATTATTTTAGAATTTTTTCGAGTTATGCACCTACAATCTTTACCTACTTTGAACAAGACATAGTAGATCACGATCGATAGTAAAATTCGCAGTGGCGCTAGTTTCTTGGATACGAACAGGCTAAGGGAACGTAGATATCTTCTGCTCTTGTTTGAGAACGACGTGTATGTCGACTGAAATGAATGAATATTTCTTGAAACGCAGTATTTCAAAGAGAGCGAGTTTTTAAAGTTTCATTAAAACATTCTCAAGGAAGACATAATAGCTAGTGTTGATCGGGCTAGGCGTGATTGAGAAAAATTGAGGGCACATATTATTGGAAACATTCATAGGATATATATCAATACATATATACAATATACATATTTGTTCATACCTCTATGCTTCTATCTACTCTTTAGGATTTACCCAGTAGTGAGTTTATACGAGTGGTACGAATTCTTATTAAACAGACTCATTCGTTTGCGAACTCGGCTTATATTGATGAAACACCTATGGTTACTTTACGTAAGCTTGCTCAACCTATGATGAGAGTACCATTTTATCCGTTCCTAAAAAGTACAATGGGACGTTGGCCTTTGGATAGCTCATTTTCGGTGGTGTTGGAGTTATGGTTGAGCTATATTCAGCCGTGGCGTTACGGCTTTGATTGGCAGTTACAAAAATCAAATGAAAACAATATAGAATTCTCATCAGATAATCGATACCAAACCTTCATACTCGATAATCTGATTATCTATACACAAATATTTGTGCATATATTGCCCCGTTTTGAACGACTAGACTTCACTTCATTGCCTAATGTCATTATGTTGCACCGTTTGGTGAAGGTTAGTAAGGTAGAAAGAAATATAAAAAAAGTGACTTTTCTTATATATTCTTATATGGATCCTTTACGAATGTTTCAGGTGTTCAATCAAACTGGATTGCCAGCGAAATTATTACAAGCCGAGCAGTCTTTTGGAGGAAATTATTTAAAATATGATTCTCCTCGAAAACAAAACACGTTTTTATGGTAGGTTTCTATAAGTTCTGTCAATGAATGGTAATTAATTTATTTCCTTGTAGTGCTGCTAATTCTACGGGCTCCTACGAATGGGACAATCTACATTATGACGATGGGTATACACCTATGTTCGGTGATGCCATGCAAAATACGATAACGAAATTTCTCAAAACAATATGCATAGCTCGGGATCAAGTTATAAAGGAAATAATTGCGAAGACGGAAGAAAATGAGGAACGTTATAAATCATTTGGTATTTTTAAAAGGATTTTTAATAAAATTTTTGAAGAAATGTCGTGCGATGTACAAAAAATGAAAGAGTGTAATAAAATACCGGACATACTGGAATCGGCTATGAACACCCTTGGCGGAATGTTTAACGTATGTTTAAATGGACTTTGTGAAAATGTATAAGTATGACTGACATCTAAAAACTCGTCCTAAAGGTAGATGTTCCTGATATATCAGGGGAAGAAATCGATACATCGTCGCCAAATTGTACTCAGGCTAACTTTTCTTTGTACGACGATAGTAATTACTTGGATGTCTCACATATATCGCCGTTTCAGATGATGAACAACTTAGCCAATATTAAGGCTTCAGTTGATCCCGCTTTGCTACCCATACAAACATATGAATGCGCTTTTTTAGTACGTTTGCTGCATCGTTTGTCTTGCAAAATGAACGAAAAAGTAAGAAAGTCTTTAATGGTTCTTTACACACTCTCTTATTCAGCTATAATTAATTAGTTATCGCATTCTTTTTTTAGCACTTAGAAAATGCATCAGTGATCCGATATATAGGTGTACATGGTGTATATCTGTATATAGGTGTATAGGTGTATATCTAAGTTCATTATTTATATTATTGAATCCCTTTGCCGACTTGTCTTCTGACTGTTAATGTTCTCAAAGTTGTTAATTTTGAACCTACTACTTGTACATTTTTAATTGAATATCAAATTTTTTCCGTGACAAATGCCTGTGTACGACTCGCATGCCTGCAGTAGCTACGAATTTGAAATAATTACGAAATATAGATAGTCTTTTAAAATCTTTTTTTCAAGAAATTCTGTCACTTTATCGAAGATTGACACACATATATATGAGAAACAATTAAAAGTGCTAAGAAAATAGGCTTGAGGGGCTAACCAATATATACGTTGAATTTTCATATGGTTATTTGCAGATTTTGAAGGCAGAGATTTTTCGTAGAGTGAATATCAATGTTCACCTGTCCTAGCTGACAGAATTTGAAAGATCTCAATAACTATGTAAAACAAGTTTAAGCTTTAGAAGGGTTTCAAACCATGAACTGAGGTACAGTTTGGAAAAGTGTGTTTAGTGTTAGAACGTAATGGCCTTGATTTAGTTCCTGACATTTCTTTCAAGACCTTTTCTTTAATGTGACTTGTTTCGTGCTGAGTTTAACCAAATACAAAAGATCTCAAAAATATTAAATGTGTGAATAAGTTTGTAAGTTATGAGTTAGAAGTTGATTAGACCACCATTCGTTGCCTACCACTCTTATTGTTTAAAAAACGATAAAACAAAAAGTCGGGATTTGCGTTTATATATCTAATTCAGGTTGACAGACCAAAGTCTGCTGACCTAAGGCAAGAAAGAGACTGTGAGTTAAAACTTACAACGATTATTGATTTGAAATTCGCTAAAAATATTTATCAAGAAAGCTGCGGTGCAAGAACGGGATGCTTAAATGACAAACAACCGCATAAGAAGTAAACATAAAAGTTATTTATAATGCACATCCGAGTTGATCTAAAAGTTGGTACATGTACTTCACTGTCTTTGTAATTAAATAAGATTGTCTCTTTTATTAGGCTTAAGGTTATAGACAATGTACCGAAATGGTGCAAATATTAGGAATGAAATTCTCTTCAATCTGATTGATTCTCCAAACATCATTGATAAAAAAAAGCAAAATATTTAATTTGAGCTTAATCTGTTAGTGCTCCTTGTTACATAAGGAAGGGCCACTCGATTGTAGTTACTTGCATAAACTAAAATTCTTGTTGCCGCATTAATATACATGGTTTTATTGGTCAAGCTAAGGTCAGTTTAACTCACCCAGTGTTTGGGAGGTTTGATGTCGAGAAAAGCGTAAAGTTATCGGATAGGCCACGCTTTTTAATTTTCCAATTTAACCTTGTCGACTAAATTTCATTTCCCACAGGAACTTTAGAAGTCGAAATCGATATTTAAGGGGACAGACGGACTGCAGCAAACAAGCAGATATATATTGCTATCTTACAAGTATTTCACATAGTACTCTACGATTCGTACAAAGAGAAAGCGATTTGCATATGTTTATCTTAAGTAGGCATATAAGCAGTTTTATATATTTATCTATATAAATATGTATATGCATGTATATTCTTGTTGCTTTGGCAGTGTTTTAAAATATTTATTACAAATTATTAGTTTCATCAAGAAATAGAAGCGCTTTGGTATCGATCTGACATAAAAGGAAAGCTGGCACGTCGAATATTTTATGGTCCAATGACGGCACAATGGTTCGATAAACCTTACGGTAAGCTGTATAGCAAACCATTCAAAATTTCAATGATCACTTCTTTTGTGGGCTCAATTTTTCCTCTAGGAGAAAGTGCTTTGTGCGAACAACAGTTACCACCCCGCTTAAGCCTGCGCTACTTTGCTTCTTACCAATGCTTGTTTTTCGTGGCAATATTCTGTATAATTGGCTATATTAAGTGCCATACCGTCATTATTGGTGTAATTACAGCTATAATGGTTTTGTTGACCTTCTTATATATGTGTTCTTTCTGATAATTGCTGTCTTGTGTTTATTAATCATTTGGTTTGTAATAAAAACACAGTAAAAGGTAAATCATTTACCTATTTGTAGTTATTAATTAAACTACCTGTTTTAAGACGTAATGACGTTCTAGCAGCGTTTTATGGCACTCGTTTTCGGATGGAAGGAAAAGTCATAGAATAATAATATTTGAGTAAGTTAATAAGCATACGTTTAAGCACTAAAAAAAATAACTTTCGCAAAATATTAAAAACTGGTAGCACCAGGGCCATTCTCGAGAAACATCTTTAATTTAGATGACAACTGATGCCAATTTGAGTTTAGAAGAAACGAAAACATCAGACTACAGGGCCATGCATCCAGCAGCCAAAAGTCACACGCCAACAAGCGTTTAACGTCAAAAATTTTCATTTTTTATTGGACTTTAACAATACCAATAGATAAATTAACTTTCTGGGATTAGCGAGTATATGAATAAAAATTTCCAATTTTCGTTTAATAATAAATAATCTTAATCCAAGTTCCCTAACTACCTTTTTGACATTCGCAATTCAAGTCCGTTAGCGTCAATTAAGAATATGTCTGCATTGTCCTCGTGATCGTGAAATTAACAACCACAGATGCATAGACGGATAAACAGGAATGAATCAACTTAAGAATATGCATACTTTACCGCTTTAATAGGATGGACATATCTAATGTTAATTGATCCTTCGAACGATCGATCGATATGAAAAAGAAATACTATATATGACTTGGACCTACTCAATTGACATCCATAATATTTATGAAGGCAGATAATTTCTGTTCAATCTGCGTAAATTTAAGAGGATCAATGAAATGAATGTTGATATGTATTCACGCATATATTTCACACATAAATTATATATATATATATATCTGCATATTGTCGTCTATGTTTGGATATATAGGGACCAAGGATTATTAGTATTGCAAATAACTATGTAATAATTGAACTAGATCTTGAGTGGCATTGGGTACGAAGTTGTTATGAACTAAGAATCATGAGACATTAACAACATTGCAATCGTACAGAACCGATCATTGGATACGCTACACCACTTCTTACAAAACAATACAGGCCTTCATTCATTTGCGTGGTAAAGTCCCGAAAATTGTAATTTACTTCCTTCCAAAGTCATCCAATTTCATAGCAACCCTATTATAGAAGAGGGCTAAAAGCGTAAACTGGCGCGGTCTACATTTAACAAAATTAACCTTCTTGCCAAAGGCCTTCGTATTTTTCATTTATTTTCTTCGCAAAGTTGTAAAAGTTGGGGAATGTTGTCATACAAAGAAGTAGTTTTCATTAGTGTCCATGCAGGCGGTAAGGTCCGTAAAATATGCTTACATAATCCGAACAGTCAATATTTATATCAAGCCATTATTATGGACTAATTCTCACTGTAAAATATTAAAATGTCTTGTAAAGGCTTAGTTTGTAAGAATATTTATGTAGGAATGGTTTCCAAGGGCCCATCAATTTGATAAGCTGACACGTTATTACTCAGCGACTATTGTCAAAAAATTTTAAACATTTCACTTTTTGCAATCCGTACAACTTTTCATATGAACGGTTCGATCCAACCCAATTTCAGTACGACTCGAACCTGGGCCAAAACATGCCAGTACTACGAATTTGGTTAAAATATTTCAAAAATTGCGGCCTGTAGAGTGAGCACAAAAATACATCGACAGATCTTAGATGCACAGACCGGCAGATATGCTTTATTCATTTCAGAAAACGATGCTTGATCGATTGGTGTAATGAAAGGCGCTCATATGGCAAGTCTAAAATGTCAACTTACGTTATCAAAATTTATCAGACCTAATTTATTTCTTAGACACTTTATTATTTTTCATAAAAAACTACAAATTACTCGTTTCGCATGAGTTAACAAAATTACACGAAAGGGTAATGACCGATATTTACAAAGTCATTTAACCAAATATCAGATGCATCTCACTTGCATGAAATGTACAACTTTCATTGCTTTCATTGTTTTCATAATACTCTTAACAATTTCCGTACGCTGTACAACTTTGTATGTATTGTATTCCACAAATAATGACAAGGCCAAAAAAATATAGTGAAAAAACTGTTGGTCCAAATCTCAATCAAAATTGTGTTTTATTTACGTTTAGTTTAGGAGTCACAAAATGAGTGACCCTATGTTTATCATAAGAAATTCATTGAAAAAATATAAGGGCTACTATTGAATATAGTGAAATTTAAAAATATTATTTACTAATTGCAAATATTTTTCTTACATCAGCTATATCATATCCGTTCTCGGAAGTGCCCGTCTTGAAATCCCATTCGTATAAAGAGTCTAATTTTTGTGACTTCTGCGGAGAAATACTGTTTGGTTTAGTTAGATAAGGTATTAAATGTCACGGTAAGTTTGAATCACACAACTCCTATATAAATTTTCATACCAAATGAAATATTGTTGTTTCCCATTCGTGTCGTCAAATATTGTGACAATTCAATTCTTCCTCTTGCTCACACAAATTCGGATCGTCAAATATTGTGAAAACTCCTGTTATTGCGCCACATTGAAGCTTACGAAAAACCTTCCCGTCAATAGCACTAGAATATGCAGTCTTTATATGTACCATTCCGAGGTCTAATCGCGCCTTTACCCTCATTAGTAAAATATGGACGGATTGACAACACAAGTCTTCATTGGAACGTGTTCATTACATAGCACGGACAAATGCGAAAGTATAAAGGATAATTTATCATTAATATCCGACAAAAACAGACATTGGAGGAAGAATTAACTAATCGCTCCATACTAATCGACTTAATGTCTCTGTAACTAGAAGCTGTCCGTCTTTCATTCTCGCAATAAAACTGTATATTGAAGACTAAGAATACAAACTCGTGATCAGATTTTCCACCTAGCAGGAATTGATCGTAGTGAGCAACGGAAGTGGTGTCAGAGATCAAAGAGAGCCGGCTTACAACTGGGGGCATAACGTGTAGGTCATGAATTTATTAATCCTAGCCCAGTAGACGTTATCAAGCCGATGATGAGATTGACTTAGACGCTTTAAGAATAGTGATTTTGATGTTGGAAAGGAAGCTAGTTATTCTCAGAGACTCGGAATCGGAGGTATGACAGATGTTAGGGAATTATTGGCGGGAGTCTTAAGACATTTGAAACCATTGGGGATGATTTAAAAGCATTGACATTTGGTGTCGCACTAATTGAACGCTTGAGGCGTTGCCACAAGATGGTAAAGAGTAATGGCTAGCGACCAGCTTTCAATGACAGTCTTTTCCAAAATTTGCTAAATATAACAACAGATTTTACGGTAGAACAACGTTCTTTGTAATAATTATTTTATAGATATTTCTTAAAAAGGTTTAAAAGAGACTTTCTTCCTTGTACCGAAAAATTCAGGACACGCTTTGAATCAATTTAACCGTTTCTCTCCTAATGTAAAGTGTCTGTCCATTTATTTTGTTACGGAAGTGTGAAATTTGGAACACAGACGAGTTTTGGGCCAAGAATTAAACCAATTGAAAATTAATTGAATTTTGAAATTGAAATTTCTAAAATTTATACCGAATAATGCACAAAACCTCTCGTTCATTTTTTATTTAATTACCCAATAACGTATCTCTCCGACCGGGTATTGTTAGTTCGTCATGACTACAACAGCTCAAACGTCCTCCATATAATTAATTCAGCGACGAAAGTAGTTGATGAGTTTCTCATGAAAATAGTGCTTACAGGAAGCCGTAAGTTTTACCATTTTGTATTGATGTAAGCCATTACAAATGTTGTGTGTACATATATTTCTTCATGTAAACAATGGACTAGCTTTCGTCATAGATTTATTAGATTAATATTTGGTTAAATAAATTAAAAATAATATCTAATTAAAGCATACCAAAATATTAAATAGTAGAGGATAAATCTGTTAATATTAAAAGAAAGGCAATATAAACATTGCCGCCCGCCATATTTAAAACACTTTTATATTTTTACTTACATACAAGGTTCGTAGACTGCAACTTTTGTCCCCCAACTCGCTGAGGAAGCTACTTAGCAATGATAGTCTGCTGCGTCCGTTTGTCGAAAAAGCTGAGAAGTATAAGTTTGATAAACGTATCCTTAGTTGAAAATCATATGATAAATTTGAAAACAGGACGCCACACGTCTCTGATCGGAAAAAATATTAAAACTTACAATCTACGGCATATATATTAATACCAACATTTCCCAGAGACCGTGACAAAGCCTAACCCTCAGGCTAAAAAGCTTTTCATCCCTATCATCTAACGTGTAAATATCACGTCTTCAGTCTTTCGGCTCACAATTTTTGGTTTTAAATAAAAATCTTTGTGCAAACATGCCAGAAACCCTTTGCAGCACGATCTGCTACCGCAAAATTCATGAAATTTTATTGTGCACATGTTAGAGGCCATGTACCTTAGGGAATTTCGATTATGCTAGTTTCTTTAGCTATCACAATTTTTGCGTTTTTAGATAAGCAAACGAGGTTTATTTTTTAGGCGTGCTGCTTAAGTATAACACCAAACGATTTTCTTCTATTTTCGTTAAGATCATATCAGTATGTATTGCTTCATATGGCTACTATTTCCAATATTAATTCAACTTGAAATTGAAAAAAACGTTGTTTACTTGTTCGTCGTAATAAACGTTTACTTTTTTTATTTTTTACGAAAACTAAACGATAAAAGAGATCAACATGATTTTCCTTGTTATAGAAATTGACCTCTGACCGCCTCTGGACTCTTGGAAAAATTCAATTCCAAAGCACAAATTTTTTTCCAGCTGTCTCTATAGATCTGCTCTTATTGCATCAATAATACAACGAACAGTCTTGATGAGATAGGTCATTGAGAGATCGTGGTATATCGGAGTAACCCCATTCTCTAACATAACCCCGCAATAAAAACTCCAATAGAATTATATCGCAAGATCTTTCCGGCAAACGCCCACAGGCATTCTTCGAGATTACACGATCATTGTTAAATCATTTAGTTAAAACCACATATTGTCCAAGTAGAAATCATTCAATTTTTGCCACAAAAAATCACTTAATATATTTTCTTCATTCATGGTAAAAAAAGTTATTCTCGTACACGTAAAAGATATCAAAAATTGGGCTTTTTTTGTAATATAAAGGCTTGTTTTTCAGAAGAACCTTCACGAATTCGGTAAGATTAAGTTTTGTAGTTTTGTGCTTTACCACGAACTATTAAAAATAAGACCTTTTTACCATATTCAGGGTTCGTAAGAACGACGAGTTAATCAGCCATTTTTGTTGAGAACTTTTCTAAATTGGGACTTTTTTTCAGAATAAGGCCACAATATTGCCATCCACCTATTTCGTCTATAGTAGCACGGTAGAACAGATTTCAATAACTTACGAGTTATCTTAGACGCACATTCAACGCATGTATGCAGACCTTCGATATTAAGAACCCCAATCGCTTCTTGACTTTTCAAAAAAGCAATAGTCCAAAGGAATCTGTGGCCCGCATATTGTTGAAGGCTTCTGTATTAGTTTTGTAAGGCGAATATTAGAGAATGCTGTGATGGCCTGGACAATCAGTTCGAAATGTGTGCATTGACTTAAGTGAATCGACGCGGCGAAGTTTTTCACACGGCGCTCTACGCAGTCCAGATACTCGCCTTTACAACTTTCCGCTTATGAAAACGCGTGATGTTCTTAATTAGTGTTCACTGTAAAAGTAATAAAAAGCGTATTTCCCTCTCCATTCCTCCATTCCTGCTTCGGTGAATATTTAACATGTTTTTAGCGTTTCCGAGGCATTGTGGAACGATTTATTCCAAATAAAGCAAATCTTAATTTAATATTTTCGAAGACCTCACGACTTTAGAATATATGCAATATTGTTTGCCGCAAATTTAGGTTATATGGGTTTTCAAATAATTTTCTGGGGAAGGAAATTGAGTCGTTTGCTTCTAGCTGGATGAATTTGCAGTAAAAGTGAATTCCTGAGAACATTCCTTTTGTTTAAAGTTTGTAAATGCGTGAAGTGATTTTGTTGTGTCAATGTTATTAAATTTTCTTATTTGTACAAATGAAATTAAAATCTCTTTCTTTAATTAGTAAAGAAAATACAATTTTGAAAACAATCTCCCATTCAAACAAAACAATTGTGGACAAATTCTCATTATAAAGCACATTGTCTGTAACTGCCTTAACTTTACCTTGGCTCGAAGTATTGCATTTGGAACGATTAACCCTATTGACATTCTACAATCAGCTACAAAACAGAATATCAATACAATATGTAACTTTATCAAAACTACTAGGCTCAATATCTAATGCACTTTTATAAATTAGAGCCGATGGCCTGTGTTGCTAGTGCTCAATGTCTACCTTTTTTAGTCTACGAATTTATTTCATTAGTCTAAAATTATAATAATAATAATAATAATAATAAAAAACAAAACAAGTAAGAAGATTATATTCAGTTGTGATTGAATCTTTTATAGCCATCACCGTGATCCTAAAAAGTGGGAAAGGGACTACATTTTCTTAATCTACAATATTGGGTGGGTGCAGTTGATTTTTTCTATTCTTAGAATAAAGGACGAAATACACATAGTATACTTTAGAAGTAACAAGCAAAAAACACGGAAAACAAAAGTGTTCACAGTATTTGGTACATAGACTAACGGGCATTGTAATCGTATTCCTTGTAGAGATTGGGTCGGTTTCAAACCCTTTTGCAAGTTGATAAGCGATATCTTCATTTTTGTAAACGGGAAAACGATTACCACGGTTGCTACACACACTACACAGTTGCCTTGTACTTTCTGACCTTATGACGGAGCAGGCAGACAGACAAAAATGCTTAAGTCGACTTGGAATTAGATACAGACCAAAAAATTTATATACTTTCTGTTGTCTCTGAAGCTTCCTTCGTTCGACGCGGGTTAAAAAATTCTTATAATATACACCACTTGTAGTACAGCGTATATTAGGATGTGCGGACGTTTTCCTTGCAATTGTTACAGAAAATTCAATTTTCAAAACATACAAATATTCAAAACATTTGTGCTATTTTCTAACATTTCTATTTACATCCTTCATATTTTTTCGTACGTGGGTTTTTGATAATTTTGGCCAGTCCCCTCCCCCGGTTTAGCTAAGATTTCAATTTCACGAGGATATCAATAAACAAGTAAAAATCTATGTGCGGCTGGGGCCGAATCTTGTATAGCCATCATCATTCCAAAATCTTTGCTTCTATTTATGGTTATAAAAATTAATCTACCACGCCGTGACGTCAACCACAATTAATTTAACTTAACTTTTTGCATTCTACTCTCCAAATGATTTTATTTGATTTCCACTCATTAAAAAATCAAGTTAGTCGAAATTAGAATTTGTAGGTGAGTTCGTAACAGGTGTGCAAATTAATTTTGGCCATTTTTTGACAAAATTCAACTTTATTTGATTTTATGATTCCTTCATTACTTATTGTCATTGGGCAGGTTCCAGTTAAGTTAGTGGAAGAAACTTCGAAATTTCGAAATGAAACAGTCATTTTCGCACGCTTTTAGCTTTGCAGAGCTACTGATATATGGCTGCATCGATCTGACCCAGTGCTAATCAAACGCAGACAAATCTGAAAAATAAGCAGCAGTGATGATGCCCACAACCAAGTTAAAGACCACCTCATAACACAAAATTTTTTACACGAAATCTCGTGAACCACTTCCTAAATGTTTGGTAGCTAATTGGGTATTTGCTCTAAGCCAACTTTATCATTTCTGTAGCTTCAACAGCATTTGTTTCCAGTTTAATCAGGCAACCCAGTGCCGTAATTAAACGTCCGTTTTTTTACACTTTAAACGTCAGCTTATAAGCACTTGAAACTCATCCCTAAACCACTAATATCTAAGTTATCTATATCGCAAATTTTGAGAAAATTGGACGGGTGAGGGGCGTTTTATGAAACAGCCATGGGACAGAGTTCATTTGCGCATTTATTATTGATTATATATTAAGATTTTTATTGGAAAAATCATATTATTATATATTCTCCGATATTGGTTAGATGTAAAGGGGAAAGCGGCACATCGAACACTTTATTATATAGTGACAACGCAGTATTTCGGTAGAACTTACGATAATTCTCTGTAGTATCTAATTCAAAATTTTGATCATTAATTCTTTCTTAGGTTAAATTTTTCGTCAGAAGAAAGCGGGTTGCGCGAGAAACGTTTACTATCCCTTCGTACGTTAGTTGGTTTCTTACCACTGGTTGACTTTCCTGGCACTGTCTTGTGCAATCGGTTATATTAAATGGGATACTATTACTATAATCGATATCCACATGACAGTTTTTCGAGTTTGTTGTATTCTATGTATTCCTTCTAGTAATCACTTTGTTGTGCCAATCATCTCATGTACAATAAAATCACATTATAGTCAAATGGTTTGCGTTTATTTTTAGTTATCAATTATACTACTGGCTTTAACAGGTCTACAGAGCTTTCTTGGGAAAAAAATATGAAAGCTTTGTTAGGCATGATTACGCATATTTAACAATAATTTTAAAGGTTGATTAGGTACGGTGACCAGCCGTAAAACAGGTTCAATTGGTGTAGAATTTAAACAACTTAAATGAAATGTTTTTACCACCTGCGGATTCAAAGAGTGGAAAAAATTGTTTACACAAGTGAATGTTCATTAAATGAAACCGGTATTTACCTCTTTGATTAAGTGGTGCATTTGACTAATTGCTATTTTGCGACCTATACATGAACGATTGCCAATGGCAAACGGTAGAGTTCCATGGGCTTGTAACACCGACTGCAGTTGACCGGTACTCTCGTTGAATATCCAACGTTCTGGCATAACTGTCAGAGGATCAGGAAAGTGCTTTGAATCGCGACCAGCTGTGTAGAGCGACAGTAAGACCAGTGACTATTTACAAAATTTACAAAAATCTCGAAGTCATAAATGCCAAGTGGAAACAGATAATTTGAAATACTTACTTTTTTCTTAATGTGATAGCCACCAATTAAAACATCACGGGGCATATATCGACCTATAAATGGTGCCACAGGATACAAACGCAAAGTTTCCTTAATAAAACCATGAACTAATGGCGAACTGTAATTATCTAAAGCATAATACTCTTCCAAAAGTTTTTGCGGCAATTCGTGATCTTTCGATAATAAATACAAAGCCCACACGCTGGAAAAAGCAGTCTGAAATCATATAGAGTTAAATAGATTTATCAGTCACATCAGTCATTTATGCCACAAAAATTTGTATGTAAAATCGAAGATGAAAGGTAACCAGGGAAAAGGTTTTGAAGAATTGTTCAATTTTCCTTAAGCGGAACTCCATTTATATGGTTCTTCCGAAAGTGAGCCAATCAAAAAAACGCAAAAAGAAAACTTTTAAATTTTCCTTAAGTCGAACTCCTCTTCTATGGTTTTTCCGAAAGAGAGCCAATAAAAAAATAGCATTCGCCTTGAGGTGAACATTTGGATGAATCTTGATATCAATTCAGTAAATTAAAATTAGAAACAATTTTGCTGGCTGCTGGCGTGCCGGATAGTCTGTCGGCTTGATTTTTAGGTGGTGCAAGTTGCACTGATTTATGTCTAGTTGGTGGATACGTAAACGAATCACGTCCTCCCAGTCGTTTTTAAAGGGTTTCAGACATATGTCAATATACAGAATGCGGCTTGTGTGCATTTCTCTTTAATTTATGAGCGCCGGTCGCCTAAATGTTGGCGTGTAGGCTTTGGTCAAGAAGGAAGGAGGATGGAAAGGGCAGAAAGGATGTAACAGCAGTCGGCGAGATACATATCTGATCGGTAAGTGTTACGTCCTTTTCTGTGGAGCGTTCATTAGAGTTGCAGTCATAATTCAATTATTATTAAACTATGATTTACCGCACAGAAAATTGAAGCCGGATATGCCACTTTTTATACATGCAATAGTAGATTTTTGCCTGCTTTGTTGGGAGACCGCAATCATTTTCGAACTTGATCTGTGACCATCAATTAATAACACATATGCCAAGGAGCACTTCTCAATCCCAGCCTTAGCGATCCTAGGTTTCGCGACAACAGACGGAGAGACAGACGAGCAGACCAGTGCAATTGCAGTCAAGAACAGATATAGTTTGCAGAGCATCTGTTGCGTATATTTGGATTTTAAAACGGAATGGACAAATCTGAATATAAAAAGTAAAAATATATATATATATATATATATATATATATGATATGAACCTAGCCTTTCGACATCCACTATGCTTATCATCGAACCGTGTTGGTCCCATTAATCCCGTTTAATGCGCATCAATTGCAAAGATGCATACATAAAAGTACACGTATACAGTTACCAATAAACCCTCCAATCGATTTTATCTTTGACATACAATTTCAATTTAATTTGATCATTTTTTTACGGATTACGATGGTTTCAGTAACGCTCATTGCGATCTTTTCAAAATAGTTGAAAATCCGAAATACATGCATTGATTAGATGATGTATTTTTTGATAGCGAAAAAGACAGCATTGGCTTAAGAACTCGTGTGGTATTTATTCCTCGTCGACTAAAAAAATGTTTCGATGTTGCGCCAGAAAATATTAAAGGCCTGGACATTATTTTCGATAGTCGATAAGTAAATTTGGAACGGGCAGCTAATATCCTAAAGATATCAAAAGACAGTGTACTCACTATTTGGGTATGAGAACGCTACTTCCAAATAGCCATTGCGGTCACTCAAACTATAATTGATTCGCATTGCTAGAAAGATTGTATAAAGTGAAGTTTGAGTTGCTGCCCCAGCTGCACTATTCTTCAGACTGTTAGCTGTTTGCAAATAACACCACCACGCGCAGTGTGACCTGAAAAATAGATCTATGGAATCCAAATTTCCTGTGGCCAAGGTTTCTGTAAAGTTACTACCATCCTTATCCTTATACGGAATTAGGTTCACAAAATAGATACACATGATTTAAATTTGGTCCAGCTAGCTTTTGCAATAAATTAATATTATTAATAAGTTTCTATCATAAAATATTGACAATTCAATCTTTTTAACATATATGGGTTTATTTTTCATGAGAATCGAAATTCGATGCAGTAAACTTTTGTAGCAAATAACTCCTATGAAGCAGTTTTCATTAGGAATATTTTCAAGTTGAAACTTTTCGACATATGACGATTCCGTTTCCGTAAGAAATATTTTACATCACATCAGAATGCGGAAATATTGCCTTTCAACGTTTTTTGCCGAGGAAATTTGAAACTTGCGTATAACGACTTTTCATTCAATCCAGTTTCAATCGCGCCCGTTTTTGGCGTCAATGTACCAAATTTCATCAAAATATCTTACAAATCGCGAGTTTTAAGTTGAACAAACGAATGCATAAACAAACATCAGTTGTGGGCTCAGTCAGACAGACAAGCTTATATTAACTCAAAATCATTCTCTGTATAATAAAAGGTGAGTTCATCTTAAGTTCATCTTAAGTGTAAGCAAAGATGGATATTATAAATGTTCCATCTTAAGTCCTTCTGAATATTACATGTACCCGCAAAAACCGAATATATCCTTTGTCACAGCTGACGTAAGGTATGAACAGATAGGCAGATAGACAAACATATTTAGTTATGTAGACTCCACAGTTAATTGTCATTAAGAATTTAGGTACTTTATAAGTTCATACTTTTAGGCGTTACAAATTTTTTGGCAAATCTAATATAAAACAAAGTTTGTTTACAGAAAGTAAGGGCTTATCACAGTTTGTTTACAAAATGTCGTTTTGCCGCATATTAAGGATCGATTGCTATTCGAATTTATTAAATTAATAATGACAATTTGTTTGAGAGTATTTGACATAAAAAAAAATCATCTACTGTACAGGAGAGATATTAGTAAATTGTATCATGTCAAGAAATTAAACGATGGAAAACAACTTTTTTGTTGTATTATGGTCGATGAAACAAAACAATTTTTCACGATTAATTGTAACAGATAGATAAGCGTAAAAAATATGAAAAATTTGCGAATGAAAAATAAAATAAATTTTAAGCATTTAAGAGTACAACCATGCACACTGACACACATAAAAGATGAAGATAAAATATAAGAAGAAAAGATGAAGATTTCACTTACGGTATCACCAGCCGCTATCACTAAATCAACAAAGATACGTTTAATAACCAACAATGGCACTTCGGCTTCCTTAAGCTTGGCATATAGTCCATCATCTTCATTTGTTGATTGCTTCATAAATTCATCAATAATATCGTTGCCTTGCTGCAGAACTTTAGTAACATTTGCTTCGAATTCCGACCATAATCGTAAATTTAAAAGTTTCGCCAATTTTGGAGGAAAATTCATTAAAGCTGAACTATTTTCAAATATTTTATGAACAACTTTCGAAAAGTTTTCTAAAGCCAATTGCAGGCTAGCATCATATAAATAGGAATTCCCAAACATTACAGAAATTATTACTATATAGAAAAAAAAAAAAAAAAAACGTAATAAAATATTAATTGAATATTAGTCATCGCCATATCATACACCATCACTTACCATTTATAGACCAACGATACAGTTCATCTTCTAAGTGCTTGACTTCATAGCCGAGGGATGTACGTGACTCACATTCAGTTCGCCACTTGTTAATAAGCTTCTCGGTACAAATTTGTACATTTAAATCGATCCAATTGAAACTGCCGTTCAATAGAAGCCGATTGAGTATGCGACGATTGTGCAACCATTCTTCGCCTTCCCTTTTAAATTCAATCATAAACAAACGTCAGCAATATTTGGGTTGACGAACGATTTAAGCGCGTCATCTTAACACAATTTTTATACCCACCATGCGGAGGCTTGGTGTATACTACTTTTGTTATGATGGTTGTGCGACTTTGAAGTGACGTAGAAAGGCAATTTAGGCATTCTTGTCTGTCTGTCTGTCCGTTAATATTTCAATTTCAAAGTTGTGCAATTTGCATTAGAGCAATGAACTCTGACTTAAGCATTTTTTGTTGACGTTAACGAATCGAAGTTCATTCAACCTCAACACACCCCCAACGCACTCATCACGCAATTAAAAGACTAAAAACAAAACTTAATGGAAATTTAATGGAATATTTAATGCGCTTATATTTTCGCCAATTGTTTTCTATCTAAAAGTCCGCCGCAATGTTGGTTATGATCGCGAAAATATCTTGAGTAAAAATTTTGGTTTTGTTCAACCGCTAATCAACATATTTCGGTTACCTAACACAAGTTGATGGTGAGCTTACGTAGTGATGGTGAAGTCGTGAAAATATTTTGGGTAAAGATTTGATCTTGATTAATCGCTTATTACCTTATTTAGGTTACTTAGCTCAAGTTGATGGTGGGTATACACAATTCGCTCCAAGGCGAATATTGATATTTTTTGTTTTCCTTTTCTTTTTCTTTTTTTTGTTGTTGTTTACTATAGATCAGAAGTACTCACATGAAGAACAATCCCCTCTGACAGTTATAGTGTTTATTATACAAAATCCATGCCTCTGGTAGGGGATGCTCCGGATGTTGACCTTCATGCAAAAATACAGCTCTCATTAGATTTGCAGATGAGACAAAAATAGCATCCTGAGTGCCACCCAGCCGTTCGTGAAATATGCAGCCGTATTGACGGTGACGCTTATCGATGTAGTTGTGCAATCTACATATATATAAATATACGCGTATATATAAGCATATATGTGTAAACAAAACGTAATGTTATGAATGAATGGATAGATAGTTTGGTGATTGACTGAATGCAAAAAGTTGAGCTTGAATTTTAAATAGCCCAATAAATACTAATATCGCTGTCACGCACACACCTACCCACACAACAATTTATACGTAAACAAGTGTTGTGATCAACCTAGCACCTTAATATACTATAATTTTATTGCCAATGTTTTTCATTGTAGATAAAAAGAAAAAAAGCAAAAGACAAGGAAAAAATTATATACGACTTTGACAGAATCATTATTGCCCACTACATACCTAATGACCTAAATTTTTTAAAAAATTCAAGTATATCCTTTGACAATATTTTAAGATATCTGAACATGGTAATCTTGCAAATGGATTAACGTCAATCAAACATAAACTTTACGGGTTCTATTAAAAAATACATTATGCATTTCGCTAAAGTTTACCGTAGTGTTGCACTTCCTGTGGTTATTTTGTACGTGTACATGCAAATAAATTCGCCGCGGTTATCTTCTTTGTAGAATAGCAAACAGCATGACATTAATTTTAGATATTTAATTAATGGTTTGGAATAGAAACGCTGCATGTTTGTTCGTTCTCAAGCAAAGAATAAGCGAACGGACAGATATCATACCTAACTTTAGTACTTTGTATGAAATATAGATACGATAAATGCATCTTAAAGTGAATGATATATGAAGAGACATGGAAATACGCATTTCGTTTTATTATGCTTCCGTTTTACTCTTATTGTAATTGCAGGTACATGCATTAACTGCAAAATTACGCTGTAACAATATTTTACTTGCAAATAAAAGACAGGCCGTCTTACGCTCGTGTAGGTATGTGTTTTAATTGTAAGTTCTTGTATGTGGACGCACGCAAAGAAAGGACAGAGGTGCAGACATATAAATAAACATAGTTTTAACGCAAAGTAATTTCAATTTATCACTGTTGCACATACCTATTTTAACTGCAAGTTAAACCTTAGTTATATTTAGTGGAAAGGAATTTCACGCTCACGATTGCAACTGTAGGCGCCAAGTGCATATTTACGCTCTAACAAAGGTCATTACGCATTCGTTTACACACAAATGGATGACAAGCGGGCAAAAGTACGTTAATGTCGTATAAAGAGGGAAAACTATTATACTTTCCCAACGTTAAAGACAAGGCATACTTTTAACCATTTGTTTGCATGCAAGGAAAGCTAGATAGAATAATTATATTTGAGGAAATTATAAAGTATTTAAACAAAAAAATTATTTTTGAAAAATACAAAAAAATGACCCTCTCGAGGCCGTTCTCACAAAGCATATTGAATTTCAGGGACTCTGCGTCGAAACTAAAAAACAAAATCGTTTTGTCGACATGTCAATAGCAAAAGAAGCACAGAAGAATTTAAAAAATATTGATTGGCGAGTATTTAAATGAGAAAGAAAACGTGCAGTTTCCAATATTCGCCAGTCAGTATTCGACCAAAAACAGCAACCTTTTTTTTTTAATATTTAATGTTTAAATTATCGAAAATTCCCTACGCGTCGCATAAGGGAATGTTATTTTAAAACTATTCGAATGAAAATAAGGAAAATTGTTGGCGTTGTGCTCTGGCCGTGTTGACAAATTCTCCTTGGAGGAAAACGCTTTTAAAATTTTTGAAATTAATGAACATCTTTTCTCTGCTACAATGGGTCTTTTATTATATTTTACTAATAGCTTACAATCTTAGGACAACAAGAATGCCCGTCCATGTACAAAGATTCTTTCTTAGTCATTTTACTTGAAGAGCGTGTTTCTTTTGCTATATCTGTTGCGAAGTAGCAGAGAAGACGGCAAGAATGTTTAAAAGTCTTCGGCTAAAGGGTTTATAATTATTACTATCATTGAGATCTTTCGTATCGGTCTTAATCTCATATTTATTCAATAGAAGTCTGAATGTAAACACTTTCTAAGGATTACGTTAGATAGGATGTCAGACGGGTTAGGACATTGATTTGTAATTTCCCAGAAGGGATTTACATGACATAGGTAGTTTTTTCGGTACGTTTTGGTAAGAACTCGAACTTTGAAGGGAAATATTTCTTTTGGACAATAAACGCCTTTTAAGTAGATTCTAAGAAGTTCAAAGCTTCTATTAAGTCAATAAAAAAGGAAAACCTCCTGTCGAGCACTGGTGCAATTACATATTTTAACAGCAAAATACGCCGTATCAATAAGAAGATAGAAGGATAGACGTATTTAGAAGATTTCGTTATAAAAGAAATTCCGATATTTTTTCTTTTTTAAATTCGCTTGTAATAAAAGAATATTTTATACGCATTTCATAGAGGTACTAAGCCAGTAGGTTGACGATTGTGTATATAAGAAATGAAATTCACTTGCTGGACACTAAGCTATAAATGCAGGTAAACGAATACATACACATGGCAGGTTATTGGCTTTGACAAAAGACGAAATATCACTTTTGTTACAAATAATTTATGTGTTTAAATTCACACACACACACACACACACACACAAACACACACACACTAATGCGACTACAAACACATTTACACCTGAGGTACTAGTCGTAGAACAACAAATGGTTCAAAAACCGTTACCAATAATTTTTCATTTTTGGCAAAAAAAAAAAAAAAGAAAAGTGCAAATTTGTACCTTATCATCAACAGTTCTTAAACGGAATTTTTTTTTGTGCTTATAGATTTCGCTTTCAGGCGTGACTTTTTAAAAAGACTTTTGTTGATTGTGGTATATATATATGTATATAGATTTTTATGGTTTTTTTAATCATACGATTACTTTTTAGTCAAAGACGTTAAGGTTAGATGTGACTTCATGCCCACATACACACACTTCCACATACGCACATATATATATTATGTACATATTGTATGTTCATACGTATGTGTGTATGTTAGTTGTATTTTATCCATACATATATATAATATCTATATATAAGCATACATCCATACATTTGTCCAAACCATCCATACATCAATATACTTATACATATATATATATGTACACATATATTTAGTGGCAGCGTTGTCTGTCTGGAACTAATAGTCCTACGACGCATGCGTGCGTGTGCATATATATATATTAATGTGTATTGGTATACATTCCCTAGATTTCGTAGAAGACAAGAGGCTAGTGGACCCACGTAAGTGTGCACACACAATCTCTTCCGTTTAGATTCCGTTTTAAATATGATATTATTTCACTTACTGCGGTGCGGCACCGGCTGCTAAAAATTCAAAAAATGTCCCAAATATCGGCAACCCTTTTACCCTAGGTATGGTCGCGTGTTGCTTTTCAAAAGGCTGTGCATGTGCTGTGTTTTGTTGAGCTGGACAAAAACGTTCATTGTCGAGTTGTTGTTGGGCGCTTTTACTCTTGATGAATAAACATTTTTTTAAAATAACTACAAAATTAAACAGCGCTAATGTAATCATTCCATAGGCCCATCTTAGGATCCAAAATGTGTTCCTAAACGACGACATTTGAAATATGTATTTAACTTAATTTAATTTAATTTAATATAATTTATTGCACAACGAATTGTCCGTCGTAGGGGACCTTAGGTAATTTCTTTTTCTTTTAATTGTTTTTTGTTATATTAATCGTTATTATCATCCGAAAGAAATAAATTCAATTTAACGCTTCATTAATATGATCTTTAATCGTCGATATGATTCTTTAACAAAAAGCCGGCATTTACATTAATTATTACAAGAACAACATAAACGTTTAGTCTTAGTTCTGCGCAATTTAAACCTTGTATAGATAGGTACCGGCAAACAAAATTAAAAATAGACAATAAATAGATTCAAACGATTGTTTCTTCGCGTTCGTTCTTATTCGTTTGTTTGACGAAAGCTGTAGTTCCCTTCTTGGTTTTTCAATGTTCAACGGTTTAAACAAATCTAAAAACATATCGTAACTTTGTGCCTTTATATGGTGTTTAAAATCAAAGAAAAGAAAAAAAAACACACTCTGAGCTATAGTATCCAACAATGTAATGGATATAACGGCTGAATGTATGTAAATGAGTAAACGGGAGCCGTTAAAGATTAACTGAGCATTGAATTTTGTCTGATTTTTATTTTGTTTTTTTTTTTTTGGTCTTTTCTTCAGCAAGCAGTATAACACACGCATAACTAACTTTAACTTTGCACACATACGCATATATATTTATATATATAATAAGATTTTGTTATTGTTTTTCTCTTTTCTCGCTTTACATTTATAACGGAGCCGGCACAAGAACAAAAATAAGAATAAGAATAACAATAATAAATAATAAACACTTTCCCTGCATGCCATGCTGCTTGTGCTGCTACTGCACTCACTGGCTTCTATGCATACAACTACATCCATGTATATATATACTTAAGCGTCAGATCAATGACGTCAATTACATGCAATCGTGCAGCTTGTAGCTAATCGTTAATAGAAATATGTACTTATTTAAGAGAAAAAGACATTGAAATATTTTTCTCTGTTTACCTATTTGCTTGTTGCAACTTCATCTCAATCGCGTTAAAGTTCGATGGGCCATCAAACTCATTTAGCGGCGTTTTAGTCGTGTCGCAAATATCCATATTAATGCTCTTAAACACGTTGCACAACGGTGGCACACCGAGTTATATATTATAGACTGTGAGAAATGCATTCTCTTAAAACGTTACTCCAGACAGCAATTAAAATTCAATAATCGTCTCTCTGCTTTGAAAAAGAAAGAAAGAGCACTTCGTATTCTCTGATAAAAAAAACTTTTTCAATTTTATTTTAGGGGAAAGTTCGCTTATAAAACGACAGTTATTTATCTTTTATCGAGAGCCGAAAGAGTCTTGCGGACGTCTTGGAGACTCCCACAAGAAATATGATGCCGCCGTTCACCTAACTTTGGCCCGCTGACGCGCTATAGTGGGTTTGCTAATGTGTTTTTTTATGCCTTTGGACGCATATCGTTAGCAGACTTCGAAATTTTTCCATTATGCTCAACTCCAACAAAGGTGTACGAGGTGTTTGTGAAAGTATGCAACACGCAGAGAGCACTTGAAGGAGATCTGAATTTTACAATATCAATTGATTTGGGATAACTTTGCAAATCGATCTAACCTTGTTTGTCCGTCTGTTCGTCTTGCTTTCTTGTGTTTATTCTGCAGTCCATAATTTTTGAGATATTTTCTTGAAATTTGGTACAGTGACTTGTTTTATTCCAAAGACAAAAGCTGTTGAAAAAGTTTCGTATCGGGGCGTTTTTCCACCAATTCCCATATAACGCCTTATTTTGCAAAACAGTTATACTGTACGATAGTGGGCCGTGGGCCGTTGTAATGTTTTTACTTCTTTCACTTTAAAAAGAATAGTAAGACAAGGACGAAAAGTGTTTCGAAAAGAGAGCCTGGTTTAAAAAATCAAAATTTTTAACATCCTTTCTTGGCAAGAATCTCATTCGAATCTTGACTAGAAGATTTCACATTGTTTTTCAAATAGACAAATGATACCACATTTTGAAATTTATTAAATAAGCTTAGAGATAGATTTATAATTTGGTGATTGCTGACCGAAACGGTTAGATCAAATAGTGAACTTTCGATGCTATATAAAATTCGATGGACGTTGGGAATTTTTTTTATTTTTATGTAGTCAGTTTGGGATCGCGGGTTTAAAATATGCGCAATTTATGTTGTACAGGCATGTTTTTTGACTGAGATTGACCAAGTTTCAGCACGAACCTGCATGCATTAACTTTCAATGCTTTCAGCGAATTTGTAGACCATATCGTAAATGATTTTCCGTTTTTTTCAATGTTAAAGATGCTAGAAGCAATAATTAACCGATCCTTAGTGCAAATCTTGAAAAATTTGAAGAAGGTGGTCACATACATTCCTGCCTTGCGTGAGGCAATGGAAACGAAATGAAATCGTTCTATTTTTAAGTACATTCACAACGAGTGAAAAGTTGGTCATATACGATAATAACGTGCGAAAATCTAAAATGAATCAAGCTACACAATCGCTACGAAGTTCAGACTGACCCCATGTCAACTAATGAGTTTTGTTTGATGGGATTAGTCATAAGATGAGTCTTGTATCATGAGCTATTTTAGCGGGGCTGGACGATTGATTACACTTTCTGCTCACTGGTATGATTAAATCGATTATTCCAGGAAATTGGTCAAAATAGATTAACAGGAAAGGCATCGTCTTTTATGGCGAAAATACGACACGAAACTTTAATAATTTGGCAAAAATTGATTGAACTTAGCTGCGAAGTTGAAATGCACCAATCGCAACACTTTTCGAATGTAAAAATGATGAAAGTTCATTTTTTTACCTGGAAGTTCTATAATGGCGTTATAATTTCATCAGAAAAATGACACAGGATTATTACTCAAAATGCCACAAGTATAGTTGATTGCTGTCCGCCATCTTCTTGTGCCGTGGTAGATTCTTCAAGACAGGTTCTTCTCAATCATATATTTCATGAAAGCGTTACAACTTCCACAACCGAAGCCAGAGTTATCTTTCACGCTACGAATCTTTCCCATAAAGACAAACTCAAAACCTTCATTGTTACTGATAGTTTGTCTATATTAAAAGCTGTGCGGAATCCTGCGTCGTCGAGATGGAGCGCCATCAACAAATCAAGAAATATCATTACAACACCCGGCGAAAAAATTAAAATGCTTTGGCTACCAAGTCATATCAGTTTATTGGGAAATGAGCGGCGAAGTATACTTCTTTTGCACCTCTGATTAAGGATGATGTCGTGGAAAAGTTGAGTTCAGATACATTGGAAGAAAAGTTAAATAGAAAATTACAGAAGGAAATCTACAATAGCATCATCAGCTACTACTGTTCTATTAATCCTCAATTAATTCCACTTTGAAATTCAACATATGTTGAAAAAATCAAGATCCGAACATTTTCGAGAATTCGCCTTGGTCATACAATTGCAACTCACCAATGGGTCTTAAAGAAATCTTTCTTCCCAATCTGCAAAAAATGGAAGTGAACAAAGAGAAAATTCGGTACATTTTACAGTTTTTCTTTGACAAAGGCGAAAATGCAAGCCAGGCGGCTAAAATTGTAAATGGTGTTTATAGTTCCGATACTGTAACAGCCAATTATGTGCAATTTTGGTTTCGTAGATTCCGTTCAGGAATTTTTGATGTTAAAGATGCACCTCGCACAGGTAGGCCGGTCGTCGAAAATGTCGATAAAATCGGAGAAATGATCGAAGTTGACCGGCATGTTAGTAGTCGTAACATCGCCCAGGAGCTAAAAATCGACCATAAAACAGTTTTAAACCATTTACACAAAGCTGGATTTAAAAAGAAGCTCGGTGTTTTAACAGAAGCCTTGGCCACACGGAATGAGATAGACCCATTTCTTAAACGGATGGTGACTGAAGATGAGAAATGGATCACATACGATAACACTGTGCGAAAACGATCGTGGTCAAAGAGCGGTGAAGCACCTCAAACGGTGGTCAAACCAGGACTAACGGCCAGGAAGGTTTTGCTATGCATTTGGTGGGACTGGAAGGGGATTATTTATTATAAGTTGCTTCCATATGGCCAAACGCTAAATTCTGATCTCTACTGTCAACAACTGGACCGTTTGAAGATAGCGACCAGAAACGGCCAGAATTGGCCAATACGTGAGGTGTCGTGTTCCACCAGGACAACGCTAGGCCACACAAATCTACAGTGACTCGCCAGAAACTTCGGGAGCTTGGTCGGGAAGTTTTAATGCATCCGCCATACAGTCCGGACTTGGCACCAAGCGACTATCATCTTTTTCTTGCATTGCAAAATTTCTTTAATGATAAAAAAATTGGAATCTAGGGAGGATTGTGAAAATCGACTACTAGAGTTTTTTGCAAATAGAGACCAGGACTTCTATGAGAGAGGCATTTTGAAGTTACCTTTAAAATGGCAACAAATCATACAACAAAACTGTGCATATTTGACCCAAATCGGACAATCCAAAGCATGTTAAATAAAGTCCTGAAGTTCATATAAAAATAATGGATTTCTTTTTCTCCAAAATAATATTACTTTGTTAAAACTACTAGGCTCAATATCTAATGTACTTTTATAAATTAGAGCCGATAGCTTGTGCTGCTAGTGCTCAATGCCTTTTTCTTTTAGTCTAAGAGTTTATTTTATTAGTCTAAAATTACAGTAATAATAATAATAGTATAATGCTAATAATAGTAAAATACAAAAATTTGCTTGAATACTCGTCCAAAAAGCAGGTCTGAACTTTCTCGTTGATCAGTTACACGCTTTATATAGTCTCTGATGTATATTTCTGAGTATTACGACTGATTGTTTTTTGTAATGGCGGATGTATGTCCACAGTATATAACTTTAAAGTCCAATTTAAGAAAGATACAAATTTGACTTTTTTGGTGAGTGTGGACGTCCTTCTGCACCAATTTAATCAATTTTTTAGCTTCTTGTAACGAAAGGATTAAAAAATGTTGGAACTAAATGGGTTCTTCTGGACAACATTTTGAGATTATATTCCTAACAAATAAAGACTTTATTAGACAGACTCCTGCTCGCATTCATGAACAGTGTCAATTCTTTAAAAGGTCTTGAAGCGTTATAAACGCCAGGTTATCTCTGGTACCGTAAAAGACAAAATTTCTTCGAGAGTCTTTAAAAAAAAGTTACAAAAACTGTATTGCGCGATTATGAGTTTCTACCATTTTGATAGCGAGCAACTGGGAATATTCCATTCCATTCACACGACGCCGATATCGTCTCAAATGTATTTTCTTCTTCGTAAAAACTTTTAGAGTTTTACAAGCGCAATTTATTTTGTATGGGAAAAGCCATCAAGGCCTTATCTTACTTCCCGTCAAACAAAAAATGGATAAAAGAGTTGATAGTTAAGACAAACGCTTTGGGTTGTTTTTCAAATTCGGCTTTGTAATCTTACAAGGTAAAAAGTGAGGATACAAAAATAATTATAGTTGGGCATGGCCTACCACATAATGCCCTATTCTATTTCGTTTATTATAACTTATCATTTAATTCTCTGAAAAAACACAAAAAATAAAGTTTTGTCTCCATGTAAAGGTACACATTTCATCAAAGCCATTGTATTGAAGGGAGATGACAACACAATATTCTCATTGAAAATCGTAGTATTCTTCGTTATAAAGTACTAAAGAACATATATTTGTTGTGCCATATGAAGTCTTACTTTTTATGAAAGTCCTTCTACGGGGCATTTTCGCGTCAAAACTCTCTTATGAACAGTAAAGCTTCAAAAATTATAGTATATAGGCTATAGAAAAGCTTACATAGGAGGGTTTACAAACAAAACGGACTTTTTCTTTTCCAATTTTAGTATTAGAATGCGGAAATGCATTATTCAAGGAGTTTGGCTAACAAATTTCGAAAGTGATAAATTTCTTTCATTTCTTTCGTTGCTTTCATGAACACTTTTTTTTTGTTTGTTGACATTGACCAGGCTAAGCCAATAAGGATGACAGAAATGTCCACTCAAAACAATTCTGCAAAATTATTGAAGAGTACAAGTTTTCTTTTTTGCAATTTCAAGAAGTAAGACCATTATAATCGGACAAGGCCGACAGTTAGATGTCCAAAAACATTTTGCTTAATACAATTATTCATCCCTTTTTTTCATAATTGAACAACAGTTACACATTATTTGCATGCAAAGTTATTCTCTTGAAGAAAGCCCGCTCATTGGGGGTATCCTTACATGCGGTGGTATTCAAAAAATAGACCTACATGATCCAAATTCGTTAGGTCGATTTCTATCTCAATTTATTCTTTTTTATGAACTAATTTTCTCCATAAAATGTTCAAAGTTACACTTTTCTACTACATAGAGTTTCAGTTTTCTTAAGAACGGTTGTATGAGAGACGGTTCAAAAAGTTACAACAGTCGAACGCAATTTTTCATACCAATTTAGAATGTCCAAACACATTTTTAAAGCAATTTTTTTTCGAAAAAATTCTAAAAATTGTAATTTTTTCTTTTTAAAATAGGCCTTTATATGTTGAAAAAATGGACCGATAATGTTCGTCCTTGAGTCAAAGCATGTCAATGTACCAAATTTCATCAAAATATTTCAAAAATTGTGACCTGTAGCCTGGATAAAGATTTACATCCATAAATTTTAGACGGAAAGCTAAACAGACAGACAGAAAATGATTTTGAATATCTCGGCATAATAAAAGGCACGTCTATCTTAAGCCATTCTGCTTACTACATACGTTCGCGTAAACTTAATATACCCTTTACCGCTAGTGGTGTAGGCTATAAAAAGCGAACTGCCGCCTGGTGACAGGCACTCGATGATGCATAACCAGGGGAAGGACTTTACTAATTGTGGATATGTCACTTTGTCATTGGAGTAAATAATTGTAGTTCATTTCAAACTACATGTCGGGAAATACTCGCGTCAAGTGTTAGTCGAACAATTCTTATATAAAGGACAACTTTTTATATCCACTACCGAAGGATAACGTTTTGTAAGGACGTTTGCAACTCCAAGAAGTAAGATACAGAAAACCTATAAAATCTATATATTCTCGGTTAGTATAATATTCTGAAGCGTTCTAGAAATATCTGTCTGTCCACGGTGTGTATTCGCAATAGAAGCTAAATTTCCACAATTTTGGCTACAACCTCTTCTGCATTTCCTTTTACGGCTGCAGAGTGGCCATTGCTTTGACAATGTATTCTGTATTTTCATTTGTAGCATTCAGAATTTATGGTTTTCTGAACAAATGTAAAACATATCGCCGGAGTTTCTTTTCTTTCAGCCGGCAGATCTCTACTCCTTCAGCCTCAGTCTCTAAGAAAGTAGTATTTAACAAAATCATTGTACGTCAATCGACAGCATAAGAGGCAAGCAAGAAAATTATATTCGGCTCTGAACGAATCTGTCATACTTACCGTCTTTATCTTAAAAAACATCCAAATAAGATAATATTTTGATAATTGTCTCCCCGTTTTCGTACACGTACAAACTAAAAGAAAATATCTGGAACGAGAACGAGAACGTCTAATGTTTTTGCCAAATTTGAGAAATTAATGGTAATCAAGACTATATAAACTTTATAGAGTGTTTGAAAATTCCTTCACATTCCAACGCATTTTGACAGACAAATATACCACCACTCTTGTGTGGCGGGTAGAAAAATGGCCATTTTTTAGGGCTTACCTAATGAGCTGATAGTATTTGTTTATGCACAAAATTTTAATGGAATGAATATCTGTACATTTTGTAGATAATGTTAACTTATTTGTATGTATTACAGCCGTTTCCAAAATTGTTTGGGTATTCTGTAAGATCATAATTATCAATAACGATAAGAATGCCAAAATTCAATGAACCGGCAGACGGGCATGGCTGAACTGGTACAAAGATGTGGCTGTGTTGACTTACAATCTTACAGTAATCAAAAATGTATATACTTTTTTATTAATCCAATCCATGTCTTTCAATTCTTTAAACGGAACGACAAAGAATAGATAAATCCGCCTACTTCAAAGTTGAGTAGCAAAATAAACGGCAAGGTGATGACTAAGCCGACTTTTGGATATCCAACATTGCGCATGATATATACAAATGCAAGGGTTCGAGTTTTACCTGTCGTAATTGTGTCACTTGCGTTATAAGTGGGTATAAGATTCCTTGTAAACAGACAAAAACACTTCGCTTATAATTTTCATAAATGGTGATACATTTGTTGCGTTTTCTGACTGTTACAAGCGAGACGGCAAAATTCACATAATATTGCAATAGTATGTATCTTAAAAATTAAATTTCAATTATTTAAACATTTTTAAATGCTTGACAAACAGTTGGCCTACATATATATTTGCTCAATTCCAACACGATGTTTGAAAGTTTTCAATATTAATTGTTTTTGCGGACTCAGCTCACGGTAAAATAAGAAGTAGTTGCCTAAAATATTTGTAATTCGAACGACAATTAATTTTATTCTATCAACAATGTAAACCAATATCTTAAACAGAATTATTTATGAAGTTGTGTATGATAGTAGCTGCATGCAAGAGAATAGTGTAACATCCACTTAAATCGGTTACGCTACTTAAGGGATATCCATAATTCGTTTTAATCCTCAATGATATTAAACTCTTTCTCTCTCTCTCTCTCTCTCTCTTTGCGTTAACATTCAAGGCATGTAAAGAGGCTATTATACTGCGAATATTGTGCATAAAAAAGATCTCAACAAAAATTTTCTATAAATTTGCGAGCATTTTAAAAGATGTAGTCAGTTTTACGTGACGGTCTTTTCGACTCGGTTAGTTTTTAATACAAACATTGGTGTTTATTTGATATAAGAACGGTTTGCATTACGGTCTAAGCAAATATTTCGCCAATCGCTTCTAAACGGTTTAATTTTTCTATAAATATATATATATATATATATATATACATGTCCACACATGATCAACGCAATCAATATAATTAATTGTTCTGTTTTTTTTTTTTTTTTTATATATGCAATAATATCAGTTATTAGTCCCATAATTAATAAATACTGCACGCAAGCGAGGTGAAGTAAAGTTTATCGTGCCAATAAAGTTCATGGATAATAGCTTCGAATTAAGAAGTCGCGAATTTTACTTTCTTATTATTATAATAAAACTTTAATGAACCCTCCATAATAGAACACATTATACAACTGTTGTGTGCATTTATTATAAGAGCAAGAGAAAAAAGGAAAGTGTACCTATTTGTGAGCAAATGAACATGTGTTTGCAATGTCTTAAAAAAGAATGAATATAACCAGCGATTTATTCTCTTCAACTTGCGTGTATTTTCTTTAACTTAATAAACCATAAAAGAGAGCCAAGAAGAAGAGTAAAAAAGCATACCTTATGTCTTTTATTTATTTTCTTGCTACTAGATAAATAATCATTCGCGTCTATGTATGTTGAAGTCAATGCAATTCAAATGTTTACGATAAACTATTGCTTTTATAAGAGTGTAAGCGAAAAGAAATTATTTAGTCGTATGGACGGGTAGCAGCAAAGTCAAAAATACAGAAAGAAGAGTATTGGCTTAATAAAAGTATAATTAATTCAAATGAACTGAATAGGACAATTGAATTAAAAACAAATTCTAAAAAAAAGCGTTAAAACAACTTCTTTTATTAGTTGGTACATGTTTTTACTTAATTTTTTTGTTTTCTCACAAGTTAGAATTCAATAATAACAATGAAGGTTTGTGTTCAAGAAACTTTAATGAATTCATTGTTTTTGACTTCTGTCACAATTTAGGTTAAAATACAAGGCCTAGAGCTCTTATAATTAAAAAAAATCCAACACATATGATAAGAAATCTAAATACTGCCGTCATCCCTGCATTTAAATATACATAGCTTTGCAGCTGTTATCACATTTGCAAAACACCATTCAGTGTAGATCCAATAAATTGAAATCTAGTTTTTGTTGAAGAATGTATGAAAAATGATAACTTTTCTACAAGTGCTCTGACGTTTCATTGATTAATTTATATGCATTGCAGCTTTAGCTAATTTACAGTATAATGGATAGCTCAGAGAAACCAAAAAAAGAGAATCCACGTCAGTTTGCTCATATATTGTCACAGCTTACGTTTGGTTGGTCTATACCGTTATTATACCGGGGTTCACGTCAAGGCCTAACTGCAGATGATCTTACCAAATGCCTGCCTGAAGATCTATCTCAAGACTTAGGTGATAAATTGGAAAGGTAAGAATTATTAAAGACTTGAGGTATTACTAAGTTACCCTATGTTCATCGAGAGAATTCTCGTTTAGAGAATAGAAGAAATACCGATTGCAACAAATTTTTTTTCTCCAAGCCATGTATACGGAAGTAATACCTGTGTAGGTACGAGGATCGATAAAAAAATTGGCAAAATTATATGCAAAGCTTCAAATTACACCAGTTTTTATATGGCCCAATGCTTTTGAATGTGAAAATAACACTCAGTCTCAGTCCTTTCCAAGTTGATAAATAGCAGTAAGTAATATATGTCCAATGAATACGAATGTTACGGCATTATATATTTCACTAATATTCAACTTTGTTGAAAATTTGCGTCAAGTTTTCTTAGTAGTCAACAATTCGCTGAATAACAACAAGCGGTTGAATAAAGCAAGCATGATTATTGTATATCTAGGAGAGAGATGGAACGTGCAAAAGATTTTCTTAATAACGGGCAGGATCGCTTTACACTAAATTTTAATACCTTAATTTCTTAACAAAGCCCATCAAACTATGAACTTTACACGTCTTTACTGGATATATATGAGCTCAACAATTAATATTACTTTATGTCCTTATTAACAGAAAATGATATCATGGTGTAGATTGTAAAACAAAAACTTTACAATTAATGTAAAGCAGTAGCTAACCGGATATGCTATGACAGTGCGAAATGCACGCATATACTCAATAGAGATGGATATATTAAAACGAGAGACCTGTCTTCCCATGCCAACTGGCTGAGCTTTCTAATAAACGTAGTGCTGTCTGTTTCAGAAAGTGTATATAATTGTATACAATTGTGATCGCTAAGGTTTTTGAGAAATTACGTTCTTCTTTAATTTGTGTCCTATTTCTTATGTGCATAAAAGGGAAAACAACACGCCTTTGCTTACTAGGTTTAGGCAGGGTGCAGTGGCAGTACCCTTACTGTATAGTATTGATAAGGAATGCCCTACCTAATTGCGGAGATCTTTATGCGGTTTTTATTATATTTAATATTTTTACGGTATCAATTTTTAAAGTGCATTGCACCTTTTCTTACGCTTGACAAATTTATAGCTGCAAAGGAAGCTAATCCACAAAGTAGGCCTGAATGAAGCAATCTCTTATAATGTGATTTTATTTTCGGTTAAGCCGCTACTATCATTTTATTGATTATACAAAACTTTGTATATTATTGTATTTGTTTTCGTTAATACCTAAATTGCCCTTGTTATCGGCCGCATTAATAAAGACCTGAAGCTGTGCACTCAGGCAACTTTTACTAATAGAGTATGAAGGGCGGTCTCTGGAGAATAATGCTAAACTTTTGAAAAAAAAGCAACAAACTGGCGGTCATATGTTTCATTACACTCTGCATCACATATGGAATAAAATGCATGGAGCTTTTACGGTGCAGCATACAAAATGACTTGAGAAAGAACCAACTTTCACCACACCGAATTTATTGCCTACGCTTGTATTTTGGTCTTGAACCGATATGTCACAATTATTATCTAATTTCATACTTTGGCATGCTCTCGCTAGCTAGGACGAATCCTATTGAAAGTAGTGAACTGGACCTACAAAAAAACTTTTACATGAAAAAACTTTCACAAGTTTTTAAGGTTCTTGACAAAAATCGATGGATGAGTAATTTGACGGACCAACTTTCCAAATCTGCTCCTCAAATCTTTATACAACAAGGAGGTTCAATTTTGCATATTTTGATGTAAATTGATTAATAGTAAAAACAGTCCAACTTTTATTACTTAACAACAAATTGAATGAAAAATAGTAAAGTCTTTCAGCATACAATTTTTCTCAATTTGATTATATCAGTTCATGTCTTGAGCGCTAAGGGCTCCCTTGGGAAATATGCCTTTTTGGACCGTTTGTATTACATCAGAAAAGTAAATGACGGATTGTATTAGGCGAAGTGCAGTATGGCGCTGAACAGTCATCTTTGTCCGACTATAATGAGAGCTGACTGTGGGTTCTTTCAAAACTTTACTAGACCTTTCACTTTTTATAAGCAAGCAACCCAATACCAACTAATTTTTTACCATGTAATTAATTGCCGCATTATACACTCATTTATTCGCTAATCCATTATTTCAATCAAGTTTTAAAGGTCCAGTAGCCGAATTGTAGCAGGACAAAAAAATTCATTTATAGAAATTCTATCGCGAAATTCTGATGTATTCTTGTGGAAAATGCAGAATATACTTTGAGAACACGTTCTCCTTTCAGACATATAGGACAACAGCTATCACATATATTAGGCTCAGAAAACAATCACGTATTTTAAAGCTAGTAATTCGGATAACGCCACTCTCTGCCTTCACTCTGCAGACAAAGCCATAATTTTGTTAATGTAGAGGTTACTATTGATCATTTCCTCTCGTGTTTAAGCATTTAGCCCCAATACATTGAATTTCTTGTAAATTAGCCGCATGTAGTATGCTGGCCGCGAGGTGCGACACTATATTAATGTTGCTCGGTGCTTCGAACTCTTGTATTGGCATACATAACAAAACCGCACAAATTTACATAATGTGAACAGTTTTACGCTTACAGTTACAATAAAAGACAACAGAAGGTCCTGCCGCCCACCGAGAAAGAACTCATTCATTGAACATTACGTTTGTTATTAGTCCACTTACATTGCTTGTTAAAGTTAATACATCATAACACATATATTACAATCATGCTTAGCTTAGAGTTTATTTAGTCATTTGCAATAAACGCGGAAATATTCATTTATATTCAAACATCGTAATTAATTACATTACTATCATAAATATGAACGGAACATCCTTAAAATAATTATAATTAAGATCATAATAATACATAAATGTTAGATAATATAGGATAAATTTCTTTTCTTCTTCTTTTTAATTACTACTTAGTTGAGGTATTCGTGTTGGTGATATAAAAACTATGAAAAATTTTAAAGCCCGTCCCACCTTATCGCATAAAGTCAGAATGGGCACCAGAAGGAGTGAAAGTAAGCATTGCCGTAAATAATTGAAATTGTAAGCACGTTCCTAGAAATGGCTTTATAACCTCCTGGCATTGTCTTTTCCCTTAAGTAACGCCTTCTTTGACTTTTCTCTCAAGCTAAAGTGTGGAGGTGAAAAATCTGTATTAAAACTGTTTTTTTTCATAGTAACTGTTTGAAATAACGCTTTTGACATCATCCAAAGAATTGATATATACTTGATACTATAGCCAAACAATTCCTTCTAACAATCCTTGTATGTAACCTGCCAAATGTGTACAAAAAATTGTTGCTTCATTTTATCGACCACATACACTGCCTCTTCAGATTGTATTTTCTTTGCATAATAAACATTTCCTTTCTAATTTTGGCTAAGGCTAATAAACAAATGAACAAATGTCCCGTTTATTTAGTAAATGAACGTTACAACGATCAGAAAGTTTACATTCACGAGCTTACTAACACAGAGGTTAGAAACTTTAGCGATTGGAACGTTGAGTTCCCAATTTAACTTTTTCTTGAAAAATAAATTTCGTCTCAAGGGCATCGTTTCGTCAAATAAGGTTTGATAAAAATCGGATTCTTGATTGTTTAGCCAAATGGTCTGCGTCGTACCTATTTAATCGCACACAAAGAGTAGTCCTTATGTTGTGTCACAAGGCAGTTCCTAGTGTTCCTGATGTCGTTTAGCATAGTAATATTTTAATATTTGCAGATGATGTTAAGCTATTGCACTCTATTCGTTGATTACTTCTACGCAGTTGGACATGTGGTATCGTACATTGATCTTGGAGTTTCACTCGATCAAAAAATGAACTTTAAACCTTATATGTACTCAATTGTAAATAAAGCGAAATACTCGTTGAGCTTTATAAAAAAGATTGTCAAAGCCCTTTGATACACGCAACATTACAAAGAGTTTGAATTTTTTGCTTTTAAGACCTATTCTAGAGCACGCGCCAGCTGCATATATTTCGATTCCTTCCTTTTGCCTTGCTTGGACCAAGATGTGTTACATCGTCACCACTTCTGCCCTATGAAAATCAGGTACCTTTCCTGGGCAATACGTTCCAAGAACGCCCTCTCAATACTGCACAAATTCGAAACTCTTTTCGCAGTTTCGCTTAGGTTGTAAAAACTTGAACTACTTTTATACGCACATTTCATTTTCTTATACGGTAACCTCCTTTAAAAGAAACTTTTCAGTTGTGCACCTATATACATTTGCTTATATGCAGTTATAGGGCTAATTGTATATATTAACGGTAGGATTAATGTTGAGAAAGCATCAGCATCCTTGATATATTGTCTGTCAGTTTAAATGTGTATTAAAATTTTCACATCTTTATTTTTCTTAACTGTTTTTTTGAATTTACACACGTTGAATTATACTTTCATTTATGTAAATTTCATTATGTATATTTAGTAAATAAGTAAACAAGTAAGTAATGAGCAAAAATTTAATATAGTAAAGCTGAATAAAAACCTTTAAAGAATGCAAAAAAGTTCTGAAAAATTAATTTTTTTTTTTTAAATTTTAAAACATTCTACATACTTTTGAAGGTTGCCTATCTACGCCTAAAGTTTTTTTGTTTAATTAAAGCAAAGTTGGAAATTATCAGCTAAAAAATTTATTTCAGGCATATAATAGTCGATTAAAATCGTTCTTAAATTATTTGAACAAAATCGGTGAATAATGATATCAACAAATACATGCAAAAGTTCCTTTGACATTTAAAAGTCGAGGTAACCGCGTGTTAAAAGTAAACGGATTTGTTTGAGGAAAAAGCGAAAAATATTTGAGAAAAATAAGAAGAAATAACTATTGCTATCTGCATGCAGAGTAAGTTAAAACGATTTCGATGCCTTCGCGTTTCGATAGAAAAGAAATAAAATGTTTTATCATAGCTCCGATCTACGTACGCACAATTGTACATAAAGTTATGACTTTTAATATACGCAAATGGATTGTGTTTTTCAGTGCCCAATATTATCATTCAGGAACAATATTTCATCGAACTAACATTGTTCAGTATAAGTGGCAAAGTCACTATAAAAACTTTCCATGAATACTTATTTGGTTTGGAAATAGGGTAATAGAATAATAAGATATATTCAAGCATTATAATACGATATTTGAAAAGTATTAAAAAATAAAAAGTTTTTCAAGGTGAAAGACAAAAACGAACTATACAGAAGGCTACGTTCGTTGTAAAAGGGGTTTTAAAATCAACCTTTTTCCTCGTTTTCATGAAATAGATAGGGTTCTTGTAGAGATGTCAGCAACCGTGTTTTCAGATTTGCGACTAGAGTGAACTTAACAAATTATATTGCTCTGAAAACTTATATATATATTAAAATAATTGCTTATGCAATACCTGCAAATTAAATTTTTAAAACATTCTATCGCCAAGTCCTTAGAACAAGTATCTACACTTTTCAAAGATTGCCTATCGCAGCCGAAACTGGTCTACCAGCTTTAAAAATCATGAATTAAAAGTTAAGATTATCCCAAAATTTCTGAACACAAACAAACCTGTTCTCGGCGAAGGTGTGAAAAAGACCCTTATTGCCCAGAAAATCAGAGGTTTGTACGTCGCAAAATAACTGAAGATTCTCCGGAAAATTTGCCGCAATTTTAATCTTAAAACTCCATGTGTTTTGAAGGGCTACTCTTACAACATTTCGTTGTCTATGTAGAAAAAAAAAACACTCCAAATTGCTTCTTCATGAACCTAGTTGAAGAAAAACCGAAATACTAAATATTGACGGTGATCTTGTGTACACAGACGGCTCTAAAAATCTGCACAACCCAAATGAACTACTCAAGCAAAACACAGACAAAATTGTATCAGTACAATGGCTAATCCTCGTACGAAACTAAAGGTTTTATGTTAGCAATACAAGACGAAGCTTCATTAACAAGATATCACTTAAGGCACAGAATAAGGGACACATACATACAAAACGATCACTGCCGGTACGAATGCAATGCCATAGAATCGATCCAACACATAAGAGCGGGCTGCGAGTGTATGGCGGGCACGCAGTTGTGAAAATTCTGCACTGGGAGTTAGAGCCGCAGTACGGACCAATAATAAGTACGGACAACTACGAGTTTGTGCGAGTCAACAACAACGTGCTATAGTACTGTAGCCGAACCATACTCACCGGCTAATAGGCCAGATATAATAGGCGAGAAAAGAAGACCAACAAATACTCCACATTTGGACGAAAATGTGCGACACAATGTGCGGCTGAAGAGCTTAAAGTAGTTCTAACAATAATGTGCAACTTTAGATTAGAATCAAGAAGCCTACATGACGCATTGAAAGAACTCAACATGAAAATCTATGGAAACCAAAGCGGTGGCCAGTGGTCTTACAAACAACTAGAATTGTCAGAACATTTCTGGGAGACCACCAATAAAGGAATCTCTTCTTAAATAATATTTGAAAATTGTGAAATTTAATCGAAATCGACGCCCGCACGTAGCATTTTCGGTAATGTATTGAAATACTATGCATAGCACTAGATCCTGAAACATTACATCACATTGTGGATGTAGCTAAGAGTAACAAACATTGTTTAATGAAAGTGGACGCTGTGCATATAGCGTCAAGGAAGCGATTTGCCCTTTTATTGTTTATTTATTTTTTTTTTTTTTTGGTATGCTTATTGTTTATAAACAAAGAAATTTCCGAAACGCAAAATGAATTGTATTTATTGACTTGGACCAAATCTAACATACATTCGCTTAACATTTACACTTGACACAACACGTCATCTCAGCAAACGACAGCTGATAATGTTTGTGTTTTGTGTTTAAAAAATAAAAATAAAAAAAAAGATGTAAGAAAGTAACCACATAGTTTAAAAAAAAATTTAAAGATAGATAAGAAGAGAACGAAGAAGAAGAAAGTGAAAAAAAAATTAAAAAGCAATATGTATATATTCAATTTTTTTATTTTTTTTGGTGTTCCCCGTGATAACAGGCAATACAACATCAGCCCGTCTCCCCCCATGGAGACTGGGTCTGATCTTATAATTGTTGATAGGAACTGTTTCGAAGATTTTTATATGAACGCCATTGGGCACACCAAGAGATCGAGGATGGGTGAGAATAAAATTCTTTTATCTCCTAATGGAGAAGCTAACGCAAATGTTTTAATTGCGCCTAGTAAACAGGCAGTCGACTAGCCCTCTGAGTTGGATGCAACAGCCGCCACAAATCTCGAGATCAATTTGTACGACTTCATGTCGAAATGCAAATTTGTTGGTTTTGTCGAAACGTGCGCAAACGCTGAAGGGAATCGTATGAATCTCAATTCCGATCGATTTTTTTAAGATTATCTGAAGGATTTCACCATGTACAGCTTGCAAGAATTAAAAGTTGTTAGCAGGGGCACAGGCAAAGTGCTTTTCAGCTCTGCTGCCAACGCCAACAACTTTGTCACAAATACTGATTTTATTGAGTAGAATTTAAAGGCGCACATACCGAGGTCGTTCATTGAGAGATTTGTTGTCATTCGAAACATCCCACATATATACAGTGTAGACGAGATAATTAAAAACGCCGTGTCCGATATTCTGATCAAGTCCGCTATTCATTTTCAAAGAAGGAATCCCAGCAAGAAGGATGAGGGGATTCCCACAACCAGCATCAAAATCGGCTTTGAAGGGAAACCCCTCCGTAAGTCAATTAAATTCAATTATTGTCATCTACCTGTTGAGTATTTTGTACCAACCTTAAAGCAACGATTTAAGTGCGGTAGATATGATTACGTTTCAAAACTTTGTAAAGCTAAAGAGAGCAGATACCTGAACTGTGGGAAGTCTCCAAAATGTGTGAACTATGAAAAGATGAAGTGTTTGTCCTGTGGTTCAGGTGAACACAACACTCTCAACGAGACGAACAGGAAACTTGAATTAAACATCAATAAAATCATGGCAATTAAACCTCTCTCTTATAAAGAGGTAAATGACATGTTTTCCTTAAATTACTTCGAATATCACGACGACATTTCCTACGATGGCAATTTCACCCCATTGTAGAACGCGTCTGCAATTTCGAGTAAGGACGACAATGAAAATGCCTATAAAATTTTAAACAAGAATAAATTTAATGCTGCCGTCAAAAGGAAATCGGTTCTTTCCAAATCTCCTCTCAGCTCACCAAGCAAACCTTCTCCCAATTCACCCCCCAAGCTGTCTAGAACGAGTCTTCGGCGTCCGGTAATTTCAAACAACTGTTTGCGTTCCACACAACTTGAAAGATTAATCTCTGCGATTAAAGAAAGTATCCGTCCAATGATCTCTCATAATTTATTAAAGAATTTGAAGAAAAAATATCTGTCTCTACCAATTATCGCCTGGTTCAAGCACGCAGCACTACGAGGATATCCGCTGAGGTTCCTTCTCAAGTTTAAATATGATGTCCTTTTTACAATATAATATCCAAAGTATTCGACGTAACCTGCCGTTTTTGGATTTTTACTTGAACTCAAATAAGGTTGATTTCTGCATCTTAAGTGAAGTTTTTCTGAAAGATGAAAATTATTTTGAAGTTAAAGTTTCGAATTATGCTTCAGCCACCAAATGCCGAAATGATGGTTATGGCGGTGTTAGTATATTAAATAAGGAAGGTGTCAATTTCAGACGTATTCCCTTCAACTCTGCTGTTGACATTGTCATCATCAAAACCATGAACTTTAAACCGAATCTTTTCATAGCATCATGCGACTTTCCACTCAGTCTCGATGTACAAAGCTTTCACGATGAGATTCAGAGAAAGACTTTTTTGGCGGCAAACTAAATGTGATTCTAGCTGGAGATTTCAATGCAAGACATTGCTTGTATGGCGATCAAGTCTCGACCAACAAAAGCAAGATCATTATAAATGCCATCAATTCCAACAGTTTCAGTGTCTTAAATAATGGCAATACTACCTTTCACTGTAACCGGAGTGGTCGCACGGCGGGCAGTGTCTTGGCTCTAACTTTCTCGAATTCAACTATTTTATCTTTCAACTGGAACACATCAAACGTTTCCATTAACAAAAGTCAGCACTCTCCCATTTTATTTCACAGTTGCAACAATTCCGTTAGGAAAATAGAAAACTTAATTTCACGCAACTTGCTTATGGACCGCCTTTCTAAAGTTTTTCTTCCTTCCGATTTATCATCAATTCAAAATGCTTCTCGCCTAAACCTTGGTGAAACTCTACCCTGCCAACACTTTTTCGCAACTACCAAGCTCAAAGGAAAAAAATGAGTAAACATGCCAATCCAGCCAACTACATTGAATATATGAAAACACTGCAAGAATGGACGTCTGCAGTTAGAAAGGCGAAAAGATACAAGGAGCTATTGCGATTAGCGAGTTATGTGATAACGGTAACCCACGTTCTTTCTGGAATTACATGAATGGTCATCATTCTAGCCGAAAATTAAGCGTTGTACTGTGTGGGGTGACCATGATAATAAAAGATACTTGGATATGCTCAAGAGCTATATTCCAAGTGACAATCCGATTACAATACCTTCAATTCCTTTTAGTAGTCTCAACAACACACCTTTTTCATTGCATGAACTAATGTATGTTTTACATTCCAGAAAGAGTGCTACTGCTGCAGGTTGTGATGGAGTTAAGTATGACGTGCTCAGAGCACTGTCTGGAGGAAGCTTTAGCACTCTCTTACATGCAATAAACTGCTGGTCCACTAACTTTATACCCTCAGATTTGCAATGCATCAAAATATTTCCCATTCGTGAGGCAGGTAAAGATTGAATGATTTAAGTAACTTCAGATCAATTTCACTAATATCTGTATTCATAAAGACTATCAACCTCATGATTAAGGATAGTCTAAGTGATTTCTTGAAAACTGAGAACATTATTCCTACTCGTTCTTAGGCCTATCAAAAACGCAATTCTACGAATATGTGCGTTACCGAACTATCTCTTCTCATAGCCAGCTTACAAAAAGCAAGTAAAATGGTTGTCATGCTTTTCCTGGACATCAGCAAAGCCTATGACTGCGTCTGCTTGATTAAACTTGGTAGAATTCTCTTAAACTTTTCGATTCCTCTTCAAATACTGTGCATACTTAATTTTTTATCCAAACGTGTGCTGGTGATGGGTACTGAAAAAGTTGAAATATATGGCGGTATCCCACAACACAGTTGTTTAAGCCCCATACTCTTCAATCTATACAAAGCTTCTTTGCATGGCCTTCAAGATTTTCGATGCATGCGCTGATCTCAATTTATATTTTAACCCCAGCAAAACAAATACTATTTATTTTGCCAAAGGTTCTAAACGTGAAATCAGGATCTTTATCAAGGGTACTAAAGTTGATCAGATGAACTCTCTTCGGTTTCTTGGTAGAATTTTAAATGACAGCTTAACCATTCGTGGGTATTATGAGAAAGCTTTCAAAGACTGTCAATCTGGATGTAACATCATCAAACTCATGACTAACAATCAGTCGGGCTTGCCTTCCAAAAACTCTCTGACTGTATACAAATCTTTAGTCAGGTCCAAAATTGAATTTGCACATTCCACATGTTGCAATTTCCCAAAATATATTGAGAAACGTATACAAACATTTGAAAATCAAATGTTAAAACGTTGTACTGGACTGACTCCCTCAACTCCTCACCATATTCTCAATGTCATATCTGGTGAGTGGGCCTTTTCCGAAAGAGCTCTTTTTTGTACTGCCAAAGAGTTAATTAAGAACAAGATGATGAATCCTTCCTTTTTCAGGAAGTTAAATCTCTCAGTGATACTGTCACTTGCAGTTATACTTTTTGCTATCAAAAACTTCGTCATATCTTTGATAAGATAGATTCAATTCCTCCCTAAAATTTCACTACCAACAATTGTACAGTCTTCATGAACATTCTCGAATCGATCCCTACCTCAAAACAAAATGTCAACTTCTCTTGTATGAGGAAGTTATGTCAAGGTCCTTTTTATTACAACAACGGCTACGATACATATGCCACCGACGGTTCCGTCGGACATAATGTATCTGGCTTCTCGGTCGTGAAACATCTATTTAAAACAGTACATCGAGTCAAAGTGGCGGAGGAACTTTCCTCGACTTTTATTGAGTTGCTCGCCATTCGAGATGGTATTAAGGTTTCCATCTCTGATGGTATCAAATGGTTTGTTATTTTTTCTGATAGCAAGTCAGCTCTATTTCTAATAAATAAAATCAATCAGAATCAATATGTATTTGATATTCATAAGATGTTGCGTGAGTCTCAAATGGATGACTGTCACTTTGTTTGGGTACCTGACCACTACGGCTTTTTTTTTAACTGTAAAAGCCGACTTTCATGCAGGGAAGTATCGAGCTGATGGGACAATTTTGTCCATCAAATACACTCCCAATGAAGCAATTCGGGCAATTCTCAACCACTTCCTTAAACAGCTAAACGACGAATTTAAAGAGATCGCGCGAGTTAAATCCAATCGCCTTTACTATAAAATAAATCCAAACCCTTTTTTGTATCTTCTTTTAACTCCTAGGAAACTAAAATTCTTTATAGACTTACACCTGTGGTCGTACCTATGATAAAGTTTAATTAAAAATGATTTCTGCTACACCATGCGATGTTTGTGAAGTTTGCAATGTTATCGAGTCCGCTGAGCATCTAATCTTCTGATGTCACAGGCTTGATGGTATCAGAGATTCTTTTAGCTTCTTCAAGTTAAATGACGGTCTCCTCGATCTCTTTGCAACAAAAAATGTACGTCACCTTGGGGAACTAACTTGCTTTATTAAAAAAGCGAATTTATCGTTTTAGAATTTTTTTTGTCTTCTTTCTCTTCCTTTTTCTTTTCTTTTCTCGTTCATTCATTTTTTATTACTGTAGCGTTCCTTGGTCGTCTTCAGCCAAAGTTTGCAACACTTTCAACGGCTCAACCAGCAAAATAACACATATACACACAATTACACTTAACATACCGGCTCCTGTTATTACGGCCGCTGTTGATTTTTATCAAAATTAAAACAGTTCATTATCTGGACATATAAGCCACAAGTCTATTGGCTTAGTCCATCTCCACTCTACAAACCAAAAAAAAAAAACAAAATTGTAATCAATGAGTCGATTACAATTAAATCCATCTCTAAAAAATTTAAGGGCAGAAGAAGAAGAAGCGATGTCCAAGAGAAGTTATTGAACAGAAGCCAATTTCGGATATCCTGGTTTTCTTTAAAAAGGAGTTTTTTTCTCCTGAAAAATCTAAATCTCAAAAGTTGTCAAAAGTCGTTTGAAAAGGTTTTATCGCGTTAGTGATTACGTGTGCTAAAATCTTTATCACCATTTGCTTAAAGATATTTAAAAAAAAGGAAAGGAAAAGTCGTCCGGTTTGAAAAAAAAGATAAGATTATTGTTGTGAAAAATAAGAGAGAGAAATATTGTTTCAAAGAAAAAGTGCAGTGGCAGCATCCGTCTAGTGAACGATCACTCAATTCAAGATTCATTATTCTCTCTGTAAATATTTATATAAGCAACGAATCATGGTTTGGCCGCAAGGCCGCTGCCCTCCCGCTTAAGGACGGATATCTTAAAATCCACAAAAATGGAGACTACGCGCATAAGAGAAGTCTATTCATTCAATCTAGGAAAAATGTCTCTCTGCCTGTAATAGAACTTAGTAATAAGTTATACCAACAGCTCTCCTATATAGATTTTTATTTTAGATCAAACAAAAAAAAAATAATATAATTACCTCCGATGCGTCTGCGACAAACTCAACTGCCGCTCAATTAATACGATGGCAGCTGAAGGTTCGTAGCAACCACTAGTATAAAAATAGATTTCAAGGGCGAAACAATCCCAAATTTATTCGATTTAATTTCTGTATTCTCCAAGTTAATGTTTCCATACCAATTTTGAGACGTAGCGGCGTAATGTGTTCGTTTTCTCCATATTGCTAAATGCTGCAAGACAACCTAGTTTCAGTGCCTCAACTGCGGCAACAGCCCTGCCTGCACCAATAATTACAAAGAAACTAAATCCCTTCCCTGTATTTCTGCCTACAGCCCCCCACAGTATCCTACCCAGAAAAAGGAGAACAAGTTAAGAAAATTATGGCAATCAAAAATATATTGTCCAAGGTGCCCAGAAAAATATTCAAACAATTATTACGTCTGTCTTGATTCTAGTAAATATGAAAATAATTCTTCTTCAATTCCCACTACTTTCTCTGATGAGAACATCAAAAATGTTAACCAAGAAGTTAACTGGATCCTTGTTAAACAAAGATACAAAAAAGTAGCTGATGCAGAATTGAACAACCCTCGACCCACGGTCTCCTCAGTACGGAAGCGGCTTCGACAGACGAAAGCTTATATAAACAACCAACGGACATCTGAATTCGAAATATTCTTTAGCCTTTCAAGTCTGCAAAATCATCACAACAGCCAAAAACTGAACCAATTCACTATGTCCTACGACGCTGTCCAAAGTATGGGGTCGGGAGATGCTTTGATTTTGTCCCCTAATTCAACATGATATGTTTTTTTGACCACAATATTCAGAATTTCCGGCGGAATTTCCTCTTTCTGGAATTCTTTTTGAACTCAAATCATATTGATTTTGGTGTTTCCAGTGTCTGCTGTCATAGTCATCATCAAATCTACAAATCTTCGTCCGAATATCATCGTTGCTTCAGTCCATGTTCCACCACGAATTGATATTCGAACCTTTCGTGACGTAATTTGAAGGCCGTGTGACCTGCTTAGCGGTTTAACTAATTTCATTCTCGCCGGAGATTTTATTGCCAGACATCGTGTCTGCGGCCGACAAACCGTCAAATAGAGGTAAAGCTTTAGCGATTGTCACTCCCTTCGGTGACTTCCCTGCAGGAGGTATTCTTGACCCCGCCCTCACAAATTCTGTCTATTTTTTCTTCAAATGGAGTATTGAATACGTATTATTTAAGCAGAACCCATCACGAACCCCTCAGATTCGATGTCTAAATGTCTGTCATAAATACGCCTAAAAAATTAGCAACTCCATAGCGCGCATGCGTCTGATCAATAATTTGTTCAAGGCATCCCTTGTTCCTGAGATCTCTGATATTCAAAAAACCTTTCATGCTAAATTATATGCTACAATCACGAACTTCTATCACATCAGATCCTTCTGCCCCAACCATGGTAGAACCCAAGAATGAAGTGAAAGACCACACTCCATTTGCCTACAACAAGCCAAAACAGAAAAAAAAATACACAAAGTCTTCCAATATACAAGTCCTCTTTAACTTAAGCGAAAAAAAATTAAGATAATTACATACGATGCATCTACGGCAAACCCTGTTGCCGCTAACCCTTCACTTAATAACTTTTACATTGTTCACATACCTTCGAATTTTGAGATATTCATGAGGTTGCTCTCATTCTCCCAGGTTTTAGCGAGGAAGACATTTTTAATGTGGCCGTTCCCAAAAATTTATTTAAATTTAGACCATTGCCAGACTTGTGCAAAGTAACAAAAGTCGTGCGATTCCAGAAATTTGATCTAAACACCAATTCTCGCATGTCTTTAGACATAGTTCGAATATGTTTTTCGGGATATGTCTTACCTTAACATAATTGCATAGAAGGTATTAATCGCGCCGTCAAACCTTACGGCGAGACGGTAACACAGTGCGGCAAATATTGACGTCTTGGTCATACTGATAAAGTCTGCACTCGTCAAAAGTTTCTTCGACCTCTCTGTAGCGCCGAAAATGACCTCACCGTTCTGTTCACAAATTAAAAGGCGCATTCATTGTAAAGGTGACTAAGCATTTAATTCAAGTATTTGTCCTTCTTACGAAAAAAATTTTAAAATCCAAAAAAAATGCTGCTGATCGCCTTAAACTTAATGTCTTTTTCTTCTCTCAGAGCATTTATGCTCACCCCAAGATCAATTTCTTCCTTTCACTCGAAAACTTGACTAACTTACCTCCCCCTTTACGAACCGCACGATTTTGCAAAGCACTCCCTACTGCGAATGCTTTTTCCAAATTAAAAATCGTTTAATCTTACAAGAATTATCGATCATACCAGTACCTCAGATTTCCGACTTTATAAATAAATTACAAAATGACAAAATATTCACTCCGTCTTGTGCTTGTCTCGAGAACAGTATTAATCAGCGACCCCTTCGCTGTCTTTGCGAAATCTTTCTCAAGTGTCGCGAATCATTCTCAATTAAAAATTATAACACTGCTAAATTAGATCGTAACTCCAACACCTCTTATGGCGGTGGCACTTTAATTCCTGCGTGTTTCTACCTTTGCAAACTGTGAACCTATTAAAGCTGGCAGTTGCACCATTCAAACATTTCGGTAGTATAAGGTGAAGAGTTGTACAGTGGTTACTGCTCGGCTTTCGATGATTATAATACTGTAACTTGCCTTTTTTATTTAATTCGTGTTCATTTACATTAATAGTTGAAACTTGCTAACGCTATCGCCACTTTTTTTTTTGCTGCGCTTCCGTCGAAAAACGAGAGCACTTTGTGTAAAGACCAGAAATACAGTTTCGAATTAGGCAGGACTGTTTGATTAATTGTGAATATAATTTGTAAAAATGTGATGAAATTTAACTTTCGAAAAAATGTTAGAATCTATATATAATATTTTATGCCTTTTAGTTGACAGCGACAATGAGTATACTGATCATAACTGTTTATTAATTAATTTATGTCATACGACTAAATCTAACTTGCTAAATTATAAATAAATGTTTTTGGAGCAGATGACAAACGTTTCTTAGAATTATTCCCCAATAAACTTAGGCATGAGCTCATGAAGATTTGTATTTTTCATAACTTTACTGATAAAGCGAAAGTAACCTGTGATCTTAAATAAAATATTTTCCTATTTTTCCACAAAAAACGAAATTTTCTAAAAATTATCTGTAAAAAATTTGTATGAAATTGCTCTTTTTCTTTTTTTCTTTAATGCAACTGATCGACTTATCGTATTACTAAATTTAATCTAAACATATTTGACTTTTTTTGATTAGCGCTTTAGACAACATCCATAATAAACGCCGCTACGACTTTGTTATCCCATGACCTAAGTTTATCAGTTCAGAGTCTATTGAAATAAAATCATGCAGGCACGCACTGAAAAGTAATAATTGTAAGAAAAATAGATTAGGATACCCTTGGGATAGGTCATGGGTACACATTATAAGATAAACATACAAACACTGCGTAAATTTTTATTACGCCGAATTGAAAATTTTAAAAGATTGCATTTTAGTGTTTCAGTTTCACAAAAGATTTCAGGATTTCCCTGTTCGTGTATGCTAAGAAAATACGCACTTAATTTCAATATGTCTTTAAGAATTCCAAACGTTAAAAAATAAAACCAGTATATCAACTTTTAAGCAATCAAAACAATTTAAAGCGTTACCTTCCGGCAAAAGAGAGCGTCAAACATTCTACATTACTTCACAAAGACTTTTTCAGAGTACAACTCTGTATGGTTTGATAAAATCGGTATGCAATATGGTTTACACTTGGGCCCAAGCATGTTAGTGTTCAAAAAATCATCAAAATGCTTGCAAACTTGCGACTTCCAACCAGCAATCTTAACTCTCTACCATAAATTGTGTAGGGTAAATGTAGAATGTTATCCACCTCTCCTTTATTACCCTTTATATGCCGTAGATTTCCATACAGGACAAATATGATGAAATTTTCATTTTTTTTCATGTTTAAACTTTTTTTGTGTTTAAACTGTTGGTGACCTTATGGCCGGAGTATAGAAATTTTCAAAGTTGATTTATGTAATTAGGGTAAACCTCTATGTGCGGCATTTACGCTAACGTTAAATCGCTTCACATGCTCCGCAACATTCATCAAATCGAGTTTTCTCTTAATAACAACACATTAGACTTTTTGGGACACTTTCAAAGCATCTTCACAGCAAAAATAAAAAATTGAAAAACGTAACCAGGACAGTAGTTCACAAACGGTTCTAAAGTTAAGTATATCCACAGTTTACATATCTATCAACCCAAAACTAATTACTTTGCCAATTCCGACACTTCCGCCATTCCGACCTTAAACTTTTTCGAGTGAAGGTATGTATACATAATATAATGTATATACATATATATGTATATACATAAATACATGTCCTCATATATGCATAAATACTTTACAAGCAGAACATTACCCTTTTGAAGGTATCAGTTACGAACCTATTGGAAGCAAATATTACATTTTTTTCCTTGTTTTTTCAGAAATTGGTTTAAAGAAATTGAAGTTTCGCGTTATAACAACAGAGAGCCTCATTTACGAAATGCGATTCTTCGAACATTTTATCGCTCCGCTATTGTAGACGGCATCATCTGTCTTGTTTATATTGTACTTAAGTGAGTAACTGCTTTGGAATGTAAATACAACCAATCCATTCAGAACTTTTGTTTATTTATTTACCTTACTTCTGTTTCAGATCAGTAATACCCGCTGTTTTGGCTCAATTGCTATTGCAATTCGAAAGACCCTCGGCTATTAGCAATAATTCACTGCTTTCGAATACCACTCATCACCGTCATATACGTTCAATAGTCTCGACCAGGGGTAACAATGAAGATAACGGTAAGAATTATGTTTGCGTACATACACTACTATAATTTATTTAATTTCAAAACTCAATAATTAAGAAAAAGCAATAAACTTTTTAGTCATTTCACTTAACAAAAACGAAGCGACTGCACAAAAGTTGCCATCAACGAATTCAAATAGTACTCAAATAGAGGAAGAGAACTGGGAATTTGTAGAAAATTTTAATGAAATTCTTCACTTTATCTGGAACGATGTGCATTGGTTAGGAGCTATCCTAGTTTGTTCAACATTGTTGGGATGTTTTCTTATACATCATGTGGATTTACGTCAGAGATTGTTAGGTGCACGCATGCGTATAGCTTGCTGTTCGTTGATTTATAGGAAAGTACGTTTACTTATTCTTATTTTCGCCGCTTCTTAACATTTCCTCGACTTTGCTTATATATAGACAATAGCGATGTCTATGAGGTCCGCTGGACAAACACCAGCCGGATATTTAATAAATCTTCTATCAAACGATGTTAATCGCTTGGATTACGGTTTTATATTTGTCCATTGGATTTGGATCATGCCAATACAAGCCGTACTAATATGTTATCTCATCTCGACGCGAATTGGGTTAGCTGCGGTAGTTGGTGTTGTAGGTTTGCTGTTGAAAACTATACCCGTTCAAACGGGACTTAGTAAATTGGCTTCGAAGTTACGTATGAAAATCGCTGAACGTACGGACGCTCGGGTTGGCATTATGAACGAATTGGTCCAAGGCATACAGGTAATCAAAATGTATGCTTGGGAAAAGCCTTTTCAAACAGTAGTGAAAGAAGCCCGAAGACGTGAAATAAAACAAATACGTTATGCTTCTTATTTGCGAGGTTTCTACTTAAGCACAATGGTTTTTACGGAACGTTCCACACTTTACATAACAATAGCGGCAGCGGTATTCATGGGCAATACGATTTCGGCAGATATTGTTTTTGCAATGGCCGGCTACTATAATATATTGCAGTTAGTCGCTGCTATTTGGTATCCTTTGGCGGTATCTTTTGGTGCTGAAGCTCTAGTCTCTTTAACACGTATACAAGCATTTTTACAACAAGACGACTGCGAGAACAGAACTCGCGGAATTACCTATAAGATGGATCGTATGAGTAGTAGTGGTAATGTTAAAGCTGTGGTTATTCAAGAAGCTACTGCAAAATGGGATCCTAGCAAAGTAAAGCTTACTCTCGACAAGATTGAACTTTCAATACCTAAGGGAAAACTATGCGCCATTGTGGGCCCTGTAGGTGCTGGAAAGGTACTTTTGTATTATGTTGTAATTCTCTCTTTTCAATGTGTTTTTACTTATTACTTACAGAGTTCTATTATGCAACTTATACTGGGCGAATTACCTTTAACAGATGGTGGAGTTGTCATTAATGGAACCATTTCATATGCTGCTCAAGAGCCTTGGCTGTTCTCGGGTACGGTGCGGAATAATATCTTATTTGGTGAAGAATACACTAAAGCACGTTATCGAGAGATAACTAAATGCTGTGCTTTATCAGCGGATTTCGAGCAATTGCCGTACGGTGATAAAACAATTGTAGGTGAACGTGGTGCGTCTCTGTCGGGAGGACAAAGAGCTCGCATTAGCTTGGCACGGGCCATTTATAAACCGGCCTCGATTTACCTTTTAGATGATCCCCTTAGTGCAGTTGATGCCCACGTAGGCCGCCACCTGTTCGAAGAGGTTATTGGACCAAGAAGTTGCTTGGCTCAGCAGAATGTTACTCGCATTCTTATTACACATCAAGTGCACTTTCTCAATGAAGCAGATTGGATAGTTATTATTGAAAACGGCCGCATATCCCGTCAGGGCACATATAAGGAACTGATCATAAGTGAATTAGACTTCGCCAAGCTGCTAGAGCGTCCCCAAAGAGAAAACAGCAAAAGCGAAAGCACCACTTCCAACTCGGAAGAATATTCGAATAAAGAAGAAGAAGACATTCCCTATATAGATGGAGTGCGTGAAAACGGCTACCAGCCATTAAGAAGAGCAAGTTCAAATGAAGGATCTCAGTCAAGGAATTCAGTTAGTTGCTAAAAATGTTTAAGAAAATCTTGTTTAAAGAATAAGCCTATATGTTCACTACTGTTCTAGGAAAATGCAGACGCCGAATTAACTGATAAGATAGCGGCAGAAGAGCAAGCTGGTGGCGGCGTTAGTTTACGTGTTTGGAATGCATACTTTCGAGCCGGTAGCACGTTGGTGGGCTTATCTTTCATGGTGTTCGTTATGTTGCTATCACAAATTGTGTGTAGCGGCTCAGATTATTTTGTAAATATATGGACGCAGCAGGAGTATCTGCGTTCTATCAATGAAACAACTATCTTAACAACCTACGAATGCTTATACATTTATGGCGCTTTAATAGTCGGTGTAGTGATTGTGGGTATTGTGAAAAAACGCTCACTTCAATAAATTTGCAATGTATACGTAATTGCCTGCCTACTTTGTAGATGACAATCTTTCGGGGATTTCTGTTCTTCAAAGTGTGCATGCATGCCTCTAAAATATTGCACGATCGTATGTTTTATTCCATTCTGCATGCAGTCATGAAATTTTTTGATTCCAATCCTTCTGGACGCATACTAAATCGTTTCTCTAAAGACATGGGTGCAATTGACGAGTTTTTGCCCAAAGCTATGATGGACTTTATACAAATAGCTTTGGTCATGATTGGTATACTTATAGTGATTTGCGTTGTTAATCCCATTCTAATGGCTGCTATAGCGATAGTAACAGTCCTAGATATTTTAATCTTGCGTCTATATTTGCGTCCATCACAAGATCTAAAGCGCTTGGAAGGAATCTGTTAGTTTTGTAGCTTAATGTAAGCGAGAAGGAGTAATGCATAGAATTTTTATTTATTTTAAGGCCGTAGTCCGGTGTTTTCCCATTTATCTTCCTCATTGTCCGGTTTGGCTACAATACGTTCACGCAATTTACACAAGATAGTAATTCGTGAGTTCGACGATTTGCAAAATGTTCACAGTGCTGTCTGGCAATTGACAATGGCAGCCAACACTGCTTTGGGGCTTTGGTTAGATTGCGTTAGTTGTTGCTTTCTAACTTCCGTAACATTCAGTTTTATTGTGTTAAGCCAACGTAAGTATTATACGAAAGACTTCGCTTTAATTTTCAGGCTCTTTGAATTTATTTGATATTTTTCCAGAAACATATAGCGGTAATGTTGGCCTAGCAATTTCCCAAGCAATGATTCTAACCGGTATGGTGCAATATGGTGTCAGGCAAGTAGCCGAGTCTTTGCAACAAATGACAAGCGTAGAACGTGTTCTGCAATACACTGACATAGAACAAGAGAGTGATTCAAATAAACCTCCCCCTAACGTATGGCCAAGTCATGGTCTAATCGAGTTTCGAAATGTTTACTGCCGTTATGATCCGAACAAATCTCCCATACTTAGGGATTTAAATATAATCATTGAACCAGGCTGGAAAGTTGGCATTGTCGGGCGTACCGGAGCGGGAAAATCGTCTTTCATTGGAGCTCTCTTTCGATTGACCTATATTGAAGGATCTATATTAATTGATGGCATCGATACTAACTCCATATCACTAGAAACGCTCCGATCAAAAATCTCTATAATTCCACAAGACCCGGTTCTATTTTCAGCAACAATACGCTACAACCTGGATCCATTTGAAAAATATTCAGATTCCGAATTATGGCGAGCATTGGAGGATGTAAACGTTTTCTGTAGAAAAAGGTTTCAGTAAATTCAAAATTTTCCATTACAGGTTGAATTAAAAGGCGCTATTCCTGGTTTAGATTTTATAGTAACTGAGCGTGGCAGTAATTTCAGTGTAGGCCAGCGTCAACTGCTATGCCTAGCCAGAGCGATTTTGCGCAATAACCGTATTTTGGTGCTAGATGAAGCCACGGCGAACGTTGATCCGCAGTAAGTAAAGATTTATCGTCGGCAAGTTTTTTTTTGAACCAACATGTCGCACATACATTGACAGTAAACTTGCAGAAGTTGTAATAACGCCTTAAAAATAGCCGCTACGGCTGCGCTCATATCCTAAATCCTAATTTCTAACGTTGGCATTAAAATCTTGTTCATCATCTTATATGTCCATTTTGCAAATTGTTTTGCTTTTCCAACTTATTGAATATGCCTAAAGTTAATTGTCTGACTTTCTGGGATACTCATTGCTGAGACCACTACCTGTTCAGAATAAATTGTGTTATTTAATTTCATTTTATTTAAGCGGGTACTTCACATATAGGGATTTTGATGGTCAAGATGGATTATAGCCAGATTGGAAGGGAAACAGGGAGCAGCGTAGCGAAACCTTAATAAGGGCGGGAACATCACTGCCATTAGTTTTTTGTCAAACGAACGTGGCATCAGGACGACTGGCTAGTCCTATTTGGCAAATTACGCTGATGCATCTCTTCGCTGCATGCAGTCGAGAATCTCTAGAAGCCCACACAATTGCATTCTTATCTTAGCTGGATGTAGACGATGCATGTGGTGCAGATATAGTATTTCTCAATTGCTTTAGAAAATCAAGAGCATTGACTACTTTCAACATTTCGACTACGTTCTGCTGAACGTATTTCAATTTTCAGCCTCACACCAAACGCAAAGAGATGCTCATCATTTCTGTTTTGTGATAAAGGCGGGCACCAATTTGGTTGCCGCTAAAATCCACCCTGTTTCCTTCATCCCGCCCAGATATTCGAATTTTGTGTGTACTTTCCCCAATTTTTCATTTCATTTGTTTATTTTGCAAGTCGGTATTGCATGGTTTCTTTATTAAATGAACCAAATGGTGCGAGATCTTATCGTCCGCAAATGAATAACTAGGATTCTCCCACATAGAAAGTTAATAAACAGAAGAAAGCCTTGTGACACTTCTACATTTACGGCAAATTGGCTTAGACAAATCCGTCCATTGCAACACTCATAGAACGGTTATCTCAGAACCGCATTACTAATAGTCTAAAACAAACTCCCGCCCTATAGAAGAAAGTGTCCAACAATATTATTCACGGATAAACCGCATAAAAGCGTTACTTGATGTTGAGCCACTGAAAAGAAAACGTCACTAAAGATGTATTAAGTGTTCATTCGACTTATCCCCAAATGGTCTTAATTGCTGAATTTTATAGACTTCATACACAGCAAAGGAAGATTAATATGCAAACTCCATTATGAAGTAGGACGCGAAAGACCTTTTGAATGCATTTCCTCTTAAAGATTTTTTTGGTCCACGAACTGGTCTGCCACCAGATTAGACTCATTAAAAGGGTGCACAATTTTGAGAATTTAGTACAGAACTGTCGGTTATAGTGTGACGATATAAATTATTGAAGTCTGAAGGCGAATGACGAAAGTTGTTGGTTTAATAGTAAACATATTTACAAGTGGATAACCCACAATTCCATGCTTGATGCGTAGACTACAACTTGAAATTAAGCTTCAGTTTTTGAAGTCGAGAGAGCTTCAACAATGGACGAAAAACGAACTCACTACTGGATGGAAATGACTAAATCGACTTGGGATAATTTTTAATTGACAATTCTTAGTACAGGAGGCCACACACTTTATCACACTTCATACGGTTGGCGCTGCTATAAAAGCATTCTTAACTTGGACCGATTGTGTAATTAATCACTTAAACTAATTAAGTCAAAAACTTAAAAAAGCATTTAGAACGCTTAATATTTGTCGCTCATTTATTATAAAATTTCAGAACTGATGCTCTTATACAACGCACTATACGTCTAAAGTTCAAGCACTGTACGGTGCTAACAGTGGCTCATCGTTTACAGACGGTAATGGATTCAGATCGAATATTAGTAATGGACGCGGGCCTAGTGCGGGAGTTTGATAAACCATACATTCTAATGAAAAATTCACATGGCACGTTAAGGCAAATGGTAGAAGCAACGGGTTCGGAAGCTGAAATGCTTAAATATATGGCCAGTCAAGCCTACAGAAAACACAAAATTTGAAGCCTTAGTTCCACACAAATCTACTTAATATTGTTAACTTACAGTACTTACAATCTTTCATTTTTTTTTTTATCACCTAAAGTCGACAATATAAGCTGGTCTGCTGACTTAGATTTACAATTGTTAAGAATAAAGTTTTATATTCTTGGAAATATTTAACAAAATAAATTTCAACTTTTCAATAAAAAAAGCAGACTAATTTTAGTCCTGATTATCTCAAATATAAACCGATAGGAAAATGGAGAGTATATGAAAAGTTTGTAAAAAAACCTCAAAAATAATTCAAAAATAATAATTGTCATGATCTACAATCAAACCTGCTTTCGCATGATTGGCTCTTAGTACGTTTCACTTAGGTACTCGAACTTCTGTCACCGGCGGCATGGCCTTTATTATTTGCAGATAGTACAGAACATTTGCGCTGCTGTTGTTGACAACGAATCGACGAAATTGTACTCTCTCCTGTAAACATTTGAGACGATATATCAGAAGAATCGTAGTTTGTTGAGCGCATCTCTTCAACTGGTGTAGAAGTCACTTGGTGTTCCACAATTCGGGGAGCTGTTTTTTTATCTATCTTAACATTTTGTCGTGGACTTATGGAACCAATAATGGAAAGCAAGAATTGATTGCATAATGAGTCCTCACTACTAGAGCTAAGTGATGAAGATAGAGCGGCATGTTTTAGAAGCTCTCTTGTCAGAAAATCGCGTATATTCAAGGATTGACTGGCCTCCATGGTGGCACATGGCTGTTGTTAGTAAATTAAAATCGGAAACATTCTTTTTTTGGATTTGCGTTATTGTAACCTAAATGTTACCTACCTGGTTCTCCATATGTTTGAAAGATAAATTTTCTTTGACGTTGCGTCGTATTAATTCAGGCCATTGCTTTAGTAGTTGCATCAAAGTATCTTCCAAACTGTCTGCTGTTTGCTCGGAGGTTGACAGCTTTTCAATACCGCTTTCTATGGGCATGACGTCAGCAAAGAACTCAGCCTCTGGATTAGCACTGGTCCTAACTGCCTTTTTCTTTTCACTAGAGCGAAATGGTTGTTTTAAAATATTTCGTTTTTTCAATTCCTCTTCAATATTAATGGATTCGCATTCATTTGAGGAGGAAGATTTCCCAATACTTTTTGATATCATTAACTGTTGCTTAGTTTCAGTTGACTCGGATGTTGTGCAAATTGTATATTCGTGTGATTTAGGAAAATTTACAGGGGAAACAGTTTTTAAATCAGTTCGCTCCTCAGGTTCGGTACTTGTCTCTGATATGGCACATTGGGATATTCTGGAGTCACTGTCCAAAAAATGTTGCATGTAATCCTTAGCAGTTGGAAATTCTTTATATTTTGGCGCTGAAGTTATAAAACAATTTGAATGAAAATAAGAATAATTAACGAACACTTCAAAATATATTTACGTGACTTTATTTGTTGTTTTTGCAGTTTGTCAATGTATTGACAAAAGTCTATATGCAATTGGGCATTTTGCGCGGCGTCTAATTGTGTTAAATCTAAATTATTTTGCTTTACATATTGTTCAAAGGTTGGAAATGTCGTTTGTGAAGGAGATTGAGGAGCATTTACACTTTCGACCGCATTTTGAGCTGCATTTATACGTGATGTCGCCGGAGTTTCTACTTCTAAAATGGTAGAGAGCTCGTGAATCGGCTCTGCTTCTGCAAATTGTGGACTAAATCGCTGGATAGTGGGTGGTGGTTTTTGTTTACGTTGTTGCTTGCTGTGTTGTTCTGGAGATGTGCGGGAGTCAGGTTCAGCGTCGGTGCGTTCACCTTGAGCAGTAGCAGGCCGTGAATCATATATTCCACTATCTCGACTATCGCCTATAGCATGAGTTTTACTCAAAGGAGTTAGTTTTGCTATGTCTTTCTTCAAATTTACCCCCGTTTCAATTAGATCAATTCTTTTATTTGATCCACTGCCTTCTGGTAATTCCAAGTATTCTGTCGATTGAAGCCCGGTTTCACTAGTCGAGCTTAACGTAACTTCTAAAAGGCGTTGCTTTTCTTCTCTTACTCGATTGATAAGTTCTGTTAATTCAGCAATACGTAGCGCACAATTCTCCGTTAATCTTTGGCTAGCCTCTACGATAACAGGTGTCTCCGCAATATTTGTTTCTACAGCTTTATCTACTTTTTGTGCTTTTTCTAATGTTGATGAGGTTTGTGTTAGCTTTTCAACTGTTCCACGACGAGCATTTTTGCCTGAACTTTCGCTAGATAAAGTGTCAACGGAAGCCTCTCCCTCTTCTTCTTTTTCTCCCTCCTCATCCTCTTCCTCTCCCTTTTCTTCGCCTTCCCCTTCTTCTTCGTTCTCTGTTTCTTGTTCCTGATCCTCCTCCTGTCCTTTTTCCGGTTTTTTGCTTTCTCGTTGCTTTATTATTTTTGATTTAGGCTGCCCTGCTCTACTCTGCCTCTTATCGGTTTTTTGACTTTGTTTTTGACCATTTACAACGTTAAGACGTTTCTTTTGAGAATCAATATCCATATTACGTCGTGTTTCAACGTCAAACGTCTGAGGGCGTTTCTTTCGAATATTCGCATCTGCATGGCGCTGCTTCTCACCATGCGGTTCTTTAGACGCTTTATCTTGAATAATTGAATCTGCGTGGCGGAGATTTTCAACATCCCAATCGTTATGGCGTTGCTTATCGTCTTTAATTTTGGTAGGCATTTGACCCTCTTTAAAGAAAAGCCGTTTACGCCATAAGTCGTCCAAAAGTCTTATGCTTGCGTCACCTGGCAATGTGTTATGCGTATCTAAGGTGTGCTCAAGTTCTTTTATAAAACTGCGATTATCTTCTATAAAGTTCTGTATGAATTCAAGCCGTTCATTCGAAACAATATCTGATGAACTGGTTAAATTATTTGGTGTATTTATAATCGATGAACTTGGTGTTTCTATTTCTGATGAACTTACTCCAAGTTTCTGAATATCTCCATGTGACATTGCCAATAAACGTTGTATGTACTGTGCAGTTAGAGGATTAAGTGGCGGTGGCGCAGATCTTTTTGTTGCTTTTCTCTCAGTACTAGGTTCGTTGTCTTTGTGATGATGGGTTTTATCCAATAATTGCTGTTTCATTAAATCGTCAAGTTTTGTAACCATTTCCGGTGGTAAACTTTGATACGAAGTGGAATTAGAATCGTATAAACGTATCAACTCTTGCTTTTGCGAAGATGTTCGTTGTTTCTTTAACGGGATTACTTTTTTACTATGAGGACTTTTTACTAGAGCTGTCAGTCTTGAAGGAGTCTTTGCAGGTTTTTTCTTAATTTTACCAGAATGTCTTATCTGCCGACCTTCATCTCCTTTCACTGTGATAACGATTTCCAAAGCCTTGTTTGGATCTGTCAAAACTACCTTTTTCGACTCCTCCATGCTTTCCTTCTCTATCTTTTCTTTAGTTTTTGTTTCAGGGATATTGTAACATTCTTTTAGCAAGTCAGTAACGGACTCCACTATACGCCGCATGTCATCTTTCCGACATTTTTTCGATTTTTGACTTTCATCTTTCAATTCTCTCAGCAAACAATTGCGAAACTCATCCAAACGTTTCAACAAACTTTTAAGATGTGTGGACTTTTCCTTATTTTGATCCGATTTTTGCAAATCGCTGTACAATTGTTTGCTTTGATCTTCAACATAATCCAATAGTATGGAACAGCAGCTATCACTTGACACGTCGTCCGCTGGTAATGGTGTGCAACCTAAATTTAATTCATTTTGTAATTTTGCACTTTTTGTGGAAGTTTTTAATACATTAGGCCCTGGTTTGTAGATTTCCGAACACGTGATTATTGTTGGTCGACTTAACAATTCTTCTACCGCAGCATTCAGTTTCGCCTCATTACGTACACGTTTATCCTCAAAAAAGTGTTCCGTATTATCCTGAATTAAATATTGAAAAGATACTAAAAGGCTTAACCTGATTGGATTATGTACTCACGCGCGTTGGCAACTGGCGTGGATACTGTTTTGTGAGAGCTTCCAATTTTTCGGTGAGTTCGTTGCAGTCTTGCCGAACTTGTTCACGATCAAGTGCTTTTTGTCCACGTTCTTCCATTTTTTTACTACGAACACAAAAATAGAGTTTCCGTTTTTGGATTAATCGAAAAACTTACTTTTGCTTAATTCGTGCTTCGTCACGATCCTTTTGTAATTGTTTTTCTTTTGCAGCATCTTCCATTGCCGTCGGCTGTAAGCGATCTTGTTGACGTTCTATCGTTACATGTGCTGGTTGTAGGTAGCCCTTGGACTGCTTAGTGTTATAATCGTAAAATTGCACCCGTCCAGAACTACCGCTGCCGTTGTTTGATACAAGGAAGGTTTGTCGAGATTGTGGCACTGTGGCATTCTTGAATGATATCGAAGAAGTTTTTTGGGATGGCGCCGGTGCTTCGATACCTGAATGAGATTGAGACGTCGTATAAGTTGTTATTGATTGCTTAGATGGAGAAGACTTCTCTTTTTCCGAGAGTTCTGGCGTCACTATAGTATTCGTGCTTTGATGTTTCTTTATCAAATTGGAAACAAGTGTAAAACGTTTCTCTTCATTTGGTTTTTTGGAAGCCAATGCAGGTTTTTTAGAAGGACTAAAACATATGCTTATGCACTCTGATGAATTCTCTGGAGCAGATTCAGACTCTGCTTTTCTATCCACATTTTTTTTGTCTTTTTTATTCGTACTGCTTGTAAGCTCTGACGAATTCTGCGAAACTGATTCAGCCTGTACTCTTTTCTCCACAGTTTGCTTGTCTTTCTTACTACTTCTGCTAGGACGAATTTTAATAACTTTCTGGCCTTCTAGTCCCCCATGAGGACTGACAATCTCGATAGAATTATTGCTATCAATTTCAACATCAAGAACTGTACAAGGTATTTTTTGAGAGACTTTTTTCTCTGTTTCCGATTTCTTTGCCGTGCTTACACACTCCGTTGATGACAGTGAGCTACTGTCTGAGCAACTACTATCTGTTATTTCCAATTCAAACCGTCCTTTTGGATCTATTTCACTCTCTGAATCGCTGCTGGATGAGGAAAAAGAAATAGTGCGTTTTCGTTTACCGGCAAATTCGTTGTCTTTTGCCACTTCTGCTTTTTCGCATACACACTTGAGTGGTTTCCTGCGTTTACTCACATCATTATCTGCCTCGCTTTGGACTTTGTCTGTTTGAGTACTGATACATTTTGATTCCTTACAACAAGTACACTTCTTTTGATTAGTATAAATTTTTCTTGGAGCTCTATTTGCGTTCACGCAAACAGACTTCTGATTTTCTTTTTTAGCCGCCCGATGAGCTTGCCCTATTTTACCAATGGCAGAACAATACGCTTGACTATGTTGCTTAATCATGTCTTTACGCCAAATATCCAATTCCTTGGCCTTAGCTTCTTCCAAATTTTTTAACTGTCGTTCTTTTTCTGCAGCAACTTCATATCTAACTTTTTGAGCCACATTTTTTGCTTTTTCCCGGACCTGTGAAATTAAATCTGAATTCCGCACCTTATAAATATTTTACAAATCTTTTAACAAACCTGTAGTAAACGTAATTTTCTTCGATTTTTTTCTTCCTCTTTTCTTACACGTTGAGGATCTTCTAATATTGCATGAGAGCGACTACATTTTTTGAAATTTCCATTGACATTTATTTTTACGGACATCCTTTTATTTCTTAATTTGTAAGATACGAAAACGCTTTAAATGAAACTTTCACATTTTCATACTTTACCGGTGCTGCTACGACAACAAACCTTTTTAAAATCAGAGTTGTGTTTGAAAAAAAAGTGAATGCAAATCAATAAATTCCTGACTTGGGTAGCGACTTTATTTGAAAATGTAGTAAGTTAAGTCATAAGGATTATTATCTCACATTGGTTACGATTTCAGAATACAAGAACGTCAAGTTTTTTTTTCGGCTAGAAAAGACAGACTTGTTTGTTAAAAGGTTTGTTAGCAAAGAAAGAGGGTTTTGGTGGTGTAAGGGTTTTGATCCCAATTTTGATAACTTTTAGGAACGACCCACAAGACATCTAAGCTTACTTTGAGAAAAAAGAAATTATTTCGAAGATTGAATCAGTCCGTATTGATCGCGAATGGTGATGTTTGGTAAGTAAATAAGTTGAATAGCATGAGTTCAGTGGAAATGAGTGCAATGCCACTTCACGAGAAATTGTTAATCTGTGCATTGTTTCACTATTGCTGTTATCATTCTGTTTTCGAAAATATAGTTGCGTAAAATCCCTTTATTGTCTCTACTGCTAATCTTTTCTAAATATGTTGACACTAATGAATTATGAATACAAGCAACTTCACGTATTTTCATCGTTTTCTATATAGGATCCGGAAAACGGTTCGACAAAAACGCTTTAGAACTCATAGTAGCAGTAGTTTCTGTAACTTGCCTTCATTTTCGCAAAACATATGACTTATTTAATTTTAAAATAGAAATAAGCAAAACCTTTAATTCTGTTAACGCTGAGCAATTCTTTGTTTATTTGCGTGGCAAAATATCAAAAATGTTACTCTAAAGGTGAGTTGACGTGCTTCAGATTTAGCAAACTAGGTTTTCTTATAAAATTATTATTATTATTATTATTTTAATTTTAAACTAATGAAATGAATTCTTAGACTAAAAAAAAGACATTGAGCACCAGCAACACAGGCTATTTAATTTTACTATTTCCGTCACGAAATGCTGAAAATTACAACATTTTGCCGTAGAAAGATTTATATCACATAAAAACTCTTAAGTAGAATGGATTTTAACAAACACACCTACGATGTTATAATTTGGTACACCTATTTTCTATATCAAATTATTATCGTAAACTAGTTTTCATCATAACACAGTAAATTCGATTTTTTTTCATAGAGGTAAATAAGAAAAGCATAGAGAGAAATTGCAAAGAGGACGGTTACCCTCTTAGTATAAATTCATTAATAGTTTATCCGAAAGTCGAATTAAAATAAATACATTATTTGAAAAAATACGTAAAGGATATATAAGCCGTAAAAATCTTAATCTGGATCGTAGTCTCTTACTTTCGGAAATAAAACAGGCATAGTTGCTTACGGAGACGCTACATAGTAAACATAGCATTTTTCACATTACTTCAATACGTTAAAATTCCTAACAAATATTTGCAATCGCTATGAATACAGATTAAACTGAAGATATATGTAACATTCAGTTAACAGCGGATATATTTCGGGACATTCAATTATGCGTTACCTAAAATGTGTGAGTAGCAAACCGTAGTTAAGTACCATCTGGCAGAATAAATAAAATAGACAGATGTTACAAACAATCATATGGTTGGTAGAAAAGAAAAAAAAATTTTTTTGAGAAAATGTTCTCAAGATATAGAAAAACAACCACAATAATTAATGAAATGTATGTTTTTGGAAAGCAAATAATTTAACTTGTAGTTCTACTGAATTTGTACTGGAAGTTTTACATAGAATGCGGTAAAAACAATACAATGATTTACACATTTTCATTTCTCTTATAATTTACCTATATTGTAAACGCATTGTTCATCTACAGACGCACATGTATGTGCCGATTCCGCACATTAATTAATAATATATTTACATTATGGGCTTGGGTTTGATTATTTGAAAATGTTGTAATTATTTGTTAATAGTTCTTAGCTTACTGTAGTGCTTTCGAAAACGGTTAAAGAACGGAATTGTCAATGGGAACAGTTAAGTATATTACATGGTAAAACTTGCACTTGGCAATTCCTAACATGGTATTCTTTGATCGTAATAGCAAGGCATGAGAAACACTGTTTCGACATGTTTGCTTGAGAAGTCAGCGTTGAATATAGTAATTTATAAAGAATTTTTAGTGAGACTATTATTTTCTTGTATTGTACAGACGGAAAGAAGATATTCTTTTTCGTGGTCGATGTGTGTTATGAGTATTGAGCATAAGTGTTTAAAAGGAAAAACTTATATACTCTAAAATAATAATTACCTATCAGTAGAAATATTTCATTTTTTTTTTGTATGCGTAAGTTTCCTTAATTGTGTTAACAACAAAAAAATACATAGAAACAAATCATAACGAAAATTTTTCAATAAAAACGCGAAATATTGGGAAAATTGTGCAATTGCCTGATTTTATAAGAAAACAAAAGGCAAAGGCAATAAAGAAAAAATTAAGAAAAAAAACTGCAGAAAAACGGCAATTCTTTGTGCGGTGGTGGTTGGTTGGCTCGTTTTCGAAAGAAAATAAGAAGAACGCAATTTCCCTAAAAAGCATCATTCAATAGCAGCGAACAAAGGAAAAATTGCTTATATGACAAAAAACGAAATTGGCACTGATATGGACCTTATACTCGATGCCTATAATGCAGCTCGAGACAATAACTTACCCCGGCTGAAGGTATGTCGCTGTCAAAACCAAACTAAACCAAGAACCAAGTCGAGTTTTTGTGTTAGTCAATAAGAAATCACATATATTTAGTTATCAGTACGCAGTTCTGTAGCCAGGTTTTTATAACAACGACAACGATTTTTGTAACTTTTTGAGTTTTAAGAACAAGACATTCATTTCAACCGGAATGATTTCGTACTGTTGCCTTCGTTACATACATAATACACTTCCGGGAATTTCGTATGCACAACAAAACAAAGATAAACTTAATTAACCGCGTTGAAATATTATTATTCGGAAACTGAAAATTAATCCGATATATATGAGTGCTAGTAATTTACTAAATGTTTCCAATCCTGGATTCAGTTTAGCTTTTAGAGAAACTAGATATTTTCGTATGTTTTAGTATCCAAAGCGTTTCTAAAGTAGAACTAATTTAAGTCGAGGTTGCATCTTGTCTTCCTCTGCATTAAAAATGCAAAACCTTTTTTTTGATGTTACTTCCACACCTTTGGTCTAGTTGGCTAAAACGAATATTTGTTGATTATTTTTGAATTAAACCAATTAAAACGTTAGCGCACATAAGCGAATATATATAAAAAAAATCTTTTTTGTGACAACTAAAGTGACCGTCTCGGCTGCACGAAGGCAGAATTTGTTATCTCTTCAAACATGTTATCATTCAGAATTTGAAATTGTTTATGATTTTTTGTGTTGCACTTATGCGTTTATACCTTTTAGCTAAAGGTGCATACATTGTATATGTATACAAATGTAGGTAGGTGTGAGCACATATATATATATCCTCATATATACATACATACATGCATGCATATGAACTAAATGTTTTTAAATAAACAAGTCAGAGATTTGCTTTTTTTAGCCAAAGACGAACATTAAAATCGGTACTTACGTCTTGTTCTTTCATAAAAAATTATATGAAAGTTCTTTGGAGTAACACATCTTTTCATTAAATGACTATCCGAGACGTATCTTTCTCTGTATTTCTCCCGTACAAAATCCCATTCTCTCTTCATATTCTTAACAACGTTTCCCAATAGCGAGCATTGCCGTATTGTAAATGCAGAGGCGAAGATTGTGATAAACATTTTACGCTAGTTCTTGGTGTAGAGTATATCAACAGCATGACTAACAGAGGCAACATTACAGACAAAGCATTTTGTAGATGCGGAAATAGGAATTTTTCTTTATGTGTGGTTTGCTTTAAAAATCTATTTTGAGAGCTTTTTCGGAAGTCAATGCCAGTTAAAGAAGAGGTCTAAGTAAAGAATATAAAAAGAAAAAGTGGTATTTCACATAACTACCGTGTGTGTATGTTTTCATTAGGAAAAAGAAATAAACAAAATTTGTATTTGGCTTGAAACGAATCGATTAGTTTTCATCATTAGGCATTTGAATTAAAGATTCGAACGAAGAGTCACTTATTTCTTGTATCGATCGATGGTCGCATTTTACATACAAGCCATAAATATTTCGAATCATTTTAAGATTCAACATAGTTCCTACAATTATGAGGCGGTAGCTTAGGAAAAAGCCGAAAATTATAAATTTTTCTGGCAATTGTCAAAGAAATCATGATTGGTCAAGAATGTAAAAAATCGATGCGCATTTCTTTTTGTCGCAAGCACTCTGCAAATCTATCATGCGGCATGTGAATGATATAAAAAATTGTATTCGATTTAAATCTGTTTGTTACGCAAACATTAGTGTCCTAAAACATACTTGTAACTGATCGGTACTACACTTATGCCCTTAAGCAAGCTGTTAGTTTAACATATCATCTAAAAACACACTAGTACACGTAAGCAAAACGGCTAAAAGTACAACGGCGAGATTGGCTGACGACTGGAACAGATTCACCCATCACCGAAGAAGAAGGATATATTATTTTGTCAAAATGTTCGTAATGTCCAGAAGAAGACTTCACAGTCTGCACAAGATGCATACATACATTGCTGATCAGCATCAAATTCTGGATCGATTTAAGCATGTCCGTCTGCGGACATTCTTCTGGAAACATTCTCCTGGTCGTTAAAGTTAAGCTATCGACTTCAAAGCTGGCAGAAACATTGAAAGTTGTTGCATGCGGGTTGGTATTGAAAATGAGTCAAATTGGTCAACGAACATGTCTACAATGCCAAATAAGCTGTGAAAACTGTGAAACTGTAAAAAATTGGCTTTGTAGGCATTACTTATAAACTCCAGCAAACAAATGTATAAAACTCTGAACGCACATTTTACGAGCGTTGCTGTAGCAAATGTAGAGGAAAAGGATTGACCACGTTTGTAAGACCCACAAGCAAGTTTCAATAACTCCATAAACTGTCTATATTTTTAAACAGTTTCAACTTCGGAATGCATCCGAGGACGTCCGGCCGTTTGCCTGTTTAACAGTGCAGTACCTGTGATAAAATTTCTCCCGTCCGCAAATGTGAACATGGCGTCTACAAATTTGTAGACAAATTTGAAAATTTCGCAAACCTATGTCTACAATGCTCACACGTCTATGCAACAAGAACTGTGAACATGGTTGTTTTCCGTGTTTTTTGCTTGCAATTCATAAAGTACACTACATACATTGTATAAATTTCCAGCTTTAATCTGAAATGAAAGTCCCATCCAATATTATAAAATATGGAAATTTAGCTCTTTTCCTATTTTCTTAGTCTTTCTTAGAATATCGGCGATGCGAATAAAAGATTCGGTCCCTACCGAATATAACGCTTGCTTATAATGTTTCTTAAATCAACTTATAATATGATTTCGTCGACCACTATATATGAAAATGTTAAAGTTCGGCAGGAAGCGTTATTATAGACAAACTTAGTTAGCTAAATTGCAAAAAATTTTAATTTGATTAAATTTAAAAACAGGGTTTGGGGCGTAAAATAAAAATTACTCTCCAGAAACATTTCAAACTATTTTTAAAAACATTTGGCCATTGGTTGGAAAATACAAGGTACATGTGTTATGTTTGCATTGCATATTCGTTTCTTTCATTTACGGATTAAGAAGGTGTAGATAGAATTATAGCCGTTATGTGAAACACGATTCAGAATATTAAAAAGACAAAGAAAAAGTATCCCTTGTTTTCAACCAAAAACAATACTGAAGTCGCTCTCAGTTGCTAATCTAAATATTTATTTTGTTAAATTAAATACAATATATTGGCAATAACGCGGTCATTACAAGGAAGGTGAAGGAAGACATGCTTGCATATAAATAATAATAAAAAAATCCATTCAATCTCCTTGTCGACGGGCATAACAACAATGGAAATTATGAAGATTTTATTTTTTTTTTCCTTTACATAACAAAGAACAATTAAAATTTTCGATGATACCTTTGATTTCGTTTTGTTACAGCAATAAAATTTCGGCAACGTTTCCGACTTAAAATTGCCTTTCGCCTTCAAGTGACTTCTCCGACAAAGCATATTTCCTATATATATGCAGTGAGGCTATTGCACGTAATTAGTGATACTTGCCGTCAACGGATATGACGCTAGCATCCAGTCTACTTCCTTAATTTTAAACAGATTTATCTATAAGGAGACTTTTATTTATTCACACGAGTTAATGAATAAAATTACATTTTATTGTGGGTTTCCCCTTGCTGGAAATACATGCCTTCCCTCTTTTTTGCTTAGTGAATTATCTATATTTAATATTGTTGCACAATATCGAAGTCTAGAAAGGTTATGCATTTACTCAGTCGTTGTTGCGATCTGCAGCAAAATCTCTTTCTTTATTCGCCTTATCATATTCTTAGCTCTAGTTTAGTTCCAAGATATTTTGTAACGGCTGGTAATTTTTATATGTAGCTGAATAAATAAAAAACGATTAACGAGCAGGCGAATGTATCACTTTATAAATTTCGCTAGAGAATGGTTTATTTTGCTGTGGAAATGATGAAAAGAATTCGCTTTTCCCTCGATATGCAACTACATTTATATATTTGAAACAATATCTGCGATTTTTAAAAGGTTAATGTCAGGTTTTTTTAATGTAACGATGGCGGAAAAGAAGAACTTTTAGAAGAATAGGCTTTGAGACTTCAGTAGATGGAACAAACGCGCAGGCATCCGTAAAACACTTCTTTATTATGGTGAATATGTATACTTTCTGAAACATGCATTACATAAATATATGCACTGGGAAAAACTGCTAATTAAATGTCATATCAATAATCTTTTTGTTTTGCAGAGTGTTCTAAGCGGTAGATCATCTTCAGAAGTTTCTACGCTTATATCGTGGAAAATTAACGGAGCCACTCCGTTAGTAATGGCGTGTCGGAATGGGCACCTCGAAATTGTGGACTATCTGTTGACGAAGTGCAACGCTGATGTTGAAAAAGTAGGTTCAGTTAGTTTTGATGGCGAGCCAATAGAGGACGCGCCACCGTTATGGTGCGCTGCAGCAGCCGGTCATTTAAGCATTGTTAAAATGCTGGTGCGACATGGTGCCAACGTGAATAGTACCACTCGCACGAATTCCACACCTTTACGAGCTGCTTGCTTCGACGGGCATTTTGAAATAGTTAAATACTTGATTAGACATGGGGCCGACTTCGAGGTAGCCAATCGTCATGGTCACACTTGTTTGATGATAGCCTGTTATAAGGGTCATTTTAAGATAGCTCAGTATTTACTCTCGTTGAAAGCGGAAGTTAATCGTTGCAGTGTTAAGGGTAATACAGCTTTGCATGATTGCGCTGAATCTGGTTCGTTGGAAATATTACAATTGCTGCTAAAACACGGCGCCACAATGAAAACGGATTACTACGGTATGACACCATTGCTGGCGGCTAGCGTTACTGGTCATTTGCCTATAGTTGAACATTTAATATCGCTGCCATGTGTTTGCCGCAAAAGTCGCATAGATGCCTTAGAGTTGTTGGGTGCTACATATGTCGATAAAAAGATAGATATGGTAAGCGCTTTGGCGCTGTGGCGACGAGCGATGGAAGATAGAAATCAGGAACCGAAAATTCCCAAAATAGTGATGGAGCCCATTCCAGCATATGAATATGTAACTGAAGTCACAACAATAGAAGATCTAGAAGAATTGGGTTTAGATCCTGATGAAATGCGCATGCAAGCACTAGTAATACGCCAACGTATTCTTGGTATAACGCATCCTGATACAAGTTATTACATACGATTTAGGTAAGCCTTTAATTTTGCTAAGAAGAACATCGCGTTTGCAGCAATCAATTATTCCAATTTTTTCATTACATAGAGGAGCTCACTATGCGGACGCAGGTCGTTTTGATCGGTGCATTGGCCTCTGGACGTATGCTCTCACAATGCAGCAGAAAATTTTACCTCCATTGAGTCCTATGACGCAGTCTTCTTTGCTTTCTTTTGCCGAACTTTTTAGTTTTATGTTAATGGAGGCCGGACGTTCGCTTCCACGTGGACGAGTTGTGCCACAAATTGAAGCCAGCGACATGCTTATGATTTTCAATATGGCGGTCTTAGAAGTTGAAAGAGGTTAGCTTACCAACACTTTATTAGCATTGACTCTTTCATACATTTTTCTCCGTTTCTGCACATCCTCAAGGACAAAATTGGTTAAGTGGACAAAAGAAAATTGTTTTGACTCAGCAGCAATTGATACATGAATGCAATCAGGATCCAAATGCCTTAAGTCGTGCATTAGTCAGTGCGCTTCACATCGGTTGTTTATTGGCGTGGTTGATTGAAGAGCCCAATTTCTGTCCGAAGTTGCGAAGGGAAATTTTAATTGCTCTCTATAAATTGAATCGTCTCAAAATATCAGTGCGGGCAGGACGTACAGCTCTACATTACGCTTGCTATCGTGAGGGAACACTAGTTGGTCGATATCCTGCCTGTCAGTTTCCATCGCCAGCTCTAGCGAAAGCGCTATTGCAAGTCGGTGCCGATCCAAATTCGGTAGATGATTTAGGTAATACACCATTACATTTAGCAGCTTCAATGCATGTTTGTGCAAAAGATCTTGTGGAAATACTGCTCGACAATGGTGCGCATATTGTAAGTTATTATCCCATAGTTATTATTCCCATATCGGTTACATGTTTAACCTTTTCATTTCGTTTTTTCTTTTTTTTAAAGGACGCTAGAAACGCTGTCGGTGAAACATTTGAGTCTCTACTTAGATTAAAAAATTTACGTGATATTGTAAATCCTTTAAAGTATACAACATTATCATGTTTAGCAGCTCGTACCATTCAAAAGTATGGCATTAAATATGAGGGCATTGTACCGGCCGTGCTTTATAAGTTCATAGAAATACATTAATATATATATAATATATATACGTGTATATATGTATTTATATATATGTATATACATATATATATATATATATATATATATATATTTAATGTCATTAATGAGATTAATTAATTGATATAGAATTGTGTATATTTTTTATCTGATCGCTGTATACTGTGATGTTATGTATAGTATGGTTAACCAGTATCAATATCTAACAATAAAATATAAAAAAATGCGGCGTATCTCTTTCTAAATTATATGTACAATTTTATTGTCTTGCCAAAAGATGGTGTTGGGAAATAATAGCCGAAAACATAAAAAATTGTATAAAATTTAACTTAAATTACTTTAGGCAGACCAATTGCAAATAGTCTTGAACATAAAAAGAATATTTTTCAGCTGGTGTTGTTTAATCGTACACAAATATCTAAAGTGGTTGCAAACAACTGGATAGAAAAGCAGTATCGACCACTTATATAATACGAACTTAATTACGTTATTTTTACAACTTTAAAAGGTGCGCTTCGCTACATTGGATGCTCTGTCGATAAAAGTAACTTTGGCAGCAAACTGCATAAAGGGGCAGTTAATGGTGCCGCCTACTACTCCTACTCCCGTACGCGGAGGTGGGAAATTATAAGTATCACGAAAATCTCTATTGCCGACCTTGTAGAGTTACCCGACCTTGTAGAGTTACCAAAATAACACCAACCTTTGGAAATTATCTTTGATTGTATACTACTTTACATTTTCGCTCCTTCTTTTATTTACGGAAAATGATCTGTTTAACAGAAAATGCGCCCTTTGACAGAAAATTTGTTAATACCAAAGGGGGCTTAATGCAAAATGGCCAATCTACGTATGATTTTCAAAAAATAGTCTTCGTAAAGTAACCTTGAAAACACAAAAGGAAGTAAGTTTTCTCTGTAGTATACCCAGCCAGTAGAATGATTACTCAATTCGTTAAACACACCCTCTAGTGCCGGCCATTTGGTTTAATTTAACCGAATATTTACTTGAAGCTGAAGTCTATTGTGATCTTAAATTCGCCTAATCTTCTTTTCATTTGTCTTTTCTTTACATGTAAATTAACCCAATGACACAAGATTAATTTCTGGCCCTTTTCTCGATTCTGTTGATTTTCAAACATTTCCTAAGGAAAGTACAAGAGAAAGAAAATCACTTTATCAGTTTAAGTTTCCGAACAAAGTTTTGAAATCGTATTTTCGAATATTAACATATATATAAACAGACTAACATGGTTTATATTTCTTTTCCTATATGTGCTATGCTACATAAGCACAGTAGAAGTGAATTCTACAAAAAAATAACTGTATGTTATGAAGATTGGAACGTAGTTTCATTTAAAGTTTACCCAAGGCTGCTCCATTTCACCCATATGTTGTACGAGTTGTTTTATTGTGGATTTTTTTAAAGCTGTTCCTATCATAATGGACTTGCGGCAAGCTCTTGAAGCAAACATGGCACTAATGCGCGAGGAACGACATACAGTACCCTCGGGAGCATCTTGTAACATAAATATTAATTTATCTATATCCTCTTTAGCAAACTCCCAGTTCTTACTAAACAGTTTGCCTAATAGGCTTACCTTTTTGGTTGGACGCGCTGAAAAATTACACAAAAAGGGATCATTAACCAGGATCTGGGGGTTAGACCTTATTAGCATATACCATTTGAATTGATGCTAAATTTAAAACCATTCTTTTCGAACACCGGTAAATTTTCTATGAGCGTCATTTCATTGACAGCGGTTAGTTCCAGCATTTGAGGTATGGCTAAGTTTTGATATTGCAAATGTGTCGTGCGTAGTAACATTTCAAAATTATATTTCTCATCTGTGGCGTGCTGATCGATTATGAATAAATCGCTATCTAATTTGCATATAATAAAACCCAAGTTAAATTGTCCAACCACATCCATAAGCGCAAAGCTTGACTTCGAGATCTCTTGTTGCAGCTCATCTTCGGCAGTTTTATTTTAACTGTGCGTTATTTTGCTTTTAAAACGTAGACGTTCTAATTTAGCTCTGCTTTCCTTCTCAGATTTTAGGGCGTCCTCAGCCTTGAGGCTATCTTCGATTTCTTTAAGAGTAACGAAAAATAGACTAGAAATGTTAGAATGTTCTTTAGTTTCCGAGTCGCTAACATCGAGTTCAATTACGGATCGAGCGGCATTATCATCCTTTGAAGCAACGTCGTTAGCAGGACTTATGTCGGAGTTGCTTAAAGATTTTTGGTCATCAAAGTTACAAACAGGTCTTTTGGGACTAAAAATTTTACAGTCTGCTCTTTGAACAAGTTCATCAAAAGCTAGAAAGTTCCAAAAAGTAAAGTAAAAACTTTTTTATAGACATTGCAATATATATGCATTCTCATCATTCGATTCTTGCTTTAATTGCATGTCGTCAAAGTGAGTCGTTTTATCGCCCTCTTCATCGGATTTGTAATCATATTCTCCGGAGGGTTTAATATCTTCCGTATATAAAATTCTTTAAAGGCACCAAATTTTATATGCTTATTCTTTTTTTTTTTTTTTTTTGGTATGTTGAACAGAGATAGATGCTTATTCTTTAAAGGCACCAATTTTATACAACTACATGCAAAATTATTGAAAAATGTAAACAAACGTATACGTTTATTCTCACATGGTTGGCATTTTTACAAATTATTGAGAACATATATACGCTTATTCTTTATACCTTGTTTGTTATACTTTGTAAAGTGATTTCTAAGTGAATACAAATATCACTTACATGACTTGAGCGACTCCGTACGGGCCGTCCTGGTTTTCTGTAATTCAATTATTTCCCCATGTATGCACCGTATTGCGGTTATCGTAATTGAGGTTGACGCAATCAAATCCAAATCTAATACAAAGACTTGTTTAATTTGCAAACGTTGTTTCAGCCTTCCCTGATTCTCAGCATTAGAAGAAATATCAACTAAGGGCGACTACCAATCTTAGTCAATGATTAACGAAAGACCGTTTTAACAGACACGCACGCAGAATAATTTGTGTCCAAATTCAACTTACTAATGCACAAGTATAATCTCTCTCTATGGTAGAGCACACTTCCAGCTGTGCCGGCATCTTTAGCGATGACGAGTGTACTCGTCAAATACTGAGTATATGTAATGAAACGGCTTGAGAAAATGACATAAATATTTTCTAAAGTAATATAATTAGAGCAAACACACTGTTATAGTAATAAGATCCTATGACAAGGACGGACAGACGGATTATGACAGCTATACTCGTTAATGATTTACAAACCCATAAAGCGAAATAAAAAAATAAATACATTTGACTTCACTCAATTTCATTTTTTATTTTATTCCCCCTTTTTTCTTCACTTAAAAATCTGTGATTTGTCATCATTAAAGTGAAAGGATAATTGCACGCTTCTTGCTCTAATAGTCATTTCAGATATATTGGCAATTTGATATTAAAAAAAAGAAAAAATCATGTACAATAAATTTTAATTACATAAATTTTTTGAATGCCAAAGAGAAAAATAACATAAAAAACAAAGAACGTAGGCATAGAGTTAACATACAGGATCTGGCCTAAATTCGTCCTTAGGTTTAGAGCGATTTCCATCACAAGCATTGTTCGATTTCTTTTATCCTTTTTTTTTTGTGTTTTGCAAATGATGAAAGAGGTAAAACGCGGAATCGAAAATTAAAACTTAAACATAACCAAAATTAAATTAAAGGCAAGAAAGACAAATTTTTTTGCTACAATAATAACAAAAAAAAAAAAATACAAGAAAATACTAAGAAAAGACAAAAAAAATTAAATAAAGCTTACATATAAAAAAGCAAGTATTAAAATACGAGTGATAAAAAATTGAAAAAAAATATATAAGGAGACGAATAAAAAAAAGAGTATTAAAAAAATGAAAATACAAAAATTACGTGAACAATTGTTTCTGTACATTAAACAGATGTTTTTCCTTTCGAATTCAACTACCACGCATTATTTTCTATATATTCTACAAGTGCTTCTCTCTTTGATTTGAGTTTTTCCTTTCGAACTCAACTACCCCGCATTATTTCTATACATTATACAGCAGTTTTTCCTTCTCTCTTTCATTTGAGTTTTTCCTTTCGAACTCAACTACTACGCATTATTTTTATACATTATTCAGCTGTTTTTCCTTTCATGTATATTTTATTGCAGCTCGTAACGAAATATTCTCTCGTAAAGATATGAAAAAATTCTAGGGAAATTCGGTTAAATCTATCCACACTTTTTATTCCTGTAAACACCTCATAAGATTACCTACTCGCTAAGAAAGCAGACTAAAGGCTGAGTTGTTAAAATAACTAGCTTTCTCGCGTATAAGCGAAATGCTCCCCTTAGACTTTACGCCCCAAACTTTTTCGGATCAGTAACCAACTGGATCTGTAGCGGTACGGTAAGAACAAAAAAAACAGTTGTTTTTCGACAATATTTTGTTCGTAAAGACTTCTCTAGTCAAACACGCATTTGAAAAATTCATATTTTTTTGTTAATATTTACATTTATACATATATATATAAATATATATATATATAGTTAAATTTAGAAAATTACAAAACTGCCCACCTTCGTTTATAAAAAAAAGGACCATGTGTGGAAAATAGAGAGAGCACACAATTGCTTTCAGTAAACTCTTTAACAATCTGTCAATTTGTTACAAAAGAATGTAAAAAACAATTGCAAGCGGTTTAGGAATTATTGTTTAAATAAATTAAATTTAACATTAAAATTTGTACTTGGTCTAATGTATAGAGCAGAATAGGAACGCTGCCTTTTCTTCGTCATTTAATTTCTAATATCGCAAGAATCTTGCAAGACTTGCATTCCTGAGGAATTCATTGCAGAAAGCAAAGGTAGTAGACCTGCGAGTGCGAAAGCTATCGATTGCAGCCCAAGTTTCTAAAACTGGATGTAATTCGATCTAATGAACTGGTAACAAAAAGAGGGCTTGAAAATAATCGCTCTATTCTAGCAAAAACCAAAAATCTGGTCTCTTTGTTCAATTTAGGAAGTTTTTAGATGTAGGGCGACGTTAGCCGTAACGTTTCATGCAAAAGACGAAAATTTTTCAATTTTTTCATCGTCGAACTTCAAGCCTACATCGTCGACGATCTAATGGGAACTTTTGTGTATGTAACCGGTAAGTTGTTATTATTAGGTATTGCCATCCGTCACTGTATTTATAGTTTTTTAGTCAAGGCTACACTACATGCTTGCTTTGCTTTCACTTTCATTCAAAACAACTCTTAAACGTCTGCGGAATGATTTTCACAAAAGCGAATTAAAAAACCTAATATTTCTTCATAGCATTGCGAAAAACTATGCCATGTTGGTCTAACTCAAACGCGGTATCATCTACTAGTCCAGAACGATGCATGTCGTCTTTTTTGATGTAAATCAGGTGAAATCAACAATTTATGTATTGTGTGTGTGTATGTGTGTGTGTGTGTGTGTGTTTGTGTGTGTGCAGATTTGATATTGCGAATAGTTACAGCTATTGGAATAGCCCTTGTGATGAAAGACGCAATTGTAACAGTAATGTCATCAACATGCCCACTTTTGCATTGAGTACTTTTTCGTTTCTTTTGCAATTCAAATTCTTTTCTTCTCCCGCTTTCTTCACATTTCCACTTCCCTCGCATGGTTTATGTGAGCGAACAATTGATGCCTTTAAATTGATTTTCAAGAGTTCTACAATTGGCCTCGAGCACTCCTCATTATCCCACAAACATTCCGTTAAATAAGCAAACATATGCACTTGTCCTCTAACCTGTAGCATATATGAGATAACGATTAAAGGATGCTTGCAGCGAGAAGTTCAACAATATTTAAAGGAATGGTTGCTTTCGTTGGAAAATAAAGCCCATAAATGTCAATTGAGATTTGATAGCTTCCTAAGTTACGGAGAAGTGATGGTAAATAAGTTATTATCTAAAGAAAAAAAAAAAAAAAAGATTTAAGTAAATTTGTTTTTCTTTTTTTAAATATTTTCGTTTTTTCGCCACGAAGCTGAAGCCCGTCACTTTTCCTCCTGTTATCGCCGTGAACCTGTGCTGCATAGTATTGAGTGTCAGTTTCGTTAATACAAAAAGAAGCAAAGCTTTGAACCTCTCTTACATTTCCTTCACTGTTACTCTTGTTCTTTCTCTCTTCAAATACCGTTTATCAGATCTTGTCAGATTTCATTGTTATAACTTTAAAGTTTTTTTCTTAATATTTCAAAAAGCATTGTTCGCAAATTTTCTTAGATTTTTTCTTTTTTTGTAATTTGAAGCAAATTTTGTATAAATAAAAGTGCATTAATTTGAAATTTTCAGTTGTTTATTTGAGTTTGTTGTGTGAAAAGGTAAAATTATCTAAGAAAAAGTGTTCAAGTGTTAATGTTAATGATTTTGTGAAAACATATAATGGCTTTTAATTTAACTGAGATTCAAGGAGATGTGATATAATCTAACAGCACTATTATAATAAATACATAGGTGATTTGCCACCTAGTAGCCAAAGCTTACAAAGCGTACAATAATGGAAAATTTCATGAATTCTGAATTCTCTTTTTCAAAAGTCTTTTTTTGTTAACTGTCATGTTGTTCTTCAAAACAATATGGATTGTAAAAGTTTATTTATTAACATTTCGTAAGAGTTGAGTTGCTGGACACCTTCACCTTCAAGACTTGCGCCGTATTCAAATTCATACATAAATCGCAAATGCTTTGCACATCATTTTCCCTTTTTCGCGATTGTAATAATTGCGATACTTGATTTAGAGGAGCCAATGGCGTTAAAAAAAAAAAATTCGTTACACTATGAAAAGGAAAAACGAATAAATGAACGAATTGTCTTCTTTTTTTTCTTTTTTTTTTGTTTGTATTTGATATGGATTGGACCTTTTAACTTAAATTTAGATCCATAATCCAGTAACTATATAGAAATCCATTGCTGATATTCATAATTTCACGTGATGATGAAATAATGATGCTTTTTTACTAAATTTTTTGGTTTTTTGCTTTCTAGGTTATGTTTAACTCATTGGTGATGAAATTGGTTACAATGAGTAACGTGCTGTTAACTCAAATTTATATCCATGATCTAGTAACTTTATAGAAATCCATTGATGATATTCAAAATTTCACGTGATGATGAAATATTGATGCTTTTTTACTAAGATTTTTTCAATTTTTTGCTTTCTAGGTTATGTTTGACTCTTTTCTTTATTTCTTTATTTCAATTGAGTAACACGCTGAAGTTGGTTGTGTACACCCCAACGACAGCATGAAGACTGAACGAATTGTCTAATGTCTTACATAATTTAGTTGCGAAAATTACCATTTTCTTTTCGCGCACCCAATCCTCAATGTATCCAAGATTATTACGTATAATCATGCCGGTCTCCCACAGGCAGATATCGCCACGGAGCATTAGACAATTCATAGTCACCATGCACAGAAAGTACATTAGCTGATGGAATATTTGTTCTGAATAGCAACTATCCAAACCAAAATGCAGGAACTGTTTGTAAAAATGTTTCAATTGACTAATTAATTGCTTCCAAGCTTCTCGTCGTTATCCAAAATGGCGGGGACAATGTGTGGATCCAGCAAACCCTCAAATAATTTTAT